>NC_135978.1:10002922-10327410 GCF_053455715.1 Rhinoraja longicauda
ATTGTTGGCTGGTGTGGGCGAGTTGGGCCGAAAGGCCTGGATCCACACTGTATCACTCTATGACCCTATGATGGAGATCCTTATTGGCCTGATAGCTGGAGAAAGCCAAGGGTGTTGTCTTCATTTTGGTGGAGCGGAAATTGAAGGATTACTACAATCCTCGGCTGCTTGAGACAGCAAGATGTCGCAAGTTTGGCGTGAAGAATCAAACTGCAGGGTAAACAGTCGGGTGCAATGTTGTTCTGTCGAAGGAATAAAGGATTGATCTAGACATTACAACTTTGCCGAATTCATCAACAGTATGCTGCGGAGTAGATTTATGTGTGACTTTGCTTCTGATTGGACTCCGTTCAAATTGTTAAGCATGCACACTCATGCTTCGACCTGGCTTGAAAAATTACACCCACAATGGAAATGGCAGTGAAAAATTATCGCTGTCAAATTCTCTCTTTCCACGGATGTGGGAATAGGCTTCTGCATAATTCTAGTTGATAAACTTTTTTATTAAAACCTGCAGATGCTGGATATCTAAGATAAAAGCGGGAAATGCTTTATTCAGCACGTCAGCACATATCTGAGGGAAAATAAACAGAGCTAACGTTTCAGGTCATACAGACCCTTCGTCAGAACTGAGGCAAAACATTGTCTCAGAAAATAAAGATTAATGGGAAAGATGTGTTTGTGTGTCTGTGGATGATACTAAAGTCTCACTGCCAGAGGAGGTAGTTGAGGCAGGTACAATAATAACATTTAAAAGATATTTGGACAGGTGCATGGACAGGGAAGGTTTAGAGGGATATGGGCCAAAAGCGGACAGATGCATCTTATCTGCAGAATATTTCAAGCATTTTCAAATTTTAATCTGCATTTCCAGTTTCTGCAGTATTTTGGTTTGATTGGAGTAGTTTTCATTTTTCCACATCGTCATTCAGGGGCATTTTCCCGCCAAGTAAAAAATCTGGAACTCTCGCCCCAAAATTTTGAATCCAGATCAACTTTTAAAAAACGCCAATATATAGGTAGAAACAGGGAACTGCCGATGCTGGTTTGCAAAAGAAAAGACACAAAGTGCTGGAGTGACTCAGCGGGTTAGGCAGCATCTCTGGTGAACATGGATGGGTGACGTTTCCATGTCGGGTCCATTTTTCAGTCTGAAGAATGGTCCCGACCCGAAACGTCACCTATCCATGTTCACCAGAGATGCTGCCTGAACCGCTGAGCTACTCCATCACTTAGAGTCACCAAAATATAAATTTTAGGCAAGTTTCCAGAATCAAGATGGTCGATGACGTTGAAACAAATCACCCGTAAGACTGATGGAATTGGCTTAAGTTGATTTAATTTACTCCTGTTTTAATTTTCCTCCCTGTAGCTTCATCTGCCTTTGCTATAATGTTTCAGGAAACTACTTGGAATCGAAGCGAGCAAATATCTTTGTGAAAATAACTCCGAAAATAAATGCTGGTTTGGTGTCAAAATAGGGTACGTTTGCCCGGAGAACCTAATTAACTTACCAGAGGAGCTAACATCCCCAATGATTTGGCAAGTTATCTGACTTGGAGCCTGGTGGCTGACTACAGCACAAGAAATTAGAATCATCAGTAACATAGATAACAATATAATGAATGCCTCGAGATAAACAAAAGTGAGGTTGGTCAAGATGGATCTGGACTGTAATGAAATATGTGATGGAGTGCCCCAGGGTCTCTGCTGAAGCTCCTTCCTTTCCTGGTTTTAAATGTCCTTGAAATAGTTTGAATGCAGTCTGGTTAACTTCGTAGATAAACATAACGTGAGATTCAATAGATGCAGCCAAGATCTTACAAAATCAGGAACAAACAGCGACAAAGGCCTGCTTCTGGGTTCTTTGATTTAAATTGTGAAGAACTAGACTGATCCATTAAGAAACTATCATCCAGCAAGCGAGGAACAGCCCCAAATATTTTAGGGGGCACCCTCGAAGGATTAGTATTCATATCGTAAAGGTGTAATATTGTAAAGAATACTCATCTACGGTTTTGGAAAAGATCACTAAAAACAACACATGTTGAATTTTGTGAGAAAACGTAGAGGTGTGTTAAATAGAAATACAGACACAGGACATGGCTAAGGTCCTTAATCAATATTCTTCAGTTGTCATTGCAAAGGTCAATGTTTTTAAGAGGGTGGAGTGTGAAATATCAGATAGGATAAATATCGCAAATTAATGGGTTTGGCATCTTATAAAGTGAATGGGCCATCAAGTGGTGATGAAATATATCCCAGACCATACAAAGAAGCAAGGAAGGAAATTGACTTCAACTTTTTAATCTTCCCTAGCTCCAGGACAGGCACCAGGAGATTGGATGGTACCGAACACTGTGCTATTGTTTAAACAGGACGGAAGGGATAAACCACATAATTACAGGCAAAGTTGTTGGCACGTTGTTTCAGGGAGAACTATTGGAATCTAATCTCAGGGACAGTGTAAGCGTTCATTTAGAAAGCCACAGATTAATCAAGGATGATCAGAATGGATTTGTTCATGGAGGGTACTTCCTGACTACAAAGAGATGTTTTTGAGGCAAACATGGGAAAGGTCGATAATAGCACTGTGTGGTTTGAAGTAGTCAACATGGATTTTAGCCAGACATGCAACAAGGTCTCACATGCCAGACTTTTAAATCCTGTGAGATCCAAGGCGAGGGGTCAGTTGAATCCAGAACTGGCTTTGTTACAAGAAGCAAAGGTCTGTGTTTCATGTTTTTGCGACTTTTAGAGTTTAGAGATACAGTGTGGCCTTTTGACCTACCGAGTCCACACCGACCATTGATCACCTTTACGCTAGTTCTACGTTATCCCTCTTTTGCATCTAATTTACAGAAGCCAAATTACAGACTTTGGAATGTGGGAGGAAACCGGAGCACCCGGAGAAAACCCACGCAGTCACAGGGAGAACGTACAACCTCCATACTAACAGCCCCCTTGGTCAGAGTCGAACCCCGTTCTCTGGCGCTGTGAGGCAGCAGATCTAGCATTGCACCACTGTGCCGTTCCGAAGTTATGAACCAGTTCCAAGGAGCTTAACACAATTCCTTGGTTTTTATCACATGTATTAATGACTTAGACTTAAATGTAAGGGGCATGATATAGAAGTTTGCAAATAATAGTAAAACTGGCTATGTAGTTGTAGATGAAGAGGAACTGTAGGAAAATAGTGAGGCTCCAGACAGTTGGACAAAGAAGGGTTAAATGAAAGAGAGGAACATCGGTACCTTCACATATCTTCTAAGTCAATGGGACAGATCAACAAGGTAGTTAAAATGGCATAAGGGATGCTTTTCTCTAATAGCCAAAGAATGGAATAAAAGGGCAGAGAGGACTATGTACAAAACTGCACACCACAGCTTAAGTACTGCACACAGTTCTGGACCTACCTGATCTCCTGGTTGCTAAACACTTTAATTCTCCTTCCCATTCCCACACTGACCTTTCTGTCCTAGGTCTCCTCCAATGTCAGAGTGAGGCTAAACGCAAATTGGAGGAACAGCATCTCACAGCCCAGTGGTATGAATATTGACTTCTCTAACTTCAAGTAACCCTGGCACTCCCTCTCCCTATCCCTCCCCCACCCAAGTCGCACCAGCTTCTTGTTTCCACTCAACAAACAGCTAACAATGGCCTGTGTCCTTTATCATCATTACTTTTTTGCATATATTTCATTCAATATTCATTATCTCTCTACATCATCATCTATATCTCTCGTTTCCCTTTCCCGTGACTAATCTGAAGAAGGGTCTCGACCTGAAACGTCGCCCATTTCTACCCTCCAGAGATGCTGCCCGCCCCGCTGAGTTACTCCAGCTTTTTGTGCCTATCTTCAGTGGAAACCAGCCTCTGCAGTTCCTTCCCACACTGTTATGGTCACCAGTTTACAGGAGGGATGTGATTGCACAGGATGCAGGCGCAGAAGAGATTTATCCGAACGCTGCCTGGAGAAGAACATTGTAGCTCTGAGGAAAGACTGGGTAAACGACGTGTGTTTTGGTCAAGTAGAGGCCCTGAGTAGCATTGAGGTGCACGAATTTGTGAGTGACTGAGACAGAATAAATGTTTGCATGCGCGAAATGCTAAGAACGAAGGACCAAAAAAAAGATACTTATTAAAATATGAGCTTTGAATTGACAATGTGTAGATTGGGAAGTGGCATTAAAAGGATTGACAGCAACCAAGCAAAACCTAACATTTAAAGAATTAGTGCATAGTTTACAAGTAATATACACCCTTTTTTAAACCATTGAAACAAGAAACCATAGCAAATAAGAATAGCTAAAAATCGTACTACAATTAGTATTAAATCAAAACATGGCTTATAATGTTGCCTAAAAGGGCTTGAGGATTGGGCAATTTTCAGACTGCCGCAAAGGAGACTCATGATGTCAATTAGGAAAGGCGAGGTTACGCTGAAATGGTATAAAAGTCTGCATTTCACAGCTTGAATATTGCAATCCTGCTCACTACATTACAGCAAAGAGGTGATTGCTCTGGAGAGGATGCAGAGATTTACAAAAATCCAACAAAAAATAAATAAAAACAGGCTTTAAAAAAGCTTCCGTAGATTTGCAGAAAGGAACGGAAAAGATTAACGAAGTTAATGAAGTTAATGTGACACTTGCAGAAAGAGGGAGGCAAAACTATTCTGGGGAAATAAGGGAATGAGAAAGAAATTAAATAAATATTTTGCTTCTTGTATGCACGGAGGTCATGGGAAATAACGTTGGAGAGGAAATCTAGAACAAATGAGGATGTGAAAGAATTGGGTTGGCAAAAATATATTAGGGAAATTAATGGGGCTGCAAGTTGATAATTCCCCAGGACTTGAGGGTCTGAAAGAGGTGGCTGTGGAGGTAGCAGTCATCTTCAAAATTCAATAGATTCTCCAATGAATCCCATGAGTTGGAAGGTGGCAAATGTGACCCCCCACCATTTAAAACAGGAGAGAGGAAAAAAGACAGGAACAACGTATCAGTTAGCCCAACATCAACAATATGGAAAATTCTGGAGTCTATTATTAAATGGTACGATGGACACAGAAAATAATAATTGAGGAGTGGCGTGTGGATTTATGACAGGGAAATCATATTGACAACACTGTTGAAATGTTTTGAGTTTTAACTTGCCAAATAGAAAAGGAGGAAATGGATACATGTGGTGCATTTGTACTTTAGAAAGACATCAGATAAGGTACGATAGAACAGGTTACCAAACAAAATTAGAGCACCTTGGATTGGGGGTAATATGCTGGCACATATTGAGGATTGAAATACAGACAGAAAACAGAGCATCATTCAAATGCTGACCATTAGGGTGCAGCAAGGATTGATGCTGGAGTTCCAGCTCTTCACGATGGAATTGCCATCCATTTAGTACTGAGCTACAAAGCAAGGGACCCCCCCCCCTCCCTTTGTTGAGTTTGCATGTCTCAGGCATGGGGGCATTGGGAACTGTTATTACATCAAAACTACGACATTAAAGAAGCCAAAAACAAGGTCCTGACCCTGATCATTACCTATTGACTCTCAGTGATCCGTGCTGTGCATGGATTTCGGGTAAGGACATAATTAATCTCTAGCTATGTTCTCACCATAGTCTCATGTCTGAAGAAGGGTCCCGGCCCCAAAACGGCGCCCATCTCTTTTCTCCAGGGATGCTGCCTGACCCGCTGAGTTCATCTGGCACTTTGTAGCTATCGTTGTTCTAAACCAGCATCTGCAGTTGATTGTTTCTGCATGAATGGTATCAAGAATATGCTCAGCGCCCGGTAACATTGGAGCACCATGCAGGCATGACCGATTAGAACATTGGAAAGAGAACCGATGCACTCGGTGTTAAGTCTTGCTTTGTGGGAGCCTTGTGATTTGAAATAACAACAGTGCAGTTCACCTTTGCAAAAGCATCTGTCTTTGACATCGCCTTCTCCAAGGCATTATGATGAACATTAGGCAGGCAATGAAAACATCAATAGCTCTTTCTTCCCAGCTGTTATCAGCCAACTGAATCATCCTACCACAACCAGAGAACAGCACTGAACCACTGACCCTCGGACTATCCTTGATCGGACTTTTGCTGGCTTTACCTTGCACTAAATGTTATTCACTTATCATGTATCTAATCATTGTAAGTGGATCGATTGTAATCACGTTTTGTCTTTCTGCTGACTGGTTAGCACACAACAAAAGCTTTTCACTGTGCCTCGGTACACATGACAATAAACTACACTAGGCTGAGCTGAACCAAATTTCGAATACAGAGTTCAGATTAACTCAAAGGTTGCAGGAGTTGAGGTGAGAGAAAATGAAGGGCAGCAGGCAGTGGGAATGTAGGGTGATTGGGCAAGGAGGCCGAAATTCTCCAACCACACCCCCCCCCCTCCCCATCCCAAACCCAATAAGAAAACCAATTCGCTGGTGGTTAATAAAACGTCATAGATTTCAGGGGCCAAACCATCCAAAGTACCACGAAGCACGCTGCCCACTGATTGATTATACACTCTGCCTGTCTCACCAGAGATGACAACACTTGTCATGTGCTGATCACAAGGTGCCTTGGGGAGAGGTGATCCAATTAGAAAAACAAGATGTGAATTTGTTTTCCCGCAGTTAGGACTTCCTTTGTACAAATCTCCAAAATCAAGGTGTCGGGGGGGGGGGGGGGGGGAAATAACAAACCGGCTCTCCAAACAATCCGTTTTCTATTATCCTAAGATTTATAAACCTGGAGGAATTGTTTATCAGTGAAGTAAAGAACTTATTTCACTGCTCTAACCACCCTGTGAATGAGAGATAGTGAAGGAAAGAGAATAAATTGAAAAGATATCTCAGGCTATCAGAATGACCATTAAAATAGAGTGCAGGCCTGGAGGCTCAGGCACAGGCAGCCTTGGTTTACATGATATACTCCACTACAATATAATAACACTTCAAAGTCAATTTTGATTGATTCTGTTTACAATGAGTCAGCTGCTACTGAAAACCTTTACTCATCTCGGTCTACCGCACCAGCAATAATAAAAAGCTTTCTTTCTTGGTAAAGGGGAAGCTTGCAAATGCAATAATCTTTACTCAAATAGAGCTGCTTGCTCTCTTGTTCGCCAAGCCTACGGTAAAATAGTTTGAAAGGACACTGAAATGAAGATGGCGGAGCATTCCCGATAAACGGCGGGTCACGGTCTCACCGTGAAACTTAAAGAAATGGCATTTATCCTTCAACGTTATTATCACTTGTGACAGATTCAGATTGATGTCTCTCTCGAGTGAAGTTTAAAAGTAAAAGATAGCCTAGAATTTGTTCTTGCAGCGAGCTCTGCTTCCTTTGTACAATTCAGAGCACGGCAAATTACTGGCAAGTGCGGTGATAATTGCACAGTGCATTCCACAAGGCACTGAGACTTTGATGAACGATGGGATGCATTGTCATGCTGACCACAAAATGCGACTTAAGGATATTCAAACAACTGGATACATCCTGGAAGGAAGAAGCATAGAGTTGAATTATTTAGTTTAGTTTGGTTTATTGTCACGTCCACCGAGGTGAAGTGAAAAGCTTTTGTTGCGTGCTGACCATTCAACGGAAAGGCAATGAATGATTATTATCCAGCCATCCACAGTATACAGCTACGTGATGAGGAGAATAATGTGAAGAACGTTTAGTGCAAGATTGAGCCAGTAAAGTCCAATCAAAGATAGTCCGAGGGTCTCCAATAAGGTATATAGTAATTCAGAACTGCTCTCTAGTTGGAGTAGGATGGTTCAGTTGCCTGATAACAGCTGCAAAGATACTGTCCCTGAATCTGGAGGTGTGCGTTTTCACACGTCTATACCTTTTGCCCGATGGGACGGGAGAAGAGGGGAGAAGAGGGAATGGCCAAGGTGCGACTCATCCTCGATGATGCTGGTGGCCTTGCCGAGGCAGCATGAGGTATGAATGGAGTCAGTGGAAGGGAAGTTAGTTTTGTGTGATGGTCTGGGCTGCGTCCACAATTATACACCACCCATGTTGCAATAACTGGGTTGTGATTAATTGGTTGCTTCCTTTCACCTTTTTTAAATGACAGGATAACATCACGAATAAAGAATGCCTTGCGTAGGGATCTTTCCTTTGAAATAAAGGAGACCGACAGCAATTTTACTGAGGTTCTGGAGTACTGTGTGCAGTTTTGGTCTCCAAATTTGAGGAAGGATATTCTTGCTATTGAGGGCGTGCAGCGTAGGTTTACTAGGTTAATTCCCGGAATGGCGGGACTGTCATATGTTGAAAGACTGGAGCGACTAAGCTTGTATACACTGGAATTTAGAAGGATGAGAGGAGATCTTATCGAAACATATACGATTATTAAGGGGTTGGACACATTAGATGCAGGAAACATGTTCCCAATGTTGGGGGAGTCCAGAACAAGGGGCCAGAGTTTAAGAATAAGGGGTGGGCCATTTAGAACTGAGATGAGGAAAAACCTTTTCAGTCAGAGAGTTGTGAATCTGTGGAATTCTCTGCCTCAGAAGGCAGTGGAGGCCAATTCTCTGAATGCATTCAAGAGAGAGCTAGATAGAGCTCTTAAGGATAGCGGAGTCAGGTGGTATGGGGAGAAGGCAGGAATGGGGTACTGATTGAGAATGATCAGCCATGATCACATTGAATGGCGGTGCTGGCTCGAAGGGCCGAATGGCCTCCTCCTGCACCTATTGTCTATTGTCTATTGTCTATTGTGAAGAAAGTTGCACGATGTGGACGGAGTGAACAGAGCAGTCCTATTTTCCTCAGCAGACATCAATAATTAGGAGATGGGGTGCACACATATAAGTTAATTTGTGGGAGGATATGAGGTGCAATGAGAAAAAAAAGACTTCATTCAACAAATTGTGAATATCTGGATCTCATTGCCTGGAAGGTTGGCTGGGGCAGAAACGCTGGTATGTGGAGGAGCGCTTAAAGATCCATAATCTACAAGGATACTGGCAAGAGCTGCGGAACCAAGGAACTGCTGATGCTGGTTGACAAAAGACAAGACACACAAAGTGCTGGAGCAGTTCAGCGGGTCAGGCAGCATCGCTGAAGAACATGGATAGGTCATGTTTCAGGTTGGGACCCTTCTTCAGACTGAATGCGTCCCGGCACAAAACATCACCTATCGATTTTCTCCAGTGATGTTGCCTTACCCGCTGAGCTACTCCAGCACGTTGTGCCTTCTCCGGGCAAGAGCTGGCAGGAATAATTAACATGAATTCCATTTGTGACCGGCAGGTGCACAATGGACCATAATGCCTCTTTCTTAGGTGTAGATTTCTCAAGTCTATCTCTGATTCTAACTGTAATCATTATTCTAACAGAACTGAACAATTGTTGAGCAGTGTCTATAATGATGGAGAGAAACAACGGAGGCCAGAGAGACCACTTGCAAAATAATTTCACTTTGCAACTGTGAGTTTTTGTCCGTGAGAAGGAAGTGTGGTACATTTGCCTATATATTATACCTAAAGACTAAACCAGCTGTAAATTATCTGTACTGGGTTAATAAAGCACATGACAGTCACTAACTTCAAGTGATGTGTTTTTGTTCCACTTGGGATTACTTACACCGAAGAACCTGTCTATAAGTAACTCTGAAAACAGCAAGGTTCCACCTTCATGTGGTGAGGTATCTGACTTATCAGTTGGCAGGCAGGTGCCTTAAGTGTTTTTAGCACTGAGCAGATAATTTGCTTTAAATTATCATTTTTATTTAAAAGCACTGGCTTTATTTACAGTATCTTTAGGTACTGAAAGAACTGCAGTAACAATAAGCACAAGGCCCTTGCCACTATCTTCAGTACCCATCCGACAACTGTCCAGACTCTGCTGGCTTTACCTTGCATTAAAAGTTATCCCTCTATCATGTATCTGTACACTGTGAATGGCTCGATTGTAATCATGTATTATAGAGTCATAGAGTGATACAGTGTGGAAACAGGCCCTTCGGTCCAACTTGCCAACATATCCCAGCTACACTAGTCCCACCTGCCTGCATTTGGTCCATATCCCCCCAAACTTGTCCTATCCATGTACCTGTCTAACTGTTTCTTAAATGTTGGGATAGTCCCAGCCTCAACTACCTCCTCTGGCAGCTCGTTCCATACACCCACCACCCTTTGTGTGAAAATGTTACCCCTCAGATTCCTGTTAAATCTTTTCCCCTTCACCTTGAACCTATGTCCTCTGGTCCTCGATTCCCCTACTCTGTATTGTCTTTCCGCTGACTGGTTAGCACGCAACACAAGCTTTTCACTGTACCTCGGTACACCTGACAATAAACTAACCTGAACCGAACTGGACTGGACTGGTGGAGCAGTAGGCCAAGCAATTTTAGCCGAGAGTTAACCATGGCTGCACTCAACATCAGCTGGTTGTGTGAGGCCACATTTTATGACAAGCCTCTCCTCCCTCACACACCAACAATCTGCGATTCAACTTTGAAAGTTGCCATGGAGATGAAACTTCAGCTTGCTGTGAGTGCACAATCCGGGCTCTCCGAGAGCAACCCATCACATCAAAAGGCCGCACTCAACAACGGTCAAGAAACGGTGGAAGATTTACTCTTTTGTCAAGTAATTGCAGAAGTGGTTTCGACTATTGATTTTCTTTTACATTTCCACCTGGGTTTTGTCAATTTCTTCTCTACGAATCTACACAGGCATCAGAGTTAATTTTAGCCTTTGGGTCGACTGCCCCTGTGGCTAGAAGCTGGACAGCCATCTCATTCGTTCATAAGTGTTTAAGCTCATAAGTGATAGGAGAAGAATTAGGCCATTCGGCCCATCAAGTCTACTCCATCATTCAATCGTGGCTGATCTATCTTTCCCTCTCAACCCCATTCTCCTGCCCTCTCTCCTTAACCCCTGACAACCGTACTACTCAAGAATCTAACAATCTCTATCTTAAAGATATCCCTTGACTTGGCCTCCACAGCCTTCTGTGGCAATGAATTCCACAGATTCATTACCCTCTGACTGAAGAAATTCCTCCTCGTCTCCTTCCTAAAGGAACATCCTTTTATTCTGAGGCTATGGCTATTCAGTGTCTCTTGCTCTGGACCGTCCAACCTGGCGTAGCAAGCTCACCACACGAGCCCGTTCAGCGGAGAACAGACGCACTGCAGAGGCCCAGAGGAAACGCACCGCGCGCAAGGCCCGGGCTACCTCCACATCCACTGCAGCACCCATCCATTTGTGTCCTACGTGTGGGCGTGCCTTCCGGGCCCGGATTGGCCTCACCAGTCACTTCCGGACCCACAGTCACCAATCCTCCAACTGAAAGCGAAGTCATGGTCATCTTCGAACCCGAAGGACGAACAACAACAACATGGCCTCTGGTACTAGACTCTCCACCAGTGGAAACATCCTGTTTGTCCGTCAAAGAAGCTGCAGGAATTACAAGGCTCCAGTTCCACGCAGGACTCAATGGGCAGGGGGCATGAGGCAGACAAAGATGACAGGTCAGTGTTGCCTACTGATAGTTTGCAGGGAGGATGTGTTGGTGGAGTATGCAACTCCGAAGAAAAGTGACCCAGAGTGTATTCTTGCTCCTTTGGGGCCTACAAAATTAATGAAACACTTTCCTTCAGGGCCTTTCTCCATCGCCTTCGACCAGATATCTCTGCAAACAATGTCCCTCTCCTCGCCCAGCCATCCCTGAAGCAGCTGGATTTTACCCATTTTCCCTTTAAAAAAATTGTCACCAACTTTCCAAATGTAGTATTCCATGGTTCAAGAACAGCCAATGTAAGAAACAAATCCTCCTAAGGTTCCCTTCTGGGTTTTTTTTTGATGATGACCATAAATTAGTGCCACTTGGAGCTTTTATTTCACGAATCCCAGTGGGAATAGGTTCTTGCAAAAAAAAACTATCAAATTTCTTCACAATTACACACTGACTCCTTTTTGCCTTTTTCTGGTGAGAAGAATTCATTTTCTCATATCATTCCTCCATATTAGTCCATATCTGTGTGTCTCTTCTGAGACCTCTCTACGACCTGTGTAATCTTCCTAAAGTAATGGATCTGGACACAGTATTTAATATGTTCCTTTTGAAGTGATTCATTTAAGTTGAGCGTGCTGTTGGCTGATGCATGAATGATGCATGTCCTTCACTGAAATGAAGTATCGAGCCCATTTATTGCCACACTTCTCCATTTCTCTACAACCATTTCCATGATTATAACCTATATTGTTACAATGGTGTGGGAAAGAAAACTGCAGATGCTGGTTTAAATCGAAGGCAGACACAAAATGCTGGAATAACTCAACCCGCTCCTTCTCTCCAGAGATGCTGCCTGACCCGTTGAGTTACTCCAGCATTTTGTATCTACCTTGTTACAATGGTGGTTCCTTTGAGCGTCTCTGAATGAACTCACCTCATCACTTCAGCTGTGTCTCCACTTCCTCACATTATCACCTTTGGGATTTCATCTCAAATGTCCTCTCTACCTTTCTGTCCTACTTCGTGGCATTCCTTAAAACTTCTCTGAACTTGTGTCAGCTATCCTTCTGTTTCCATTTGAGGCTTTGTATCAATCTTTTTTTTTATTAGCTGCTGTTCCCTTGAGGTACTTTGGGGAATGTTTTTGTGTTAAAGATGCAATATAAACACATGTTGTTGTTAGGATCCTGCTTTATGAAGAGTTTATGAATCTTCTTGCATTATCCCATGAGTCACTGGTGTCTGTACAGTCATAGATTGATCTTAATTCACTCAGAATGATACTACCATCAATTCCCCTTGGGAAAACTTGGAAGCATTGAGATTGAACATAAATGAGAAAATAAATTAGCCCATAAAGCTTTAGAGATGCCATAACTCTGTTCTGCGATACAATCTTCTGAAAAGCCTTGCAAAAGCTTCAACAAAATCTCGCAACTAACAAAACATTTACATGATAGAAAGTATCCACTAGAGCAGGGGTGGCCAAACTTGCTTAATGTAAGAGCCACATACGATAAAGTTCAGATGTCTGAGAGCCGCAAGACATGAACAAAATTTACACATACGTTTTTATTGTTACATACACATTTTGTTACAAAAAATGTATATAAATATTAAGAAATGCATGTATGCAATAATATTTATTCATGTATGCAGTTTTTTAAACTGTTAATTTGTATTAGTTCCAGTAATCACAAAGTACACATATATACCAAATGTTTTCAAAATCTTGACTGATGATTGTTTTAACTATATTGAGGATATTTAATACGGTAATGAACTACGGGAACTTCTAAGAAATAATTATAAAGCTTGAATTTTTTTCTTATTTACCTTTTATATTAACTGTGATGAAAAAAGGAGCTCAGCCAACATATTTCCACGAGCCGCATATTAAAGGTCAAAGAGCCGCATGTAGCTCGCGAGCCGTGGTTTGGCCACCCCTGCACTAGAGTGATAGTTATTATAGTTTCAGGTAAATCTGACATTACTTTCCTGTTGTGTAGGAAGGAACTGGAGATGCTGGTTCACACCGAAAATAGACACAAAATGCTGGAGTAACGCGAGAGGAATGGGTGATGTTTCGGGTCGAGACCCTTCTTCAGCCATTATTTTCCTGTTGTATGTTTCAGAACATGTCCCTGAAGTGGGCGTTGTTTCTTCCAGGTGGAAATTTGAGCATCTATATACTAAAACTCTTGTTTGTTTGTTTGTTCCTGTACACGATAGCGTGACAATTTTAGGCCCACTTTACTCACCGTCGTCCCTTTGGTGCTAATGGAGGAAGTTTCATTCAAATCGGTGTTATATTTTAAAAGTTATTCACATTTTAAAGTTAAAATCTATAGCCTAGGAAGGGAGGGGGGATGGAGGGAGCGGGGGAGGAGGGAGGATAAGAGGTGTTGAGGGACAGGGGACAGGGGGAGGGGGGAGGGGGAGAGGGGAGGGGGAGGGGGAGGAGGGGAGGAGAAGGTGCTGCAACAATGCAGGAAAGGTTTGGGCCCAACGGGTCCACGGTCTAGTTTTCAATAAATATCTCACTTCCAGCCATCCATCACTTCAAGTTAGCAAACAGTAAGAACTAATGTACTGTATTTACACTACTGTAGAGCTACAAACCTTGGAAAAGTAGACTAATAGTGGCAAGCAATTAGATTCAAATCCATGTGGCAAGGAAGAAAATTACCTCTTTTCATATCTCTTGTAAGACCACATCTGGAGTATTGTGTGCAGTTTTGGTCTCCTAATTTGAGGAAGGACATCCTTGTAATTGAGGCAGTGCAGCATAGGTTCACGAGATTAATCCCTCGGATGGCGGGACTAACATATGAGGAAAGGTTGAAAAGACTAGGCTTGTATTCACTGGAGTTTAGAAGGATGAGAGGGGATCTTATAGAAACATATAAAATTATAAAAGGACTGGACAAGCTAGATGCAGGAAAAATATTCCCAATGTTGGACGAGTCCAGAACCAGGGGCCACAGTCTTAGAATAAAGGGGAGGCCATTTAAAACTGAGGTGAGAAAAAACTTTTTCACCCAGAGAGTTGGGAATTTGTGGAATTCTCTGCCACAGAGGGCAGTGGGAACCAAATCACTGGATGGATTTAAGAGAGAGTTAGATAGAGCTCTAGGGGCTAGTGGAATCAAGGGATATGGGGAGAAGGCAGGCACGGGTTATTGATTGGGGACGATCAGCCATGATCACAATGAATGGCAAGAAGGGCCGAATGGCCTCCTCCTGCACCTATTTTCTATGTTTCTATGTTGATGTTAAACTGAGAATTTTCTTCAATGTCTAGATAATATCTTGCCTTACAAAGAGAATTTACATTTATATAGCACCTTCTCCAACTCAAGATGATCCAAGCCTATGAAAACATTTCAAATGCAGGAAATGTAACTTTATCTTTTCACACGGCAAGTTTCCACAAAAAGCCAAGTGATAATAATCAGATAATCTGTTTTAGTGTTAAAGAGTTTTAATGTCTGCGGGTTCCTTTGTGCTAGTTCCAGCCTAAAATAAGCAGAGGTAGAGCTTCAAACTGAACATCCTTTGCTGAGTGCAGCCATTCTCAATTAACAGATGATTGCTTAGTGTAGTTTAGAGAAAAAGCATGAACACAAGCCCTTTCACCCACCCGAGTACACGCTGAGCCCATTCACACTAGTTCTATGTTACCCAACTCTCTCATCCACTCCCTCCACATCACGGGCAATTTAAAGAGGCCAATTAACCTACAAACCCAAATGTCCTTGAGATGTGGGAGGAAACTGGAGCACCTGGAGGAAACCCACATGGTCACAGGGAGAACATGCAAACTCCACACAGACAGCTCCCGGAGGCAGGATCGAACCGGGGTCTCTGGTGTTGTGAGGCAGCAGCTCCACCAGCTATGCCACTATGAGTTATTATCACGTAGCCTTTTGTGAAAGCTTTGCTGTGTGAACACCACCAGTGTTTGACAATAGACAATAGACAATAGGTGCAGGAGTAGGCCATTCAGCCCTTCGAGCCAGCACCGCCATTCAATGCGATCATTTGCATTGTCTGTCTTTGCTGTGGGATAGATAAAATGATTCTTGCCTCAGTGCTACTCAGGACTCCCCTTTCACATCTTTTTCTGGTACATTGTTGATTGTGTTGACAAGTTTCCACACTCATTTTGTCACGTTTTGCCACCATTTATCATCCTGCACTCACTTTCACAATCTCTCTATCTGCGTTTCAAGAGATCATTGAGCAACCAATATCCAACAGACTCTCATACACAAGAACACAAGGAAATTGGAGCAGGGAATCGGCTCTTTGGCCTTCAAGCCTGTCCACTATTCAACATTGCTTCCAAGATGGCGCCCAACCCAGATGACTATTTGTGTGCTAACCACAGAGGCAGATCTACAATCACATATTACAATCGCTGCACACTCTTAAATCTCTATTCCTACAGCAATATTTCTTACTTTCACTGAAAATGGCTCAATTGTAATCATATATTGTCTTTCAGCTGACTGGATAGCACGCTACAAAAAGCTTTTCTCCGTACCTCAGCACATGTGACAATAAACTAAACTGTAAATGTACACCAACTCACGTCTTGTTTTCTGTAAGGACCACTCAAACCTGCTGGATCGTCCAGTTCTGTTGCATCTATTCTGAGGATACACTGTTCCATATCAGTGCCTTTGAGATATTTTCTTTTCCCTCTGCCATAGTTGGCAGGGCTCTGAGACAAATCTCTTCCATTTCCCACACTTCTGCTCTCATCCTCTGACCTCCCAGCCAGAGCAAGGATAAGATTCCCCTTGTCCTCATCTTCCACCTCCACATTTAATATTTAATTTTCCATAATGTCCATACACTTCAATGTGAGTCAGCACCCTAAAGTGCCTCTCTCCATCCACTTCCCTTCCCAAATTCCAAAGGAACATTTCTTCTGCCATGCCTTGGTCCGCTGTTCCATCTCCACCTACATCTTCTCCAGGTACCTTTCCATGTAACTGCTGGAGATATCTGCATCTATTCTTTTCACTCCCCCCCCCCCCACCCCCCCCCATCCAAGGACACACACACTCCTTCCAGGTGAAGCAGAAATTAATTTTCACTCCTTGCAACGTAATCTTCTGCTCGTGAAGCGGTCTGCGCAATTTTGGAGAAAGCTACATGATAAGTTTTACTCTGCAAATGGAAAGGCAGAAGGGAAAATCGGAAGTGTCGGTATTACAGTATAGCAAAGGGGATTACAGAGGCATGAGGCAGGAGCTGGCCAAAATTGACTGGAAGGAGGCCCTAGCAGGGAAGACGGTAGAACAGCAATGGCAGGTATTCCTGGGAATAATGCAGAGGTTGCAGGATCAATTTATTCCAAAGAGGTGGAAAGACTCTAAGGGGAGTAAGAGACACCTGTGGCTGACAAGGGAAGTCAGGGACAGCATAAAAATTAAGGAGAGGAAGTATAACATAGCAAAGAAGAGTGGGAAGACAGAGGATTGGGACTCTTTTAAAGAGCAACAAAAGTTAACTAAAAAGGCAATACGGGGAGAAAAGATGAGGTACGAGGGTAAACTAGCCAATAATATAAAGGAGGATAGCAAAAGTTTTTTTAGGTACGTGAAGAGGAAAAAAATAGTCAAGGCAAATGTGGGTCCCTTGAAGACAGAAGCAGGGGAATTTATTATGGGGAACAAAGAAATGGCAGACAAGTTAAACCGTTACTTTGGATCTGTCTTCACTGAGGAAGATACACACAATCTCCCAAATGTTCTAGGGGCCGGAGAACCTAGGGTGATGGAGGAACTGAAGGAAATCGACATTAGGCAGGAAATGGTTTTGGGTAGACTGATGGGACTGAAGGCTGATAAATCCCCAGGGCCTGATGGTCTGCATCCCAGGGTACTTAAGGAGGTGGCTCTAGAAATAGTGGAAGCATTGGAGATCATTTTTCAATGTTCTATAGATTCAGGATCAGTTCCTGTGGATTGGAGGATAGCAAATGTTATCCCACTTTTTAAGAAAGGAGGGAGAGAGAAAACGGGTAATTATAGACCAGTTAGTCTGACATCAGTGGTGGGGAAGATGCTGGAGTCAATTATAAAAGACGAAATTGCTGAGCATTTGGATAGCAGTAACGGGATCATTCCGAGTCAGCATGGATTTACGAAGGGGAAATCATGCTTGACAAATCTACTGGAATTTTTTGAGGATGTAACTAGGAAAATTGACAAGGGAGAGTCAGTGGATGTGGTGTACCTCGACTTTCAGAAAGCCTTCGACAAGGTCCCACATAGGAGATTAGTGGGCAAAATTAGGGCACATGGTATTGGGGGTAGGGTACTGACATGGATAGAAAATTGGTTGACAGACAGAAAGCAAAGAGTGGGGATAAATGGGTCCCTTTCGGAATGGCAGGCAGTGACCAGTGGGGTACCGCAAGGTTCGGTGCTGGGACCCCAGCTATTTACGATATACATTAATGACTTAGACGAAGGGATTAAAAGTACCATTAGCAAATTTGCAGATGATACTAAGTTGGGGGGTAGTGTGAATTGTGAGGAAGATGCAATAAGGCTGCAGGGTGACTTGGACAGGTTGTGTGAGTGGGCGGATACATGGCAGATGCAGTTTAATGTAGATAAGTGTGAGGTTATTCACTTTGGAAGTAAGAATAGAAAGGCAGATTATTATCTGAATGGTGTCAAGTTAGGAGGAGGGGGAGTTCAATGAGATCTGGGTGTCCTAGTGCATCAGTCAATGAAAGGAAGCATGCAGGTACAGCAGGCAGTGAAGAAAGCCAATGGAATGTTGGCCTTCGTAACAAGAGGAGTTGAGTATAGGAGTAAAGAGGTCCTTCTACAGTTGTACCGGGCCCTGGTGAGACCGCACCTGGAGTACTGTGTGCAGTTTTGGTCTCCAAATTTGAGGAAGGATATTCTTGCTATGGAGGGCGTGCAGCGTAGGTTCACTAGGTTAATTCCCGGAATGGCGGGACTGTCGTATGTTGAAAGGCTGGAGCGATTGGGCTTGTATACACTGGAATTTAGAAGGATGAGGGGGGATCTTATTGAAACATATAAGATAATTAGGGGATTGGACACATTAGAGGCAGATAACATGTTCCCAATGTTGGGGGAGTCCAGAACAAGGGGCCACAGTTTAAGAATAAGGGGTAGGCCATTTAGAACCGAGATGAGGAAGAACTTTTTCAGTCAGAGGGTGGTGAAGGTGTGGCATTCTCTGCCTCAGAAGGCAGTGGAGGCCAGTTCGTTGGATGCTTTCAAGAGAGAGCTGGATAGAGCTCTTAAGGATAGCGGAGTGAGGGGGTATGGGGAGAAGGCAGGAACGGGGTACTGATTGAGAGTGATCAGCCATGATCGCATTGAATGGCGGTGCTGGCTCGAAGGGCTGAATGGCCTACTCCTGCACCTATTGTCTATTGTCTATTGTCTAATGAAGTCTGGGCAACTGTTTCTCAGGACATCTTAATTCAATCAGCAAACTTCCAGTTCCTTCTGAATTTCATTCTCCATCATGCACTCATTCCAACCTCTCTATATTTGGATTCTTACACTGTTGCAATAAAGACTAAGATAAATTCATCTTCCAACTGGGAACATTACTACTCTTATGAATCAAATGGTGAATTGGAAATTCTCGGATAACCGGTGTTTTCACACTGTAACAAACCAGGCCAATTCCGAGGAAAGCTTCTAAACGTAATGTTAACTCAAAACTCAGTTTTTCACCTTCCATTGACGCTACCTGACCTGACAAGTATTCAAGTTGGAAAATAGAACAGTACAGTACAAGAACAGGCCCTTCCGCCCACAATGCCCAAATCCGAACAAGATACCAAGTTAAACTAATCTCCTCTGCCTACATGTGATTTATATCCCTCAATTCCCTGCACATATAATATAATGCAGAAAATGATTTACATTGATATCTCCAACATAATGCTGATGGGATCTGTACACCATGGACGGCTTGATTATAATCATGCGTAGTCTCTCGGCAGACTGGATAGCACGCAACAAAAAAAGCATTTCATTGTACCTCGGTAGACAAGTAAATAAACTAAACTAAAATAGTTCTGGCATGCTGCTGGCTTCAGAGGTAACTCCAGCCATTTTGAAAACCAAAGATCTTTCAAGTTGATAGCGGTGGAAACAGCTAGACTGACAGAGAAACGGTTACTAGGAAAACCAATTTTCCTACACAGAACACACCCAGGCAGCAATCATTCGCAATTTAAAGGCTTATTGGAGGATGTGTTAATGATAGATCAAAATCCGTCGACTAGCTCTTCAACAAATGCCAACTCTAGTATGCAACCTCCGCCAAATGAAAAAAAGCACCAAAATTAAATTTATCATTATTCCTTCAGACGCTAATACGAAATTCTACTTAACTACAATACCTCAAGGCATTGTGTGCACTGCACTCTACACCCACAGACAGATGTGCCCTCAGGTAAGATAGCAGAAGATCTTGTCAACAAATGGAAATGCCACCATCCCCGGCTAGAAAATATAATGATCTCAAAAGTTTGATTGTAACAATGTTTTGCAAACGAACTGAAAGAAACCACACACATTCGCACTGTCATGAATTTATGAAGCAGAGCACACGAATACTCTTCCGAACCTTAGAAGATTAAATGCTTTGTCAGGCTTCTGAGATTTAAAATACATTTCTAGTATCAAGATGTGATCAGCACTACAGTCGAAAACTCCGAAACTGCTGCACAGCATCAATATAATCATTTGCGAGGATAACTCGATTTAATGATATATCAGTGATCGGCAATTTTCAAACATTTATCAATTTAGGTGAGACAATATACTGGCAATACATAAAAACAATTAAATCAGGTTGGAATGTGATGTTAAACAAGGGTATTGACAGCTGAAGTATGTTAAGGTCATGCAAACAACAATGAGGGGAAGGGAAAGCATCAACATTTGTTGAAAGCCCAAAATGAGCACTTGTTTCTGCATCATAGTGGTGCAGCTGGTATTGCTGCTGCCTCACAGCACCAGAGGCCCCAATTCAATCCTGAGCTCTGGTGCTGTCTGTGTGGAGTTTGCATGATCTCCCTGTAACCGCGTGGGTTCCTTCGGGTACTCCACTTCCGTTTAGTTTAGTTTTTAGTTTAGAGATACAGCACAAAAACAGGCCCTTCGGCCCACCGGGTCCGCGCTGACCAGGGATCCCCGTACACTAGCACTATCCTGCACACTTGGGACAATTTACAACCAAAGCCAATTAACCTACAAACCTCTACGTCTTCGGAATGTGGGAGGAAACCAGAGCACCCGGGGAAACCCCACGTGGTCACGGGGAGAACGTAAAGACTCTGTAAGGACAGCACCGTAGTCAGGATCGAATCGGGATCTATGGCGCTGTGAGGCAACATCTCTACCACTGCACCACCATGCTGCCCACATCCCAAAGGATGTGCGGGTTTGTAAGTTAACTGCCCTCCGGAAAATTGCTCCTAGTTTGTAGGGAGTGGATGCGAAAGAGAGATTCAAGATTCAAGATTCAAGATAGCTTTATTTGTCATCCAATATTGGACGAAATTCAGTCACCCACAGTCCAACAATAAAAGCATTAAATAAGCATTAAAATTACACAACCCCAAAAAACTCCCAAAACACAGTCCAACAATAAAAGCATTAAATAGGCATTCAAATTACACAACCCCAAAAACCCCCAAAACACAGCCCAACAATAAAAGCATTAAATAGGCATTCAAATTACACAACCCCAAAAACCCCCAAAAACACAGTCCAACAATAAAAGCATTAAATAGGCATTCAAATTACCCAACCCCAAAAACACACAAAAAAAGAAACATCCATCAAAGAAACATCCATCACAGTGAGTCTCCTCCAGTCCTCTCTCTCCTCACTGTGATGGAAGGCGAAACTGAGATAGCATAAAACTAGTGTGAACGGTGATCGATAGTAAGCGTGGACGGTAGGCCGAAGGGCTTCTTTCTATGCTGCACCCTTGATTTGTTCATTCAATCACTCATCGTTCAGTCCTTCATGTTCGCAGATTTTCTTTTTCCAAATCCATTTACTGGGAGATGCCGAGGGTAGAAATTCTGGGAGGATTTAGATCCAGGAATACTTCCTGAATCAGGAATCACCAATCTCTTTAATCTCTCTTCATTTCAGCTAACAGATATTTTGTTGCGAACCATTTTGAGATTTTATACCTCAGAATTAATTCCACACACCGAATGAAGACTTTATTTCCAATCTTTAAATCTTTGATAGTATCTTTAATTTGTGTTCGTTTCCAATGTCTCGCTGACATTGGGGAAAAAAATCTATCACCCATATATTTCATCCATAACATTGAAGATCCTTATCTCAACTTTACTGGATTGAACCTTGAATCTTGATGCTTGGCAGCTTCTCAGGGAATTTACACTGTACTGTTTGAAGAAAATCAGATAAGTTTAGTTTAGCTCAGTGTAGAGATACAGCGCGGAAGCTGGCCCTTCGGCCCACCGAGTCCCTGCCGACCAGTGATCCCCACACACTTGACACGCTAGGGACGATTCACAATTAAGCCAAGACAATTCGCCTACAAACCTGTACACCTTTGGAGTGTGGGAGGAAACCAGAGATCCTGAAGAAAACCGACGCAGGTCACGGGGAGAACGTACAAACTCCGTACCGACAAGCACCCGTAGTCAGCATCGAACCCTGGGTCTCTGGCGCTATAAGGCAGCAACTCTACCGCTGTGCCACAGTGCCATGATACAGATTCCCATTGTATCAGGGCCGATGTTTTCGACGTAACAATTTAACTGGTCATTTATCTCTGTACTGTTTGTGGGATTTAGCTAATGCACACTGGTCATGAACTTCACATAAAGAGAATTGTGCCCAGATGATCAGTTAGCTGAGTTTAATTTGCCTGAGAATAATTGACACCAGGAGAACACCTCTACTTTCCCCCTAATAATACAATAGCATACTCAGCAATAATGCAGATAGAGCACAGCTCAAAGGCAGCACCTCACACATTGTAGAAAAAAGACACAAGTACTGGAGTAACTCAGCAGGTCAGGCAACATTTCTGGAACGCATGAATAAGTGACATTTCGGGTCAGAATTCTTCTTCTGTCTGAGGAATGGTGCCAACCCGAACATCACTTATCCTTGACTGTCTGAAGAAGGCTCCCAACCCGAAACATCACCTATCCATGTCTTCAAGAAATACTGCATGATTCACTGAGTTATTCCATCACATTGAGTCTTTTATATAAACCAGCATCCGCAGTTCTGTGTACCTACACCTCACATATTGTGGCAGCCTCTTGTGTGTCTCAATAGACAATAGACAATAGGTGCAGGAAGAGGCCATTCGGCCCTTCGAGCCAGCACCGCCATTCAATGTGATCATGGCTGATCATTCTCAATCAGTACCTCGTTCCTGCCTTTTCCCCATACCCCCTGACTCCGCTATCCTTAAGAGCTCTATCCAGCTCTCTCTTGAATGCATTCAGAGAATTGGCCTCCACTGCCTTCTGAGGCAGAGAATTCCACAGATTCACAACTCTCTGACTGAAAAAGTTTTTCCTCATCTCAGTTCTAAATGGCCTACCCCTTATTCTTAAACTGTGGCCCCTTGTTCTGGACTCCCCCAACATTGGGAACATGTTTCCTGCCTCTAACGTGTCCAACCCCTTAATAATCTTATACGTTTCGATAAGATCTCCTCTCATCCTTCTAAATTCCAGTGTATACAAGCCTAGTCGCTCCAGTCTTTCAACATATGATACTCCTGCCATTCCGGGAATTAACCTAGTAAACCTACGCTGCAGGCCCTCAATAGCAAGAATATCCTTCCTCAAATTTGGAGACCAAAACTGCACACAGTACTCCAGGTGCAGTCTCACTAGGGCCCTGTACAACTGCAGAAGGACCTCTTTGCTCCTATACTCAACTCCTCTTGTTATGCAACATTCCATTGGCTTTCTTCACTGCCTGCTGTACCTGCATGCTTCCTTTCAGTGACTGATGCACTAGGACACCCAGATCTCGTTGTACGTCCCCTGTTCCTAACTTGACACCATTCAGATAATATTCTGCCTTCCTATTCTTTCCACCAAAGTGGATAACCTCACACTTATCCACATTAAACTGCATCTGCCATGCATCCGCCCACTCACACAACCTGTCCAAGTCACCCTGCAACCTCATAGCATCTTCCTCACAGTTCACACTACCACCCAGCTTTGTATCATCTGCAAATTTGCTAATGGTACTTTTAATCCCTTCATCCAAGTCATTAATGTCTCACAACATAGAGGTCCACCATTTGGCCCATCCAGTCCATGCCAGCTCTCATAGCAGTGGAGTCGATCCCATTCCATCACTTATATGCTACAA
This sequence comes from Rhinoraja longicauda, assembly GCF_053455715.1. NCBI lineage: Eukaryota > Metazoa > Chordata > Chondrichthyes > Rajiformes > Arhynchobatidae > Rhinoraja > Rhinoraja longicauda. The sequence continues at coordinate 10,026,826 of NC_135978.1, forward strand.
CCTACTCTCTGACGTGAAAATCAATTCCACCCCAATTCTCTTACCATACATCAACACAGACAGTAATTTACAGGAACCAATTAACGTAACAAACAGTAGGTGTTTCAAGTGTGGGAAGAAAGCAGAGCACCCAGGGCAAACCCTGATTGTAGTAAGGAGCAAAGATACCAGAGGAACAAGATGAACCACTCGCCCATACTGAAGTGTAGTACGCAAAGGAACGCAACGTCCGCCATTTTAGTAGGCAAAACCCGCCGTTCGCTATGCCTCTCGCAGTGTAATCAGTGTTTTGGGGGAACAGTATGCGTGATGATACCATAAAAATGCAGAATATATATCATCTATCAATTCACAGATTTTTGTTATTTTTCTTTTTAAATGTTTCTGGAAGTTTCTGCCTATTAATAATGGCGCCATGACGTACTACGGTTTTTAGGGTCGAGTGGTCTCTATCTTGTTCCTCTAGTATCTTTGGTAAGGAGATTGAGGAAAGAACTTCAAGCGAGAAAGAAATACATGACAAATCAGGGCCGGCAACAGATGACCTCAGGCAAGGAGGTCCAAATGTCGGATGGAGCCCAAAAGGGATACACAGCTGCAAACTGTAGAGCTGGTTAATGAAGCTTTAGTGGAGGGGGGGGGGGGGGGGGGAGGGGGGGGAGGGGGGAGGGGGGGAGGGGGGGGAGGCGGGGAAGAGGGGGTGGGGGGAGGAATGGTGTTTGTAGAAGTTTAACTAACTTGGAGAATTCAATGTTCATACCCGTTGGGCTGCATAAAGGAATGTTTATGCAGCATTGAACAAGCTGCATGACAAACACAAGGCAGAAGAGGAATCGAGAGACATGGTGGTGATGTAGAACGAGGTACTATCAGTGCGAAAATGTAAATGGCTAACAGGGATTGACGATACCTCTCTGCCCACAAGAAGGCAATCTTCTCTACGTTGAAATACACTTTCACATCTTCCGACTGTCATTTATTTCACCTGACATTTGGGATGAGTCTAATGGGTCAATCCAAACTCCCCACAATTCTGAAAGTGCCCCCAAGTTTATTTGAGATCAAGGTAAATGAGAATTACTTGCTGTTTGAGCTACTTCGTACTGCTATAAATTCTTACTTCTGAAAAGCAGTCCTCAGAATGCGTTTAAAAAAGTTGGAAAATGATGCATTTACAGAGCAAATAAATAAGAGGGAACTGACTTAATAGTGCTTTGAATCATTCCTGATTTTAAAAGGAGAGTCATGCAATGACACGAGCTGATAAATTAACCAAATGTCCTCGATCTATGAACAAATGTAATGCCAGGTGTACTAAAAGCACACACACTGAAGGTCATTTTGGCTTTGCATGACAGTGTAAAATGAGCCATACATAGAGAACCGACAATTGGTTTTATATTCTCCTTATTTTTCTAAATCCGTTGAAATGAAAATCTTACCCCTTGGGTGGTCCAAACGAGGCAAAAACTGGGACAGAAGCTGTGCTACATTCCTGCCCATTACCAGGCCAATCTGATTTCCTAATGACATTCAATAAGCACACTCTCTTGAGAACTAGATATTGAAATATTATGCAAATGTTTCATCCATCGGATTTTCCATAACCGCTACTGGCCACACTACACTGGAGTCAGGTTTTGCAACATGGTGGAGGGAATAGAAACATAGAAACATAGAAAATAGGTGCAGGAGTAGGCCATTCAGCCATTCGAGCCTGCACCGCCATTCAATATGATCATGGCTGATCATCCAACTCAGTATCCCGTACCTGCCTTCTCTCCATACCCCCTGATCCCTTTAGCCACAAGGGCCACATCTAACTCCTTCTTAAATATAGCCAATGAACTGGCCTCAACTACCTTCTGTGGGAGAGAATTCCACAGATTCACCACTCTCTGTGTGAAAAAAAACTTTCTCATCTCGGTCCTAAAAGACTTCCCCCTTAGCCTTAAACTGTGACCCCTTGTTCTGGACTTCCCCAACATCGGGAACAATCTTCCTGCATCTAGCCTGTCCAACCCCTTAAGAATTTTGTAAGTTTCCATAAGATCCCCCCTCAATCTTCTAAATTCCAGTGAGTACAAGCCGAGTCTATCCAGTCTTTCTTCATATGAAAGTCCTGCAATCCCAGGAATCAATCTGGTGAACCTTCTCTGTACTCCCTCTATGGCAAGAATGTCTTTCCTCAAATGATATAGGAATAGGAATAGGAATACTTTATTGTCACATGTGACTAGGCACAGTGAGATTCTTTGCTTGCATACACAATCTAGACAAATAGCAGCCGCCTATGGCGTTGACAAAGTTACAAAGCACGCTGGCTCCTCCTTTTGTTCTCCCCCCCCCCCCCCCAACAGTTCGTCCACGCCGGGTCCCCATTGTCCTTTGTGCCCCCCACCTATTGTCCATTGTTCTTCCCCTCCCCCCCTCACGGTGGTCCCCGCACACCACGTCCTCCATAGTTCTTCCCCTCCCCCTTCACGGTGGTCCACCACGCTATCATCGACCGTGGGTCGAACCACGAGACATCGCGCCACCGCAGGGCTTCACCACCGCCGAGGCCCCAACGTCGCGAGGCTTGACCGCCGCAGAGGCCTCACCGCAGTGAATTTTATTTTTAATTTACCAGTTTCATCCAGTAGTTCAAAGGCTGCATAGAGTTGTCAGACAGGGGAGTCGTCTGTGAGGCAAACAGGAATTAAGGGGAGAAGGCAAGAGAATAGAGTTCAGAGGGAAACATAGATCAGCCATGATCGAAAGGCAGGGCAGACTGGATAGGCCGAATGGCCTAATTCTGCTCCTATGTCTCACGACCTTATGATAAATCCAGCCACATCCCGGACATGTAAATTTAAAGTGGGGTAATGTGGGTCAGTGTTTTCCCAGGGATCAGCCATGAGGAAGTTGAAAGGACAAGACATCCCTCACTGCACCCCACACAAATGAAGGTTTATAAGTGCTCGGAGCAGAATTAGGCCATTCAGCCCATCAAGCCTACTGTACCATACAATCACGTAGGAAAATAACTGCAGATGCTGGTTCAAATCGACGAGAGTTCGACGACTCTCTTCGACGAGAGTTTAGCAACATGCTCTCTCGCTGCTCCCCCTCTGTGATTTCTCCTGCCCTCCTACTCTACGTTACCTCCCCCCTCAACTCCATCCAAGGATCCAAACAGTCTTTCCAGGTGAGACAGAGGTTCACCTGCACCTCCTCCAACCTCATCTATTGTATCCGCTGCTCTAGATGTCAACTTCTCTATATCGACGTGACCAAACGCAGGCTCGGCGATCGTTTCGCTCAACACCTTCGCTCAGTCCGCCTTAACCAATCTGATCTCCCGGTGGCTGAGCACTTAAACTCCCCCTCCCACTCCCAGTCTGACCTTTCTGTCATGGGCCTCCTCCAGTGCCATAGTGAGGCCCACCGCAAATTGGAGGAACAGCACCTGATATTTCGCTTGGGCAGCTTGCAGCCCAGCGGTGTGAACATTGACTTCTCCAATAGATAGTTCTCTGTCCCTCTCTTCCCCTCCCCTTCCAAGTTCTCCCACTGTCTTCCTGTCTCCACCTATATCCTTCCTTTGTCCCGCCCCCCTGACATCAGTCTGAAGAAGGGTCTCGACCCGAAACGTCACCCATTCCTTCTCTCCTGAGATGCTGCCTGACCTGCTGAGTTACTACCATACAATCATGGCTGATCTGTCTTTCCCTCTCAACCCCACTCTCCTGCCTTCGCCCCATAACCCCTGACACCTGTACAAATCAAGAACCTGCCAATCTCCGTCTATGACTAAAGCAATTCATTTCCGAAGGTACATCCTTTTCTTCTGAGGCTATGGCCTCTGGTCCTAGACTCTTCCACTAGTGGAAACATCCTCTCCACATCCACTCTATCCAGGCCTTTCACAAGACGGTAAGTTTCAATGAGGTCCCCCCTCAATGAAAGGTTTTGCTCAGGCGTCTTTGTACCCAACTCAGCCCGAAAAATGCAAAACAGACAGCAAGTTTGCGAGTCAACGGAAATTTGTGTCTTTACAGTGAGTATTAAGAAATGTTTTTATATTTTCATTTTACCCATAAGACAAACTGTCACCAAAGTGCCTGCTTTTACAAGCAAGAAACCGCAGATGCTGGAATCTTGAACAAGACCCAAAGTGCTGGAGGAACAGTGCTGGTCAGGCAGCATCTGTGGAGGGAGTGGACAGACGATGTTTGAGGGCTGGAACCCTTCTTCTGACTGATGGAGTAGCGGGGAAAAATCTGGAAAAGTGAAGTGGGATGGGGCTAAGCCTGCCGAGTGATAGGTGGATACAGGTGAGGGGGAGGGGGGGTGGACATTGTGATAAAGGATAGAGGTGAAAAGTTGACAAAAGAGTGTCAGATAAGTAAAGGAGAGAAGGGATGAAATGTAAAACCGGAGAGAGGATTATATGTGTGAAGGGAACAAGGGAGAGGGAAATGGGGGCTAAAAAGAAATATGGCCTTGGGGATTAGAGGTATGAACTTTGAATTCTCTAAATGAAGAAAATTCCCCCCTCTCGTTCCCTTGTCCCCCCAGCTTGCAGCACACCGATTTCTCCCGCCACTCCAGTCACCCTGCTCCTTTGTTGACCTTCTTTTAGTTTAGTTTAGAGATGCAGCGCGGAAACAGGCCCTTCGGCCCACAGAGTCCACACCGACCAGCGATCCCCGCACATTAACACTATCCTACACACACCAGGGGCAATTTACACCTACACCAAGTCAATTAACCTACAAACCTGTACGCCTTTGGAGTGTGGGAGGAAACCGAAGATCTCGGAGAAAGCCCACACGGTCACGGGGAGAACGTGCAAACTCCGTACAGACGGCGCCTGTAGCCGGGATCAAACCTGGGTCTGTAAGCGCTGTAAGGCAGCAACTCTACATTTGTACATTTACATTGTAATTACATTTTAAAGGCCAGCAAGATTTTTAAGTACACCTCCAATGATACATTCATGTAACAATATTATCGGTGGTAATTTGCGCTGCATTAGAAAATATGTGTACATTTAGAACTGCCCATGATATTGGTTGTATACAATATGGACTTTCTTTGCAGGATTCCTCCCAGTGCTTCTCAGCGCATGTAAATACATTGCCTGAGTGTGTAGAATTCTGATGACCTCCATTAATTGGGATTAAAAGTACCCACTCACATTAATATGTGAAGAGGTGATCTCTTCTAATACATAACTCTACATTCTGTGTCATACTGCATGTACAGCAAGGTTACTTGCTCCCATGTGAACTCATCTGCGTTAACACGTTGTACACGCCTTGAGAAAGTAAATGCTGTGAGGGTGACAATTGACCTGGATTTTGAGGCAATGGTTGCTTCAGTTTTGTTTAATTCATCCACTGGATGTGAACATGACTGGCAAAACCAGGTGCAATGGTAGAATTGCTGCCTTGCAGCGCCAGAGACCCGGGTTCAATCCTGGTTGCAGGTGCTTGTCTGTATGGAGTTACATAGAAACATGGAAAATTGGTGCATTTGGCCCTTCAGTATGATCATGGCTGATCATCCAAAATCAGCGCTCTGTTCCTGCTTTCTCCCCATATCCCTTAATTCCATTAGCCTCCCCATGTCCCTCGATTCCGTTAGCCTTAGAGTCTATGCGTTCTCCCCGTGCTCTGTGCGGATTTTCTCCAGGATCTCCGGTTTTTCCCACACTCCAAGGTTCTGACTGTCAACCCTATGTATGACTCTCATAATTTTATTTTGTATGATTTCTTTATTTGGTTAACTGGGTGCGAATTTCCCAGTGGTAGGATGTGAACTTATCGCCAGATTATGTCAAAGACTGAGGTTTACTGGCTAATAACATAAGTACCTCATGTTGACCCATGGTGTTAACCAAAAGACTACACGCAGGTACATAAGAAAATTAATAGCTACATTGCCTGTTAAAGGTATCCAGGGCAGTAACTTCCTAAGGGAATCTATCTGTCTAACTTTACATAGTGATTGAATTCTCCAGTGATTAGACCACTGTGTGTCTATGTGCTGCCCAGATCAGTCACAACAAATACAAAATTGCAAAGGATTCTACTATTTTGTTTTTTAGATAATCGGCAAAATAACTGGAAGGGAGAGAGAGGGAAAGATTTTTAGAAGGGTGTTGACATGATTTGATATATAATTTTGAAGGCTATGAGAAAAGACCCAGAGTGTGAGATCATTTGAACAGCTCTTTTGGAAAAAACAGGCATGGTCACAAAGGACTAAGTGACCTGTTTTTGTGCTCCACAAAACTCTGTGGTTATCCAATGGAGACATGCAGATGCTGGAATCTTGAGCAAAACACAAAGTGCTGGAGTAACCCAGCGGGTCAGGCAGCATCTGGAGAGGGAGTGGACAGGCGACGTTTTGGGTAGGGGCTCTTCTTCGGACCCCATCGGCAACATTTAGATCTGGGACCCTTCTTCGGTCTGAAGAAGGGTCCCAACTAAAAATGTCACCTGTCCATTCTCTCCCCAGATGGCGCCTGATTCGCCGAGTTCCTCCAGCACTTTGTGTTTTGCTGTATCATTGTTTCGTTTGTTTGGGACCTGCAACATCATATCACTCCTGTAAATAATTTAAAGTAATTGTCTGGTGCCAATTTAAGCCAGCCTACCGTTTCACCATTCTTTCATCAGACTCATCTTTGAATGGGTCTTTAGCTAATCATTTTTGGGTGGTTTCTGGATATCAACAGCAATGTGACAAGATGCCCAAATATTGAGAGCAGATCTTGAATCTATAGCCTTTTAGATAGCTCTATCAATCTGACAAAGACCTTCACTGTATTCACCGTGTTAACCCAGCTTGCATTCACGTTCCCACTTTCCATCTTTTTCCATTATTCCCACTATTCTTTTGTTAATTTATTTTTTTAAGGACAGGTAGTGCGTGTATTGCAATGGTAGCACTCAGTGTTAAACATAGAGGCAAGATAAAGTAATGTCCAGTTAAAACAAAGCATAAGGATTGAAACAAAGTATAGTAGAACACACAGCAAACAACCAAGAAAAAAAATAAAAGTTACCTTTTTAAAAAAAATACTGAATATTATTCAGGAAATGAAGGAAAGAAACAAAAAACAGAAGATGAAACAAAACAAAAACTAACATTGGCAACAAGTGTGGGCCCAAAGATATGTGGATGCAATACACCACGAATAGGACCTTATCTCATCCTGTCAAGCACACAAGGTGTATGAGTCAGTTCATTTCTGCTGAGTTATTGACCATTTGTCGAGGAGCGGTTTCCAGATTTTCAGGAGGACATTTTCCTTGTTGGCAAGTTTATATCGGAGGCCTTCCATGTGAATCACATTTCCCAGCTCCCTCAGCCATTGGTGCAATGTGGGGCTAAACTCAGATTTCCATTGTTGTAAAATGAGACATTTCGCGAGTAGAGTGCAGAATGAGATGGTCTGGGTAGTAAGGTATGTAGGAAAATAACTGCAGATGCTGGTACAAATCGAAGGTATCACAAAATGCTGGAGTAACCCAGCAGGTCAGGCAGCATCTCTGGAGAGAGGGAATGGGTGACATTTCGGGTCGAGACCCTTCTTCAGACTGAAGTAGTATAATGGTATATAGACCAGTAGGCACTGAAACATGTACAGGAATCTAGGGAGTGTAACCATTTTTATGGCATTAATGCGGCCGACTAGAGAGATTGGTAACGTATTCCAAAATTCAATATTATGGCGCAACTGTTGGGTCTTGCTTTCCCAGTTAGACTTTAAGAGATCACCATATTTACGTGTAGCAATAATACCTAAACTCTTAATTTGCTTATCTACAATCTTAAAGGGCATGGGGTTTTTTTAGAGATACAGCGCGGAAACAGGCCCTTCGGCCCACCGGGTCCGTGCCGCCCAGCGATCCCTGCACATTAACACTATCCTACACCCTAGGGACAATTTTTACATTTACCCAGCCAATTAACCTACATACCTGTATGTCTTTGGAGTGTGGGAGGAAACCGAAGATCTCGGAGAAAACCCACGCAGGTCACGGGGAGAACGTACAAACTCCGTACAGACGGCGCCCGTAGTCAGAATCGAACCTGAGTCTCCGGCGCTGCATTCGCTGTAAGGCAGCAACTCTACCGCTGCGCCACCGTGCCGCAGTGCGTAGAAACTCTACCTAATCCGATATTGGAAGCAATTCGCTCTTTTCCCAATTAATAGTGTATCCCGAAAGGCTACTAAAATATTCAATTAAACGCAAAAAAGGGGGAAGAGACATTTTAGGGTGCGATAAATACAATGTTATATCATCCGCAAAAAGTGACAGGTGGTGTTTCATGTATTTGAATAGGCTTATAGTCTGGGTTTACTCTAATTTGACTGGCAGGCACTTCGATACATAAATTAAATAAATGTAGCGAACAAGAGCAGCCTTGTCGAATGCCTCTATGGAGATAGAATGGCTGTGATATCTCCCCATTGGTAATAATGGAGGCTTGGGGCTAAGTGTAAATGATATATATATAATCCAATTTATAAACGTATTACCAAACCCGAAGTGGTTTAAGGTGGCTGGCATGAACTTCCATTCTATATGGTCAAACACCTTCTCAGCATCCAAGGCGATGACCACACATTCCTCTTTGTGATCGTGCTACATTATATTGAAAAGACGGCGTCGATTAGAGTAAATATGGCGGCCAGGTACAAACCCTGATTGGTCAGGGTGTATTCATTTATGAATGTGATCACACAACATGTTGGACAGCACTTTGCTCAGGATCTTCATCTGGAGCAAGGATATGGGGCGGTAAGAAGGCATCTTTAAAGAGTCCCTGTCTTTTTTCAGCACAATGGCTATATTTGCTTGGCAGAGCAAGTATGGCAATACCAAGGTTTCTTTCGAATGTTTTAGTATCCATAGGAATAGTGGGGCAATATTAGACAGATATGATTTATAAAATTCAATGCTAAACCCGTCTGGGCCTGGGGCTTTATTATTTGGGAATTGCATAATAGCAGTCTTGATCTCTTCTGGGGTTATCTCAGCGTCTAGAGCCTGTACTGCCTCAGCATCCAGCGTAGGAAGCTTACCTTTCGCTAGAAATTCAATGATAGTTTCTGAGTCGACACTACATTTCAATTGATATAATTCTTGGTAGAATTTAGCAAAGCATTCATTAATCTCACCTGGGGACGTTGTAGACTTGCCGTTCTTATCTCTAATTGTGTGGGTGGCGTGGGAGGCTTGTGTATGTCTTAGTTGTCTTGCTAATAGGTTATGTGGCTTATTTCCAAACTCAAAATACTATTGTTGTGTCTTGTGGAGCACAGAGCCAACATGTTTTGTCGAGATGGTATTGTGTTCAAATTTCAATTTGGTAATTGCCTCGAAAATGGCATCAGCAGGGTTTGCTTCATATGAATTTTCGAGATTTGTTAGATCCAGGTTTATTTCTTTAAGGCGATTGTTCTCTTCTTTCTTTTTATTAGCTGTGTATGATATTATATGACCCCTAGTAACGACCTCCAGTGATTCCTATAGGATTGAATCATTAATATCTCCCGTGTCATTCTCAGAAAAGAAGTGGGAAATGTGTTTGGCTCGATAAGTTTTAAACTCCATGTCTTTTAACAGCATTGCATCAAACCGCCTTTGACTATTCTTACGCCTCTGTTCACCTAACGTTAGCATCATGGATGGTGGGGCATGGTCTGATATTAGAATGGGGTGGTACACTACTTTATCAGCTATTGAAATCGGTTTGGAATCTAGCAGAAAGTAATCTATAGGGGAATATGTTTTGTGGACTGGAGAGAAAAATGAATAATCTCTGTCAGGCGGATGTAAGAGCCTCCATCTGTCTACTAAGTTTAAACTTTCTATCAGTGTATTTAGGCGAATTCTAGAGTTTGATTGTTGAAGCGTTTTTGAAACTTGTTTATCCAAGAGAGGACCCATTGTACAATTAAAATCTCCACCAATCACAATATTATCAGAAAAGTTTGGTATGGCATTGAAAACCTTTTGAAAAAAGATTGGGTTGTCAAAGTTAGGGCCATATACATCCACAAGTGTAATTGGTACAGAGTTTAAAGAGCCAGTGTCAGAAATCATGGACGAATGAATAAAAGGGACATTTTTCCTAAACAATATTGCCACTCACCTTGGTTTGGCACTAAAGGTAGACTGATATAACTGCCCTGTCCAGTTGACCTTTAATTTATCCTTACATTTATGTTTCACGTGTGTTTCTTGTAGAAACAGTATGTCTGCTGACAATGTTTTTAAATGTGAAAAAACGTTGGCATGTTTCATTATATGGCCGAGACCTCTCATGTTCCAGCTCACCATTCTATACCCCTCCCAATGTGTTTGACTTACTGGCATCTTATGTGGCATCACAAAGCATGTTGTGTAGAAAAAAACAGGTTGCCAAAGAAAAAGAAAAAGAAACCTGGTGGGTCGTGTAGCCTGGTGATGAATGGCACCATCACTGGGCCTGGTAGAGAGGGAACGGTGAGCGTGGTCGACTTTGAAATCCGCTCTGAAGTATTCCTTTCCCAGAACAGTGGGTATCAGCTCCACGATCAACTCGGTAGGTCGTCCTCTCTCGGCACCCTCGGGAATCCCGACCATTCTGATGTTTTGACGTCTGGACCTGGATTCCAGCTCCTCCAGCTTTGCCTTCATACATTTGTTGTCCGTCTTGAGGGAGCTGCAAAGTGACTCCAGTTGGTGATTGTTTACGCCAGTTTCAAGTGACTGCAGTCGTTCTCTGGTCTCCATGACATCTGACTGGAGCCTTTGAATTTGAGTTGATAAATTGACAAATTTGACCTCCAGGTTGTTATTCAAATGTGTGAATGCAGGTCTGCTGGCGAGGGTTTGTTTGATGGTGCTGTAGAGCCCGTCTCCACAGTTGCTGGATTAGCCTCGTGGGTTGTAACTAGCTCGCCAAACTTTTCTTCATTCGAACAGGAGTCTGCTGTTGTCCCTTTCGGTGCAGTTTTCTCAGTCTTTTTGGTTGTAGATTTAAGAGCCATTGTGTAAAGAATTTAGGTCGGAAAGTGAAAAAAACCGATGTTTTAAATCGGTTATATGTGGAGCTGTCTGATGTTGCATCTACTCCATTGCGTGTCTCCCCCCCCACATCATTCCCACTATTTTAACCGAGTTGCACGCCTTGTATTCGGGCAAACAAATCAAATTATTGCACCTAAAAAAAATCACCACCTCTGAAGATTAATGCAGGGATATTTTCAATGCAAGAACAATCCGTGACTCTCCGTTAGTTCGGTTGCCTTGTGGCTACTCCTGGAGTCCATCTCTGGTGCGCACCTCTCCAACTATCTTTTAACTTGCCCCGTGGAACTGAAAGTGGTCATCACAGCTGATTGCAAGAGGGATTGGCTGCATACTGCATCTCCTACATTGGGCAGAGAGACGTAAAGCAAAATACACCTAAAATGAGAGGAAAATGAACTACAGTGAAAGAGATTGACAAACAAAGGGTGTATGGGGTTATGGGGAGAAGGCAGGAGAATAGGGTTAGGGGGGGTGGAAGAGATAGATCAGCCATGATTGAATGGCGGAGTAGACGTGATGGGCCGAATGGACTAATTCTGCTCCTATCAATGATGAACTTATGAACAATCCAAATCGGACCAAAATAAAGCAAACCTGACAAAGAGCCCAGCGGCAAAACCTACCGAATAGAGTGGTAAATAGATAGCAATTTGTTCCAGCTTCATCTATTTATGGCTTTAACTCTAGAATTTTGAAAGCATGGCTTACTGATGCAATCACAGGAATGAAATGCATAAACCAATTTAACTTTCCACAGAGTTTAACAAAATCAATAAATGGCAATTTCTCTTTAACTTGTAAATAATTGTTAACCAGCAAAGTGAACTAAAGTAAAAATCAGAAAAGGCCATTTATCACCTTAATTGTGATCATTTCAAAGTAGATTGTACAATTAATAATTTTCAAAAGCAATAACTATCACTTTGCAGACAACTGGCAGAAATTTTGCACACAGTAATAAAATAAACGAGGATTTAATCTGTTTTTAATGAGTGAAAAATATTGCTCAATTCCATTAGATTTTAGTTAATGATACATAGGATCTTTAACTCCCACCTGTCACCATCATTTAAAGGAGAGTGGCTCTGACAATTCAACACTTCTTCCATTTAACAATAAACTATCAGAGGAGATCACCAGTCCAACTTAAATCCTTCTGACTCAAGAGTGAGAATTCTACTGACCGAGACAAGCCAGCCTATTATATCTGACACCTGCTAACTCATTAAGCAGACGGTTAGCATTTTGTATCTCTGACCATCACATCATTCTGTTTGAAATCTATGTCAATATTTACTTTAGATATTTGTTATGCTGACTGAACAATACCACTTCCAGAACCTCATAACCAATCTGTCACCTATTACTGCACGAAGCAGCATTTGTGGGGACTCATTACTTGCACTGAATATTGCCTTAATTAGATCATTCTTAATCACACCAAAGCCAATAAAAGCCTATCCCCAAAGACAAGGGCCACAGCTGCCAGACTTTATTCTTTAGGTCTCCAATTCGCTCTTCCCCTGAATGCCACATGACAAATTTGCCTCAAGAAGCAAGCAACATCAGCCCACCTAAACCTAGCTTGGTGCCTGCAGGGATTAAAGGTATTAGCTACAAAGAGAGATTGGACAAACTAGGATTATTTTCTTTGGAGTGCTGGAGACTGAGGAGAGACCTGAGAGAAGAATACAAAATATGAGAGGCATAGAGAGAGCAGACAGTCAGAACCTATTTCCTAATGTGGAAATGTCAAAGGATAGTGGGTGCAGCGTTATAATGAGAGGGGTAAAATTTCAATGAGATGTGCAGGGCAAGTGTTTGGGTGGTGAGAACCTGGAATGTGCTGCCAGGGGTGATGGTGGAGGCAGATATGATAGCAGCATTTAAGAGGCTTTTAGATAGGCACGTGGATATGCAGGGAATGGAGGAATATGGATCACGTGCAGGCAGAGGAGATTACTTCAATCTGGCATCGTGTTCAGCACAGAGGTCTGCTCCTGCGCTGTACTGTGTTATGTTCTTCGCTCCAGTTGTATTATCCTCGCGCAACCCCCTCGACTATGGGTGTAGGTGGAACATTGGCCGTGGAAGTCACTGAAGTACGGCATCTGGCCCTTTTTACCCAGCAACACCCACTGAACAGCGATCATAGACGACAACTGTCTAAAGCTGAGCCCCCCGAGTTCAGGATCCCCGAAACTGGGTGGACATTTCAGTGAAAAGGTATCATAGAGTCAGTCACACAGCATGGCAATCGGCCCTTTGGCCCAACTTTCCCATGCCGATTAAGATGCCCCATCTACACTCGGCCCACCTGCCCGCATTTGGCACCTATCCCACTAGATCTTTCCTATCCATGTATCATGACATCTAAAACTCTCGTTTGTTATCTTGTTTGTGACTGAACTTCAGCCAAAACGGTACACGATAGCGCAACAATTTTAGGCCCACCTTACTCACCATTGTCACTTTAGTGATAATGCAAGTTTTATTGAAATCGGTGTTATATTTTTTTAATTATTCACATTTTTAAGTTGAGGGGGAGGGGAGGGGAGGGGAGGGGGAGGGGGAGGGAGGGAGTGGGAGGGGAGGGGAGAGGGAGGGGGAGGGGGAGGGGGAGGGGGAGGGAGGGAGTGGGGGAGAAGGGAGAGGGGAGGGGGGGTTGAGGAGAGAGGGGAGGAGGGAGGGAGGGAGTGGAGAGAAGGGAGAGGGGAGGGGGGGTTGAGGAGAGAGGGGGGGGAGTGGGGAAGGAGGGGAGTGGGGGAAAAGGGAGAGGGGAGGGGGGGTTGAGGAGAGAGGGGAGGAGGGGAGTGGGGGAGAAGGGAGAGGGAAGGGGGGGTTGAAGAGAGAGGGGAGGGGGGGGAGGACAGGGTGCTGCACCAATGCAGGAGAGGTTTGGGCCCAACGGGTCCACTTGGTCTAGTTATTTTAAAAAGCGAACTGAAAATATCTGGAGAGAAATGGGAACAAATCTGTTAAGCGTTGCTTTGACACTCGCTAATAATTTATTTGAATACACAACCTATTTTGATGCAATGTAGACACAAAATGCTGGAGTAACTCAGCGGGTCAGGCAGCATCTCGGGAGAGAAGGAATGGGTGACGTTTCGGGTCTCGACTTTGTGTCTACATTCGATTTAAACTGACATCTGCAGGTTTTTTCCTATTTTGATGCACGTCATTTCTAACAGAGCACACATCTTTATTTATCTGTTTGCTGTCTGCCTCAGCTTTTTAGATTAAAATCTCATTCTTAGCGAATGATGTGCTGATCTTTGTTAAGCAAACACAATCGTGTGAGGAAAACCTTTCCAGTAATGGTGTTGCAGGCTGAGAGGAGAAATACCTAGTTTTAGTTTAATTTACAGCACGGAAACAGGCCCTTCGGCCCACTGAGTCCACACCGACCATCGATCACCCCCCGTATACACTAACCCTTTCCTACACACACTAGGGACAATTGACAATTTTTACCGATTAAGCCAATTAACCTACAAACCTGTACGTCTTTGGAGTGTGGGAGGAAACCGAAGATGTCGGAGAAAACCCCACCCAGGTCACGGGGAGAACGTACAAACTCCGTACAGACAGCACCCGTGGTCAGGATCGAACCTGGGTCTCCGGCGCTGTAAGGCAGCAGCTCTACCGCTGCGCCCATGTGGTTGGACCTCATCTATAGTGCCCTCCCAGCAGTCAGTCAGTCTGCCAATCCTTAATGCCAGGCACAGACAGGGCTACTGGAGAAAGGTACAAATACCGAAAGACTGTTTGGTGCCTCCAAAAGGCATATTAGTTAAACAGTCACCAGCTGCTTTAACTTAGTGCTTTCCCCTGGGAAGTGCAGTCGGTCGAGGGCTTTGATTACTACTGAACAGGCCTTGTGCATACAAGGCATTTCTGTCGCTCACTCTACTATTGCAGAGCACTCAAATGAATCCAATTACATCCAGGGCTGGATCTGATGGGAGAGTCAATATGGTCTTCACTTGGAAGAGAAGTTGAGTGGGGGGGGTGGGGGGGGGGGCTTAGAGAGGTCAGGGATGATAAGAACGAGCAGGGCCAAAGAATGGGTGGAGGAGAGGGGGTGATGTGGATGAGGAGGAGGGTTGGTAAAGAGACCTAAACATGGTAGTCACGGGTAACCATTGGAAGACAGGGTTTGAGCATGGTTGTCAAGGGTTGAGTTTGATCATCAGGGAATGGGTTTGGTAGTTGGGAGGATGTGTGTGGTTAGTGGGGAGAAGCTTGACTGATGGTATAGTAAGATTAGTATTGGGGACAGTTTGTGGGGTACAATCAATGATGCGAAAGATGATTGGGGATGTGACTAGTGGTCTTGATGCAAGATTGTTGATGGATGTAGTGCGTGATTGGTGATGGAGGCTTTGATGGAAATGATGAAAGGCGCATGGATGTTCACGAGATGGGATGGGGAGAACACGGATCCACACAAGCAGGTGGTTGGTGGGCGTATTGTGGAACATAGAACACCACTGGAACAGGCCCTTCAGCCCACAATGTCTGTGTCCGAACATCATGCGAAGGTAAACTAATCTCGTCTGCCTGCAAGTGAGTCGTATCCCTCAATTCTCTGCATATCCAGGTGCCTATCTAAAAGCATCTTAAATGCTACCACTGTATCTGCCTCCATCACCACCCCTGGCAGAGTGGCACTGGCACCCATCACCCTCTGTGTAAAAACCATGGCCCACACAAACTCATTATACTCAAAGAAAACAAAATCCCATATCTGACTTAAATGGGTGGCCACTAAGTTTTAAACAGCGACCCCAAATTCTAGATTCTTTGTCAACTGTCCAGATACCTCAATGTTTTAATCATGTGCCTCTCACTCTTCTAGTCCATCTCTACTGTTCTCTACTCCAGTAAAACATCCAATTCCTTTGTGAAAGTTACTATCGCATCTGCTTCCACCAACATTTCATGCAATGAATTACACATAAGTTTGCCCCCCTCACCTGAAAGATATGTTGGATCCCCGGAGAGTGGGCTGGTGAAGGTTGCAAACCTGGTGAATGTTGGGTGGGGTTCTCAAAGGATGGTTGAGAGTGTGGTTGGCTTGAAAAAGCCAGGTCATTTGGCGCCTTAAGGAAGGCCCCCCTGAGTCGAGGGTTCATTGCCAATGTGGTTCCAGCTCACATGCTCAGCGAGGACACCTTCTTGAAGCAGCCACCATGAAGGACTGCTTTAAGCCTCGCAACAAACGGGGCCTCGGCGGTGGTCAAGCCTCACGGCAGCGGCGAAGCCTCGCGGGGTCGATCCATGGTCGATGAGAGCGTGGGGGACTGCCGTGAGGGAGGGGGAAGAACAATGGAGGACCCACTGTGGGGGGACTGTCATGAGGTGGGGGGGGGGTGAACAATGGACAATGGGGAGGGAGGGAGAGAACAAGGGACAATGGGGGTGTGGGGGTGAGAACAAAAGGAGGAGCCAGCGTGCTTTGTAACTTTGTCTGCACTTTAGGTGGCTGCTATTTGTATACATTGGGTTTGCAAGCAAATAATTACACTGTGCCTTGTTACGTGTAATAATAAAGTATTCCATTGCATTTCATTCTTCACGAGTGGGCTCTGGGACTTTGAGGTGTTTCCTACATAGACATCACTGCATGTGTCCAAGGACCTCCTTGCATCCGTGTCAGATGTAGAGAGGATCAGGGATGAATGATGGAGACCGTGCCTCTCAGATGAAACCCTATGCCATTTCTTTGAAACTGGAACCAAATGCTGAACAAAAATGTTTTTTCCTGCATGGTCCAATTTCTAGGCATAGGGAATTCCACTGGTAACATAAAGTGGAAACAGACAAAACACTAACAGGGTTAAAAACATTGCAAGTGGTAATCTCATGAAAGGATTCATAATTCACAGTATGTTCAACAAGGTTCGACAGTTCCTTGGACCACATACAGTATATAAATTAGGATTAGTGTGTGGTGAATTAGCCTTCTTACTCTATCCATTCCAAGATTAATGAACCTTGCTCCACAATTAGAGGGCCACAGTCTAAGAATAAAGGGGAGGCCATTTAAAACTGAGGCGAGAAAAAACCGTTTTCACCCAGAGAGTTGTGAATTTGTGGAATTCTCTGCCACGGAAAACAGTGGAGGCCAATTCATTGGATGAATTTAAAAGAGAGTTAGATGGAGCTCTAGGGGCTAGCGGTTCAAGGGATATGGGGAGAAGGCAGGCACGGGTTACTGATTAGACAATAGACAATAGGTGCAGGAGTAGGCCATTCGGCCCTTCGAGCCAGCACCGCCATTCAATATGATCATGGCTAATCATTCTCAATCAGTACCCCGTTCCTGCCTTCTCCCCATACCTCCTGACTCCGCTATCCTTAAGGGCTCTATTGTGGATGATCAGCCATGATCACAATGAATGGCGGTGCTGGCTCGAAGGACCAAATGGCCTCCTCCTGCACCTATTTTCTATGTTTCTATGTTTCTCTTCCGCTCTCTCTTCTACAGAGCTGTCATTTTACACACAAACACGCGAGTGCATGAATTGTGAGTAGAATTAGGCCACCTGGCCCCACCAAGCCTGCTAAGCTATAAGATCTTGGCTGATCTAATCTCTCCCTCAGGTCTGCATCCTTACCTACCACTGGTAACCTTTCACGTCTTCTTCATCAAACATGTATCAACCTCTGCTTGCAAAATGGTCAAAGATCCTACTTCCACTGATTTTTAAGAGGGTTTCATAAACTCATTAACCTCAGAGGAAAAAAAATCCCATATCCCATATTTAGTCAGAGGGTGACGATTCTGTGGAATTCTGCCACGAAGGCTGTGGAGGCCAAGTCAGTGGATATTTTTAAGGCAGAGAAAGATAGATTCTTGATTAGTACAGGTGTCAGAGGTTATGGGGAGAAGGCAGGAGAATGGGGTTAGGAGGGAGGGATAGAACAGCCATGATTGAATGGCGGAGTAGACTTGATGGGCCGAATGGCCCAATTCTACTCCTATCTCTTATGACCGTATGACACTTATGACTTAAATGAGGGACCACTAATTTTGAAACAGTGACCCCGATTCTAGATTCTATGTCAATTGGAAACATAATCTCCACATTCACTGGTCCAGATACCTGAGTGTTTCAATCAAGTCCCTCTCACTTTTCTAGTCCATCTCTTCTGTTCTCTCCTCCAATAACACGTCCATTTCCTTTGTGAAAGTTACCATTCCATCTGTTTCCACCAACATTTCAAGCAATGAAATACACGTAATAATAGTCCACTGATATAAAATTTGCACTCCCTTAATAGGATTTTTTGCTAGGTACCTTAAATATCTCTCTGTTTATCTTTGACCCTTTATCGAGTGGAACCCTTGCCTATTCTATCAGTAACCTTCATGATTTTGAACATCTCTATTTAAATCTACTCTTCCGCTTGGAATCATCCCAGATTTGCCATTCCTTACATGTAATTTAAATCTATCATCTCTCAACCCAATCCGATAAATCTACTCTGTGGACATTTTTCGCTGAAGCGTCTAGGTGAGAATAATACCCACTGTGGCCAGAAAAAATATTAGAGGGCGACATTAAAATTGATCACATTCCTACAATACTCACTTCACATTATTTGGATTAATTGAAGAGTAGTTACCCATTGAAATCTAACGATCCATACCAACTAACGTGTACAGAGGTTTTTTTAGAAAATTCATTCGAATTGCAAAGATAACTGAATTAATTTCATTCCTCCCATCAGGAAGAAAGCCCTGGAGTCTGACAAACCAGGACCACCGGGTTCAAGAACAGCTTCTTCCCAGCAATTATCAGGCTCTTGAACATTGCACAACACTACCCTCAGCAACAATAAACTATGGCTATGGCATGTCTTTGGATGCAATGAGTTCGATTTTAGCACTTGTATTGCGGTCATCAATTTATTGGATTTTTAAAAATATATCAATTATATATGTGCTTATAGATTATATAGATATATTGTCTGCATATTGCGCATACTTAAACTTTTTTTTTAAATGTGCAGGTGTTGGAAATCTGAAATTAAAACTGAGGAAAAGCTTTTGGAGGAAAGGAGGAGTATAATCCAGTTAGCCCAGTCTGAAGAAGGGTCTCGACCCGAAACGTCACCCATTCCTTCTCTGCAGAGATGCTGCCTGTCCCGCTGAGTTACTCCAGCTTTTCGTGTCAATCTTTGGTTTAAACCAGCATCTGCAGTTCCTTCCGACCCAGTTATTTAAAGGACTTCTTTGAGTTGCCAAAAACAAACAGGAGGTAAGAGTGGGCGAATATGTTTGGATTAATCTCATCAAATTTCTTGACTCTCGAGGTGCCTCGAGGACACAAGGAAAGTACCTCGGGTAAAAACTGAATACAAAAGAAAATATTGTGCGATCCTCAGGACCCGCTGATTGTTTAATAAGTGCCTTATGGAACCATAATGATATGTTCTGTCTCTCTTTGGCACTTTAATATGTCGTACTCGCGGCAAATATAATGCCTGAAAGGAGAGAGACTGACTGTAGTGATCAGCTGTTAAACTGGCCACTGTCAAAATGGGTAAGAGGAAATTAGTATTCGGTCTCTGCAGAGTGAATGTGACAGGACTGCTCAGCCACATGTGAACATCACTAATATTTCAAATTTTTGTTCTTACTTCATTCCCTTACTTGATATCCTTACACAATGTCTTCTTTCTTAACTAATTATCCAGGCTTAATATCAAATAACTTTTATGAACCGGTCCTGCTGAGCCGGATGGTCACATCGCACAGTGATCCGGCACAGATCTACTTGCACTTTATTCTGTCCAAAACTGTTACAATTGTTTCGTTGGGTTGTTGTTGTCTAAATTAATTAAATTATTGCATCGTATGGGAGGCGCATTCCCAATCTCGT
Source organism: Rhinoraja longicauda (assembly GCF_053455715.1). Classification (NCBI taxonomy): domain Eukaryota; kingdom Metazoa; phylum Chordata; class Chondrichthyes; order Rajiformes; family Arhynchobatidae; genus Rhinoraja; species Rhinoraja longicauda. Next base: position 10,046,807 of record NC_135978.1, read on the forward strand.
TGTACCCCTAGGTACAATGACAATAAAGATATATTGTATTGTATTGTATTGTATTGTGTTATTTGAACAATGACTTCTGCGTAATTAATGCCAACTCATTAAAATCATTGTTTTTTTGTTACTTTTGCAAAAAGGCACAAAGTACTGGAGTAACTCAGCGGGTCAGGTAGCATTCCTGGAGAACACGAATAGGTGACGTTTTAGGTCTGGGCCCTTCTTCAAGGATGCTGCCTGACCCCCCCCTGGGGTACTCCGGCATTTTCGAGTTTAGTTTGGAAACAAGCCCTTCAGCCCACTGAGTCCACGCCAACCAGTACACCGTACATTAGCACTATCCTACACGCCAGGGACAATTTACAATCTTACCAAAGCTAATTAACCTACAAACCTGTACATCTTTGGGATGTGGGAGGAAACCTGAGCTGCCGGAGGAAACCCACACGGTCACGGGGAGAACATACAAACTCCATATGGACAGCACCCATAGACAGGATGGAACCCGTGTCTCCGGCACTGTAAGGCAGCAACTCTGCCACTACGACACTGTGCCACCCTTTGTGTTTTTCCGTAGTAAAGCACCAGTTCCTTGTTTCTACATTTTGACTGCTCCACTGCAAAATCGCCTCAATGTATGCCTACTTTGAAGACTTTTTTTCCTTGGAGAAGTGTCCCGATCCCAAACGTCACCTATCCATGTTTTCCAGGGATGTGGCCTGACCTGCTGAGTTACTCCTGCACTTTGTGACTTTTTTTGGTAAACCAGCATCTGCAATTCCTTGTTTCCACTTTTCTTTTTACTTCGATTTGCTTGCATTCCAACGAAGCAATCTATCCATATTTACTTTGCTTATCCCTCTTAATTATTCTGAACACATCGATCAAATCTCCACCCTTTCTTTCACAATGGGTTGTTCTAGCCTTTGGTCTTTCCTTTAAGTACCACCCTGATAATCCTACACTTTCTCCTGGGCTGTTGCATTGTTTCTGCTGTTAAAAGCCCAAAATGACACACTATGTTCTAGATAAAAACAGAATATCGGTTTTGTGATAAGCCTTCGGCTTTTGTAGCTCAGCTCTCGTGACATAAATGTAAAAATCTCAACTGCTTTCCTAATTCCTTTATATTATGCTTGCCCAACCACTGTTAAGAAGTAAAAACAAAAAGCTGGAAATACTCAGCAGTCAGGCAGTATCCATGGATAGAGACACAAGGACAGTTGATGCTGGAATCCTGAGTACAACACAAACTGTTAGAGTAACTCAGCGGGCTAGGCATCATCTCTGGAGGGCATGGATAGATGACGTTTCGGGGTGGGATCCTTCTTCAGACTCTATGCACTTGGTCACTGGGGGAAACCCAAACGCTCCGCACAGGCAGCTGAGGTCAGGATCAGGATCGAACCCGGATCTCTGGCACTGTGAGGTAGGAGCTCTACACATTGCACTACTGAAGATAGATACAAAACGCTGGAGTAACTCAGCGGGCCAGGCAACATCTCTGGAGAGAGAGAATGGGTGGCGTTTCGGGTCGAGACCCTTCTTCAGACTGAGAGTCAGGGCAGGGCCGTCTTAACGCATGGGCCTGATGGGCACTTGCCCGGGGCCCCACGAGCATCTGTGTATGTTAAGTGACTTGCAATAAATAAATACTACTTTAAAAATGTAGGTTCAATAAGTGCTTTTTTCGCAACATTTTCGGTCACTAAGTGCTTCTCACAGCAATCTAAGTGCTTTTCGCAACAATGTAGCACCCTAAGTCCATCGCTAAGTGCTTTTCGGTAAGTGCTTTTCGCCGGCATGACAGGGGGGGGCTGGTAGGGAAAGGGGGGTGGGGGAGAGTAACGGTAGGGGCCCCAGTACACTGCTTTGCCCGGGGGGCCATAATGCTGTAAAAACGGCCCTGAGTCAGGGGAGAGGGAAGCTAGAGCTTTGAAAAGGTACAGAACAATTCTGAGCTGGCACTGATGGCCAATGGCCCATTGTTGGCTGTGGACTGATGCTCAGCAGCTCTTTATAATCTCTGTAGTCTATTGCATTCTCCCTGGTGGTTTGCAGTGATATTTTTTTTGCAATTGGTACATGAGTTGGAGACGGGAGGCTGATCACAATGAACTGCAAAATAATGAGATTTACAAGAAGTTACATTTACAATAGTTGAGGACTGTTGTGCTGCCAGACAAACCTCCACTGCTTTTATTTCCTGGCACTGGAATCCATTTTACATTTATTAATAATAATCGCCATTCCTCATATTGTACTGTGGCCGTTGATTGCAAAAATGAAGATCCCTGAAGTTACGCAGTGACGTAGGAAATTCCACCAGGTAAGTAAAGAAATTGAAACCGATCGGTCAAAATCACAGCATACATTGAGCGCCTCACTCTCACACTTACAACCAGACTTCCACAACACAAGAAAAACAATTACTGTATCCGCTGTTCCAGTGTGGACTCCTGTATATCGGCGAGACCAAGTGCAGGCTCGACGATCGTTTCACTGAACACCTCCGTTCAGGTCGCCTAAACCTACCTGATCTCCCTGGTGGCTCAGCACTTCAACTCCCCCTCCCATTCCCACACTGACCTTTCTTGACCTGGGCCTCCTCCATTGTCAGAGTGAGGCCCAGCGCAAATTGGAGGAACAGCACCTCATATTTCGCTTTGGTAGCTTACACCCCAGCGGTTTGAACATTGACTTCTCTAACTTTCAATAGCCCTTGCTTTCCCTCTCTCCGTCCCCTCCCCCTTCCCAGTTCTCCTACCAGTCTTACTGTCTCCGACTACATTTAATCTCAGTACCGCCCACTCTCGATATTAGTCTGAAGGAGGGTCTCGACCCGAAACGTCGCCCATTCCTTCTCTCCAGAGATGCTGCCGGTCCCGCTGAGTTACTCCAGCTTTTTGTGTCTCTCTTCGATTTTAAACCAGCATCTGCAGTTCCTTCCTACACAATGATATTTCACCACTGACTGATTTCAGATACGCATATTACAACCCCACCATCTGATTTATTGCCAATCTATGGCGAATCTGCAAGTGATGGCAGAGAAATTCTGAAATGAAATCAGTTAACATGCTCCTATCATCATGCTTCAAAAATGTGAGCACTGTTTATCCCGAAGAAAATAGACCTTTAGATAAGTCAACAGCTGGCTGCTAAAATATGTTTTTTATGAGCTACTTATTTTAACAACTAATTTGTGCCAATATTATTTCTCAAACTCAAACATGAGATGAACATTTCCCTAAACCTGACTCCCCAAAGCCGTCAACTTATATTCATCTGCAGATTTACACAATTCATTATTGGGAGGAATTGACATCATACTGACTTTAACTCTCAATTTCCAAACTTCTCACCCAGATCCACCTGTCCATTGCCAATACTACATTTGAATTGATTTGATTAGATATTAGTGATAGCCTCCAATACCAATTAGGATAACACTTTCACACTGACACAAAGATTGTAACATTGATGGCATAAAAATTGAAAGCACGGAATCTTTCACTCAGGATAGGGGAATCAAGGACCAGAGGACATTGGTTTAAGGGGATAGGAGAAAGATTTAATAATTTAATTTAGTTTATTGTCACGTGTACCAAGGTACTAAAGCTTTTGTTGCGTGCTAATCGGTCAGTGGAAAGACAATACATGATTACAATCAAGCTGTCCTTAATCGTAATAGGAATCTGAGGGGCAACTTTTTCACACAAAGGGTGGTGAGTACATGGAATGAGCTGCCGGAGGAGGTAGTTGAGGCAGGTACTATAACAGCATTTAAAAGGCATTTGGACAGGTACACAGGTAGAAAAGATTTAGTGATATGGGCCAAACACAGGCAGGTGGGACTAGTGTTGATGGGGTATCTTGGTTGGCATGGGCAAGTAGGGCCAAAGGGCCTGTTTCCATGCTGTATATCTGTGACTCTATTACAAACTGGATAGCTGGCCAAGGAAGTTTGGAAACATGCAAGTCCTGAGCCACAAGCTTTAGTCTTCTGCAGATTCCTTGCCCACAACCCAACCTGATTGATGTTTGGAGACCCAACTCTGAGAGAACAAGAACTCAAGATCGACACAAAATGCTGGAGTAACTCAGCGGGACGGGCAGCCTCTCTGGAGAAAAGGAATGGGTGACGTTTCGGGTCAAGACCCTTCTTCAGTCTCGACCCGAAACTTCACCCATTCCTTCTCTCCAGAGATGCTGCCTGTCCCGCCGAGTTATTCCAGCATTTTGTGTCTATCTTCGATTTAAACCGGCATCTGCAGTTCCTTCCTACACAAGAACACAAGATCCCTGGGCTGTCCACTTGCAAAGGATCAGGATCAGATGAGCTTCAGAGAAATGTTGCTGACTCCTCCTGGGCATCGGCCAGCTTAAAGTTATTTACCTGCGACTTCAACCCTTCTCTTCTCTTACCTGTCAACTTTCCCCAAGCGTGGAAGATCCAGCTACCACTGGTTAAAAATAGCATTACGACAAAAATAGCGACACATAGCCTCACCAAAATATTTAAATAACAAGATTAGTTGGACCTGAATAGCCCCGCCTCGCACTGCCCCTGAAAGTGGATGAGACTCAGTTTGTGGCAAGTTTAAAATTATTAATTTTTTAAAACTCCCACACAAGCTTGACCCAAACACTTTTGCAGGTTAATATTTCTTTGAAACTCTCATTAGAACACAGTATGTTGACAAGATAAACTATTCAAAAGTATGTGGTTCTGTCAGTCGCTGTTGAAAATAAAACTACGATAAGGTCAATTTGATGGCCTTGGAAATATATTTTCCAATTCTCAACATCATACAGCACAATAAACTGCCCATTGTCATTCCTTGAAAGAGCCACCTAATTAGTCTCAAAGTCTCCTACAATTTCCCATGGCCTTTTGCAATGTTTCTGTTTGAAAGATTTCAATTTCCTTCTGGAGGTTACTGTTGAATCTGTTTAGACTGTTGTTTTAGGCAGTGCATACCAGATCATAACTCGCTGGGTTTTTAAAAATCGTCTCTCTGGATCTTTTGCCAATTATATTAAATCTGTGTGTCCTCTGGTTACCAACTCTTCTGCTAATTGGTGTTATTTTCAGTGAATTACTGCCAGTGTTAAAACAACACTGCTCAAAAAAGTCTTCATAGCTCATTTGTTAAGGGACACGATGACATTTGGAAAATAAAAATTGGCCTGTTTTCAGAATTGCTGAAGTTGAATAATTTATTCTTAAGTTGCAAGAGACAGTCATAGGCTTTCAATGACATCCTGAGCATCTCTACCAAAGGAAATCAATTTTCCCTGATATTATCTTGTCTTGTTCGATGCAAGACATGGTGACTAATGGTTGACTTGTTAACAATACTCTACCTGCCCTCCCTGACTGAACTGATGATTGTAAATACATGAGTGCTATTATGCACATGGAAACAGCACACTTCCACGAGTGTCTGTGCATTAAGGAGCTCTTATTCATAATACATGCAGGAGTGCCTAATACTTTCTTTCAGGTTATTTGTGGCGTATTACCACAGTCAGAGATTTGAGTATCAACCTCTCCAATAAAACTCCAAGATAGAAAGTAAGTCTCACACCTTGACAGGAACTATATCGTTCGTACCATGGGGTAGATTTTGACTTTGTGTAATAGCGTCAAAAGAAATTAGTGGAGAAGAAGCCTGTTTTATTTAAAATCAATGAATATTGGAAATAACTGGTGGTGCATTAGCACAGCTGGTAGAGTATTGTGGGTAGCTAATGGAGCATGTGGGTAGCAACATCCTGAGGGCAAGTGCAACTTTATTGTAGAAGTACAGCCTTGTGTAGAATCTTCACGGGAGGGGGGGTCATGAGTCTTACAGAACGGCTCAATTGTATGGAAGCATCAGTGTGCTTCCTTGATAACATAACAGAGATATTAGATGGGACGTCTGCAGCCAAGGCAGCAAATGCTGAGATGCTGTCCATGGGCTCGTGGCAATGGGAAGGGTGGAAGTGTTGCCATGGTGATAGGAAGACAGGAGGAAGAGCAGCATTCCAGTTTGAAAGTGGGCTTAGTTTACTTTAGTTTGGTTTATAGACGCAGCGCGGAAACAGGCCCTTTGGCCCACTGGGTCCGCGCCGACCAGTGATCCCTGCACATTCACACTATCCTACACACACTAGGAACAATGTACAATTATACCAAGCCAATTAACCTACAAACCTGTACGTCTTTGGAGTGCGGGAGGAAGCCAGAGATCCCAGAGAAAACCCACACAGGTCACGGGGAGAAAGTACAAACTCCATACAGACAAGCACCCAGAGTCAGGGTCGAACCCAGGTCTCTGACGCTGTAAGGCAGCAACTCTACCGTTGCACCACCATGCCACTTGTTGAAATGGAGTAAGAATCAGACATGCCTGTTAGAGGATAACCTCCTGATTTTCATGCCTTGAATCTTTGCTTGTTGTTCCATCCAGGAAAGTCAAAGACAATTTAACACTCGTCAGCAGGGCCTGACAAACTCTTGGACAATAGCAGGCTTCAAGCAAATCACAATAGCAGGTTTCCGGTCTGGAACAGTATCCCCATTTTCTCATCAGAGTAAATTCAACATGCATAATACACAAGACACGATCTCCACCACAATGGCAAGGACTCGCGGCACCATCTTTAACAGGGCCTCCAGCAAAGAAGAGACATCTTTAAAATTCAGCAGCTTGGCAGAACAAGCTTTCTTAGAGCAGCCAACATTGTGAAATCCAAGAAAAATATTCTAAGTAATGTGATAGTGTGAAAAAGCGCCGAGGAAAAGATCTTTTCTCCAGTAAGTTACATTTTTATTTTAATTAGCGAAAAGAACTAGAAAAGATATTTGAAGAAGGGCAGCACAGTGGAGCAGAGGTAGAGTTGGTGCCTCATAGCGCCACAAACTGAGGTTTAATCCTGACTATAGGTGCTGTCAGTATGGGGTTTGTACATTCTCCCTGTGAAGGCGTAAGTTTGCTCTGGGTGCTCTGGTTCCCTCCCACATTCCAAGGATGTGCAGGTTTGCAGGTTAATTGACTTCTGTAAATTGCCTCTAGCGTTTAGGGATGGCAACTGGAATAACATAGGACTAGTGTACGGATGATTGTTGGTCAGCCCAGACTCGGTGGGCCAAAGGGCCTGTTTCCACGCTGTTTTTCTAAACTAAACTAACGATACTTCTTTGCACTGGGCCTCCTTAACTGTCCGAGTGGCTTAAGTAGACTTCACAGGGACTTCAAAAGTGCAATTGTCCATGTATACGGGGAGAAGAGAAGAGATATGCAATTAAACTGGACATCTCTTTTAAAAACCTAACATGTACAAGACGTATTGACTGGCCTCATTTGGTGTTGTAAGGTTCTCCGATGTTATGTTTGAACATTCGCGAATGGTTCTGCAACACAGTGACCCTGAAGTTCACCACTCCTCTCACAACTAATACCAATCGTCCTTACTAAGGTTGCCAGAGACCTACTGCATAATTTGTGCGTGTCATCCCTGGAGACCAGCAGGGAGTGAGTAACTTCTCTTTACAATCTACTTTGCTTCTATGTGCGCAAAATTCATCACCACTTTTTCTCAAGCCGCAGCAAATTCCGGCAGCTTCCGGAATTTATACAGGAACTATACCTTCCGGCATACCACAGAAGGTATAGTTTCCACTGAGGTGCGTGGCAGAACATACAAAAGGAGCAACGATGTGGTTTTTACTAACAGCACCAAGTGTCAAAGCTTAATTTCAAACAACAAAAAATCAATACAGCGCTTCAAAGAATGCAGGTAAATTTTCACTAGTCTCGGTGAGATTTTTTAAAAAAATGATGGCCATTATTCTAAAATCAAAAATTATAAAATGTCATCGACCAAACAGGAAATAATAGCACAGTTCTCATACCACTAATCTTCCACTTTGTATTCTTTCAATATACTGCCCCAGTAACTTGTAACCTGCATGTTATTTGGGGTTATTACTGGAACAATAAATAATATTTTCATAAATCTATTTGAAATGTTATAAACAGTATACACATCAAATCCTGCCCAGAGTTTCAGCTTAAAATATAACTTACTGATATGAATGTGTAGAATGATTAACTGGGCAAAATTAAAGTTAATAGTTTACAGCAAATGGATTAATTTGCCACAGAGAAACTTTTCATATTGCCTTGTCTTCACAAATATATGACCAGCTACACAAGACAGCGTAGTTTTTAATGCAAATACACATCTAATTTTACTTCATTAAGCGTCGATCAATTACTCCATTACTCCATAACACTATGTTGTAAATCACTGCGGACTTACTCCTTCTGCATTTGATTAGACTGTCAGCCAGAACTCATTGATATGTAACAATGCACAAGATTTTTAATATGCCACAAAGTCTGGCCTTTTACCACAAGGCATCAAACCAAATACATTTCTTACCTGCCAAAATATCGAGTCTATTGTGCTGCCATGATAACCTTCTCGCGCTTCAGATGACAAAAGCTTGGGGCCGAGTATTGTCATAAATTCGTCAAAATCCACTTGTCCATCACCTACGACACACAAAGAAATGGACAATTATTCTTGCCGAGGCTCATATTTCACCAGCGCTCATTTTACCGTCAGTAAGTTGCATTCAGTCATTTATTCGAGTTTTCTCCAGACACCTGCCCTTGCGTCAGTGTCAGGGCAACTCGGTAATTGTCCACTCCACTTCACGACAGGAACAATATTAGGAGCAGATCGGGAAGATGTTAAAAGATGGTGCAAAAATGCAAGCGAAATGTGTTTGCATTGCGACCGTTTTGGTGACGGCAGGTTCTTTGAGTTCTTTCTGTGCGCATTTACCTGCAACAGGTGGTCATCTGATAAATTGTCAACATAAACTGTCCTTCAATCTGGAAATAACTAAAATTACTAAGCACAATATGAGTAGATAAAGGTGCTGTTAACTGGGATCAGTTGCCAGGTATTGCCAACTCAGAGTAGGAAAACAGATTTCCTCGGCCTGTGAAATACAAGGATGACACAGATGGGAACTCCATTATGTTTGCCGTTCCAATTACCTCCTCTGATTGTGCCTACCCTTGCTTTGACAGCATTGTTAGCCTGACCATTCTGGCATGATGGCACTGTCTGTAACTTTTCTTTGAGTGGTTTGCAGGATCTCCAGTAAGCTGAATCACCAATCTCCACCTGGGACATTCCCACCATGGTTCATTCATACCTTCGTGATCTCAGTCTATGAACCGCCTTGTTGTGTTCCCTATAGTCCCTCTCTACTGCTTATGGCTACCCTAATTCTGGCTGTTATGACTGGCGCCTTGTCAAGACAAAGGCAATAATTGGCAATGGCTGGCACGGTGTCACAGCAGTTAGTACTGGGAGCTGGGTTGATTCCTGATCTTGGATGTTGTCCATGTGGAGTCCATGTTCTACCTGAGACTGCATGCATTTGCCCATGTGCTCCTACTTCCGAATGTATACAAAGGACTTGGAATTTCAAGGAGCTGCACGGTGTCGCAGCGGCAGAGTTGCTGCTTCACAGCGCCAAAGACCCGGGTTCGATCCTGACTATGGGCGCTGTCTGTATGGAATTTGTACGTTCTCCCTGTGACCACGTGGGTTTTCTCTGGGTGCTCCGGTTTCCTCCCACACTCCAAAGGCGTACATGTTTGTAGGTTAACTGGCTTTGGTAAAAATTGTAAATTGTCCGTAGTGTATAGGATAGTATTCGTGTGCGGGGATCGCTGGTCGGCATGGACCCGGTGGGCCAAAGGGCCTGCTTCTGCACTCTATCTCTAAACTAAACTAAACTAAACTAAAGACTAGCTGGCAGATTAACTGTCTGCTATAAAGTGCACCCAGCATGGCGGTGGACAGGATACAGAGGGGAATTGATGGGAGATTAGGTTACCGTGGAAATAAATGGGGGAATGTGACTGTAGGAAATTCTGAGAGCTGGCAGAGGCTCGATGGGCTGAACAGAAATGTGAAAAGAAGAGTCAGGTTAAGTCAAGTTTATGTGACAGGTCCAGATACAATGAAAATCTTGTTGCAGCAGCTTCACACGCATATAGACTGCGGCTGCACACCACAACATGAATCACACAAATTATACAAGACAGTGAAGAAAAAGACAAATACCTAACACAAGACTTTAGCGCAAAATACAATTAGAAAACACAGCGGCACAGTGGCATAGAGGTAGAGCTACTGCTTTACAGAACCAGAGACCCGGGTTCAATCCTGACTAGGGGTGCTTGTCTATATGGAGTTTGTACGTTCTCCCCGTGACCTGCGTGGGTTTTCTCTGAGCTCTTCGGTTTTCTCCCACATTCCAAAGACTTACAGGGTTGTAGGTTGTAGGTCTGAAGAAGGGTCTCGACCCGAAACGTCACCCATTCCTTCTCTCCCGAGATGTTGCCTGACCTGCTGAGTTACTCCAGCATTTTGTGAATAAATACCTTCGATTTTTACCAGCATCTGCAGTTATTTTCTTATACTAAGGGTTGTAGGTTAATTGGCTTGGTAAAATTAAATGTAAAATTGTCCCTAGTGTGTGTAGGGTCATGTTAATGTGTGGGGATTGCTGGTCGGTGCAGACTAGATGGGGAAAATGGGACTAGGAGGCAGAGATCAACCATGATTGAACGGTGGAGTAGACCCGATGGGCCGAATGGCCTAATTCTACTCCTATAACTTGAGAACTTGCGAAAACCTTTTGAATGTTTTCTCAGGATTTGCTTCCTAAGAGGATGAAAACCAGAATGATATTACTCATAATAAAGGCAAACGCATCAGAAGTTTTGAGAAAGTTATTACCCGTAAGGTTTCTATTCTAATTAGATATTCGTGAAGAGATGCTGACTGCCAGTTATAGAGATTGATGGTAATCAAAGATATATACGCAGATGCTTGCTTGATAGACTGTTAGTGCAAATGTGCTTGATACTGAAACAAAAGAAAGAAAATCCTGGGGGATCATCCCATTAAAAAAAACAGAAATGTATGACACGTTTTAATTATTAATATCCTTGTAAAATTGTAGTTATCCTTAAATTAAACATAGTCAAATATCTTTGCAGATTAATTAAAAGATAACAAAATTAATAAGGACTTCTCTTCAATTAAAACAAATCTAAATTTACATGCAAATTTTGTTTGACTCTTGCCTGTGAATGGTCAATATTACACATTAATTTAGCTACAGATGCTACAAAGCACCTAAAATATAGAATTATTTTTTTCAGTGATGTGTGGGTTTGTGTCTCACTTTTACATGAATGTACATGAATTAATGATCACAAAACTCAGCTCTGTTTAAATCCACCTGTCTTTACAGTAAATCCCTAACTGTAATATCAGAGTGTAACAGTTGGTAAATATAAAGCACATATTAACAAAGCAAAATGTTCCCAAGTTAATTTACAGGGGAATAGACACAAAATGGAGAGACATAATATTTGATGTTTCGGGTCGAAACCGTACTTCAGAGTCTGAAGAAGGGTCTCAACCTGAAACATCACCTATTCCTTTTCTCCAGAGATGTTGCTTGACCCGTTGGGTTTCTCCAGCATTTTGTGTCTATCTTTGGTGTAAACCAGCATCTGCTGTTCATTCCTACACACAGTAATTTACAGGAGCATCGTCTAACAACATTTCACGTACAATCACATCAAGGGATTGATCTGTAGACAAAAACCAAAGGCTTGGTCCAAGAAATCAGATTTTAGGAGATGTGGCTATAAGAAGTTGATCAAAAATATCTAATTTTTATAGCAAAAAAAACTTCACAGATTCCATTGCTCACCTGGATAGATTCGGTTCAGTGAAAAAATAGGCGTATTATTAAAGGATTATCAATCTCCTCCTGGGACAAGAAGAAAGTCCTTTAAAATTGAAAATAATAGGACTACATTCTCCGAAGTTTAAAGGAATGAACAAAAATATTGGCTTGAACAGTTTAATTGCTGGGAAGTTAGTTCCCCTGTTTTTTGTGGGAGTGGGGGTGGAGGTGAATGGATTGGGGTGTTATGTATTTTTGGGTGTAATGATCTAAGAGCCATTTTCAAGTTGAAGAGGACAGTTGGGTGGCACAGTGGCACAGTGGTAGAGTTGCTGTTTTACAGTGCCAGACACCTGGGTTCGATCCTGACTACGGGTGCTGTCTGTAACGGAGTTTGTACGTTCTCCCTGTGACCGCGTGGGTTTTCTCCGGGTGCTCCGGCTTCCTTCCACACTCCAAAGGCGTGCAGGTTTGTAGGTTAATTGGATTCTGTGGATTGTAAATTGTCCCTAGTGTTTGGAGGATAGTGTTAGTGTACGGGATCACTGGTCGGCGCGGACCCGTGGGCTGAATGGCCTGTTTCCACGCTGCATCCCTAAAGTCTAAAGCCTAACGGAAGACTAGATGCTGAGATTATCAACTCGATAGACCATAGCTACTTCGGTGAGCTGCTTGAGGGTGGGGTTGAGGGGGAATAGCAGTGGGCGGATCGCAGGCTGCACACATAATACAGGAACTAAATAAAAGCAAAAGGATGATTAGTGCATGATTACAGTCTCCATTGGTTCAATAAACCACTTGCCCAGTAGAGGTGGTTGCTTTCATGCTTTTGTGCAGATGAGGACTTATGCAGATCAATAACTGAAGGATGGGAACATGGACACTGCATGACTGTGGGTGAAATGTAAACTGCTGGAGGAGCTCAGCGGGTCAGACAGTGTCTGTGGAGGGAATGGACGGACACCATTTCGGTTGGGACTTTACTTCAGGCTGTTGGAGTAGAGAGGTGATAGCTGGAAGAAAGCGTTATGGGGAAGGAGGGGGGCAAGAGCTGGCAAATGACAGGCGGAGAGATGCTTCATTTCTCTCTACCGCTCGAGGGCATTGCCTTTGTTGGTATCCCTTACTGCCATTAACAGCAGTGAGGAGCTGTTCACAATATTCTCGCAGTTAAGGGACTCCAATGTTGCCAAGAAAAGACACAAAATGCTGGAGTATCTCAGCGGGTCAGGCGGCACTTCTGGAGATCATGAATAGGTGACGCTTCAGATCAGGACCCTTTTTCTGACTGGTCCCGACCTACAGAAGGGTTCTGACCCAAAACATCAGTCCGAGAAAGGGTCCCGACCCAAAACGACACCTCTCCGTGTTCTCCAGAGGTGCCGTCTGACCCGCTGAGTTACTTCAGCACTTTGTGTCTTTTTTTTGTAATCTGGCGTCTGCAGTCAGCACACACAAAAGGAGAATTATATTCCAGGCAAGGATGTAATGTGATTTGGAGTCCACCTTTCAGGCATTAGAGGCAGCAAATAAAAGTCTGCCCTTGTCCTTCTAGAGGAGGTAACTTAGCTGCCACCCAGCTGCCACGTTGCTCATGCTGCAAGCATTTAAATGACTGCGGTGAAAATTCAGGCCTGTTAGTAGAGGCAGCAATGCTGCTTTGTCTGAGTGAGATGGGGCATTCTCTGTTCATCTGCACTTGTGGGGATCAGCAGGGAGTAGTCGTCAGTGTCTTTAGAGTTTTGAAGGAATGTTTTTGTAAAGTCAAAGTCGTTTGTAGAGTCCTTCCTGCACTTTCTCCTGCACCAACAGTAATTAAGTGCCATTTGCCAATCAATGTATTTCTCAGAAATGATGGTGGGTGAATGGGCAATATTGATAATGATACGATACGATGTGATATGATAACGATAGAACTTTATTTATCTCAGGAGGAAAATTGGTCTGCCAACAGTCATAAAAAACACAAAATACATGGAACATGAAATTAAAGTGGTGAGTGGAAAGGCTTGGGGGATGGGCAAAGTTTGGGGAGGGGTGGGGGGAAGGGGAGGCAGTCTCAGTCTCAGTCTACCGCACGACCAAAGGGGGAGAAGTTGTAAAGTTTGATAGCCACAGGGAAGAAGGATCTCCTGTGGCGTTCTGTGCTGTATCTTGGTGGAGCCAGTCTGTTGCTGAAGGTGCTCCTCAGGTTGACCAGTGTGCCCTGGAGCGGGTGAGCTGTGTGGAGTGGGTGAGCTGTGTCAGGTGGCATTGAATGTGAAGTCCAAATGCTGCGATTTCCAGAATGTCTACGCCATATTGATATTTATCATTTCAAGTCCAAACAGTCACAAGGTTTTCTAACATTTGGACAGCATCTCCCTCTATGCCCAGAAATGGAATCGAGCCTTCTTGCTCTGCTACCATTCCCTTCCCATCTAATCTTCAAGCAAAATGGTGATTCCTGTAAATAGTCCAAACATAGGGCTTGCCCCTACTCTTCAAACTTAATTTAGTTTATTGTCACGTGTACCGAGGTACAGTGAAAAAGCTTTTTGATGCGTGCTAACCAGCCTGCCGAAAGACAATACATGATTGCAATCGAGCCATTCACAGTGTACAGATACATTATAAAGGGTGTAATGTGAATAATGTTTTGTGCAAGATAAAGCCAGTAAAGGGGTTGGACACGTTAGAGGCAGGAAACATGTTCCCAATGTTGGGGGAGTCCAGAACAAGGGGCCACAGTTTAAGAATAAGGGGTAGGCCATTTAGAACTGAGATGAGGAAAGACTTTTGCAGTCAGAAAGTTGTGAATCTGTGGAATTCTCTGCCTCAGAAGGCAGTGGAGGCCAATTCTCTGAATGCATTCAAGAGAGAGCTGGAGAGAGCTCTTAAGGATAGAGGAGTCAGGGGGTATGGGGAGAAGGCAGGAACGGGGTACTGATTGAGAATGATCAGCCATGATCACATTGAATGGCGGTGCTGGCTCGAAGGGCCGAATGGCCTCCTCCTGCACCTATTGTCTATAAGGTCTATTGTCTATAAAGTCTGATCAAAGATAGTCTGAGGGTCTCCAATGAGTTAGTTATTGGTTACGGACTGCTCTCTAATTGTGGGAGGATTACTTTCCTAGTGCGGCTTACAAAAAAATTAATCGCATTTTCAAGATCCAATTTCATACAAGAGGTTTCATTTACATGTTCCTTTGCAAGGCACCATTTGTACAAATGAGACAAATTTGTCCAAAAACTCCACCAAAAAAGTACATCACTGTCCCTATCCAAAACATTGCCCATCCATGTTCTCCGGAGATGCTGCCTGACCCACTGAGTTACTTCAGCACTTTGTATTTTGCTCAAGATATCACCACTTGCAGTTCCTTGTTTCTTCATTCAGCCATTTAATGTTTTATTTATAAATAACATTTTCATTGATTTACACAAGTCAAATGTGATTTTGAATGAACTAATATTTTTTTCAACTGTTGGAAAATCCCCTGGACTGCATGTGCAGTCAAAAGGCCACCAGGGCAGTCAATGGGCAGTGCTTAGTTTCCACTGCGTACAGCCCAGTAATTGGTAATATCTCGTGTAACCCCCTCCAGTGGCGGGATCGCCCGCGCCCGGGTGGTATTGGAGAGGGACTTGACGCTGTCCACGGGCACCCTGGGGGGTATTTCTGAGACCGCTGGGCACCACAGGGGATTGGGTGCATCCTGGATAGTTCCTGCAATATTTAGATTTTTTAGATTTAGATTCTACAGCGCGGAAAAAGGCCCTTTCGGCCCACCAAGTCCGCGCCGCCCAGCGATCCCCGCACATTAACACTATCCTACACACACCAGGGACAATTTTTACATTTTACCCAGTCAATTAACCTACAAACCTGCACGTCTTTGGAGTGTGGGAGGAAACCGAAGATCTCGGAGAAAACCCACGCAGGTCACGGGGAGAACGTACAAACTCCATACAGACTGCGCCCGTAGTCAAGATCGAACCTGAATCTCCGGCACTGCATTCGCTGTAAGGCAGCAACTCTACCGCTGCGCCACCGTGCCGCACGTTATAGTTGTATAATAGTTTCATTTGGTATATTTGTTTGTATTGTATTCTGGTGATGGGTTCTGTTTGTTTTATCGTATTGTAAATATTGTTTTTAAATACATTGAATACATTTTTTGATAATAATTTTTTTTTAAACAGTGGCGGGATCAGGAGATTGGGCAGCCGTAAAGGTTAAGTGCAATTGTAGACATCTTGTGAGAGGTGAAGGTGAGGTGTGAGCTACGCCCAGTGCAAAACAGCCCAATGTATCCACGCGCGTGGCAGATAATAGCACCTCACAGAAGGCAACCCCCATTAGGCATGTTGCAGAGAGATGGTCCCTGGTCCAAAACCTCATTGATTACTGAGGTTTGATAATATAATCATTGTGTCCTAACCTAAAGGGACTAAATGTACCACGTTAACAGTGCTGCTGCAAATGTGACAGAGGTGACCCAGATCACAAGATGGAGAGGCCCACAGCCTGTGAGACCCAGGGCATTCTGCGACAGTGAGGCTCATTAACGTCTGTGTAATTAATCAGACCACCAGATGGCTGAGCAGCAGCACTACAGATGCCCAGGATGGGCACCACACCTAGATAGGCTGCCCCTTTTCCACCTCTTTCAGCTTTCAACTTGCAGGTTGGATGGGGAGGGGGGGGGGGGGGGCACTTGGAAACCCGCCAAGAATTGACACTGCTGGGAAGTGGCCGGGGCCCTCCAGTGGCAGTTTTCGGTGGACATGCAAAAGTGCTGCCCGACACTGCAAAGAGGTAGCTAGCTGATGGACTGGATGATATCTACGCCAGTAAAGGGAGCTGGTTGTGCAGGAAGCATCTGCAGATGCAGTTAGGAAGCTAGTTGGTAGGTTAGACAATAGACAATAGACAGTAGGTGCAGGAGTAGGCCATTCGGCCCTTCGAGCCAGCACCACCATTCAATGTGATCATGGTTGATCATTCTCAATCAGTACCCCATTCCTGCCTTCTCCCCATACCCCCTGACTCCGCTATCCTTAAGAGCTCTATCTAGCTCTCTCTTGAATGCACTCAGAGAATTGGCCTCCACTGCCTTCTGAGGCAGAGAATTCCACAGATTTACAACTCTCTGACTGAAAAAGTTTTTCCTCATCTCCGTTCTAAATGGCCTACCCCTTATTCTTAAACTGTGGCCCCTGGTTCTGGACTCCCCCAACATTGGGAACATGTTTCCTGCCTCTAACGTGTCCAACCCCTTAAATAATCTTATATGTTTCGATAAGATCCCCTCTCATCCTTCTAAATTCCAGTGTATACAGCCTAGTCGCTCCAGTCTTTCAACATACGACTCGCGTTCGTA
Source organism: Rhinoraja longicauda (assembly GCF_053455715.1). Taxonomy (NCBI): domain Eukaryota; kingdom Metazoa; phylum Chordata; class Chondrichthyes; order Rajiformes; family Arhynchobatidae; genus Rhinoraja; species Rhinoraja longicauda. The sequence continues at coordinate 10,063,957 of NC_135978.1, forward strand.
CATTGGCTCACGTTCACCTCTCACGCCGACAATGATGCCTTTTTCTTCAAAGACTCATTCCTTTACTTTAGGTTAAGGACAATGGAAGGTTATATTAGACCTGTGGAGCACATACCCCTTTCTCTGCAGGAACATTCGGATGCTTCCTATATCTGAGGTAACCCTAGGTGCCGGAGGTTGGGCCGAAGGGCCTGAATTCCACGCTGCATGACTCTATGTGTAGACAGCTGGGTGAGCACCATCTTTTGGAGCTTGAGCATAACTCGTTTAACACCAGGCACAGGGTTTGGTGGAGAGTGCTGGAAGTGGTCCTGGAGTGCTGGAAGATAATTAGGGGATTGGACACATTAGAGGCAGGAAACATGTTCCCAATGTTGGGGGAGTCCAGAACAAGGGGCCACAGTTTAAGAATAAGGGGTAGGCCATTTAGAACGGAGATGAGGAAGAACTTTTTCAGTCAGAGAGTGGTGAAGGTGTGGAATTCTCTGCCTCAGAAGGCAGTGGAGGCCAGTTCGTTGGATGCTTTCAAGAGAGAGCTGGATAGAGCTCTTAAGGATAGCGGAGTGAGGGGGTATGGGGAGAAGGCAGGAACGGGGTACTGATTGAGAGTGATCAGCCATGATCGCATTGAATGGCGGTGCTGGCTCGAAGGGCTGAATGGCCTACTCCTGCACCTATTGTCTATTGTCTATTGTCTATTGGTCATTCTCCAGATCACAATAGTGCAGAGAAAGGAGAGTTGGATGACTGCTGGTCAGACAAACAAGCAGCAAGCAAGTATTTCAGAAGACACCTGAAGACATTGGGAAAAGCAACCGGAGCCAATGGATAGCCTAGCTACATCATTGTGGAGGGGAAAATTTTAAAAGGGAAATAGTTATAATTATGGGGAAATAGTTGTGGGGAATTTTATAATCAGGAGAACTACCGGCTGCTTTATACGTGCAGGTATCAGTCCAGAAAGGTGCGCTGTCCTTTGCTACCAAGATAATGAAATCATCGAGTATTTGTGGTGTCTTCCGGAGGAATTGGATGAGCAGCTAGAGGCTGTGGCCCCTATTGACACCGATAAGGTAGGTAGAGACACAAAATGCCGGAGTAACTCAGCGGGGCAGGCAGCATCTCTGGAGAGAAGCAATGGGTGATGTTTCTGGTTGAGACACTTCTTCAGACAGGTAAAGAAATGGATACATCTTCAGTCTGAAGAAGGGTCTCGACCCGAAATGTCACCCATTCCTTCTCTCCCGAGATGCTGCCTGACCTGCTGAGTTACTCCAGCATTTTGTGAATAAAAACCTTCGATTTGTACCAGCATCTGCAGTTATCTTCATAAAGAAATGGATATGCCTGTTACAACACAAAAGGAGATCATTCAGCTCATTGGGTTCCTACCAGCTCCCAGGGTAGCCATTTCATTAACCCCATGTCCTCTCCTTATTTGTGTGCACGCCTACAACTTATTTTCCCTTCTCCACCTTTGATTATTTCTTGCCATGAACCTGCATTACGGGTCGTGGGTGGAAACAGGAGTTCATATGTTCTAGGAGTAGAATTAGGCCATTCGGCCCATCGAGTCTACTCCACCATTCAATCATGGCAGATTTGCCTTTCCCTCTCAACCCCATTCTCCTGCCTTCTCCCTATAAACCCTGACGCCCTTACCAATCAAGAATCTGCCAATGTCCACCTTAAAAATATTCATTGACTTGGCCTCCACAGCCCTCTGTGACAATGAATTCCACAGATTCACCACCCTCTCAACAAAGATATTCCTCCTCATCCCCTTTCTAAAGATATGTCCTTTTATTCTATGGCCTCCGGTCCTCGACTCTCCCACTAATGTAAACCTCCTCTCCAGATTCACTCTACCAAGTGAGGCACAGGTCGTCACAGGGAGAACGTGTAAGCTCCACACGGTCAGTAAACCAAACTCGCTGGAACTCTGGGGCGGTATCGCAAACACAAATTTGACACCATACCAGCTGAACAGGGAATATTTTTTAAGGGGCTCGAAAAGAGTTGAACAAGTCTTGAAAAGGTAGGAATTGGATACTTCTGGTGCGAGATGTGAATGCGTGGCTGAAGAAATGGTGCAGGAGGGAAGACTTTGGATTCTTGGGGCATTGGGCAAACTTTGGGGGAGGTGAGATAGGTTATCCCTTTATGGAGCTTGAACAAAAGACCTACGGACTGATGAGCTTGAAGGAGGGTCCCGACTCGACACATCGTCTGGCCATTTCCCTCAACAGATGCTGCCTGACCCGCTGAGTTTCTCCAGCAGTATGCTGTTTTTCGACCTACTGACAAGATTTGCTGGTACGATGGTGAAGTTCATAACTCCCTGAAAGTGGTGACACAGGTGGATAGGGTAGTGGAAAAGATGCTCGCTTTCACAAGCTGAGGCATTGCGTACAGGTAGCTCAGATACGATTGTTGCGTCCTCAAGAAACTTCACCTTATGGAAAATTACGTCAGAAAAATAGGGAAAAGAGGGCTTGGGACTAGAGAGTTTCACACTCACAATAACAAAGTTATCTTTCCCCACAGGATTTTCAAAAATAATGTTCTTCTCAATACCTATAAGTTTATTTTTGTTGCTGCAAGCTAAAAATATGAAAGGCTGTGGGTTAACTTGTTTATATAACAGCGTATCATTGCACAAGTGGCAATAGAAGCAATTGCTTGTCAATTTCAATGTCAAGTCAAGTCAAGTCAATTTATTTGTATAGCACATTTAAAAACAACCCACGTTGACCAAAGTGCTGCACATCTGACTAGGAAAAAAAGAAACATACAGTGGCAGGCAGCCAAACACAACGGCGCGGCCATCTTGAACAAAATGTTAATTCAATCACCCACAGTCCAACAATAAAAGCACTAAACAGGCACCCAAATTACCCAACCCCAAAAAACCCCCCAAAACACAGTCCAACAATAGAAGCATTAAATAGGCATTCAAATCACACTCCCCAAAACCCCCAAGAACACAGTCCAACAATAAAAGCATCAAACAGGCACTCAAACCACCCAACCCCAAAAACACACAACAAAAAAAAAGAAACATCCATCAAAGAAACATCCATCACAGTGAGTCTCCTCCAGTCCTCTCCTCACTGTGATGGAAGGCCACAATGTCTTTCCCTTCACCCGCTGTCCTCGCCCGCAGCCAGGTTGTTGTGGTTGCAGGCCGCACCGGACGGTCCACAGCGGGCCGAGCCCAAGGCGCGTCGCGTCGCAGCCGCTCCCGCAGCCTCCGAAGACGGCCGGCTCCGCCGATGATAAGTCCGATCCGGGGCGGGCGAACACGCTGTCGCTGCCGCTGTTGCTGCACGTCGGGGCGGTCGTGGCTCCCGACATTGAAACCCCCGCCCAGCAGAGAAATATCCCGCGGCCATCTTAGGCCGCGCCGGACGGTGAAATGTCCGCGCCCCAAGCCCCGCGATCCGGGGTGGGCGAACACGCTGCCGCTGCCGGAGCTCCCGATGTCGGAATCCACGCGGCCCGAACCTAAGGCGAGTCGCAGCCGCTCCCGCAGCCTCCGAAGACGGCCGGCTCCGGTGATGGTAAGTCCGATCCACGGACTTGGATGGTAAGTCCGATGGAGGCTGACAGCTCCAGGAGTTGGGCCGATGGTAGGCCGCAGCAGGAACGGAGACACGGCCCAGAAAACAAAGGTCGGGTCTCCGTTCGGAAGGGACACATATTTACAATGTTAGTTTCCCCCTCCCCCCCCACATACACACACAGTACACAAACACAAAAACACCACATCACAACTACAATTAAGACAAAAAAAAACAACAAAAACACAAAGACAAATGGACCGCAGGTGAGCGGCAGCTGCTAGGGCAGTGCCGCCATTTTGCAATGCCCACCCGTAGTTAAAGTGGCAGCTGTATTCTTAAGAGACAATGGTGACTGATTGCTGTGGGTAAGTTACATGGAAACAATTTTTTTTCCCCCAAGACAGCTTTTTCTCTGAGTGTCAATTTCCAAAGTAACTTTTCAAAGTGGTTTTCTAGTTCCCGATGGAAATTGCACTATAAACAATTTAGCCCGCGTAATACAGATAGTGTTCCCCGATTCATCAATCACCTTATGTCCAATTTGTGTTAAGGAAACACTTGATAAAGCACAACCACCGATAAGAGGGTGTCATGTTGCAGTTGTACGAAACAGTGGCTAGAGTGCAGACAGAGTATTGCGCATGACACAGTATGATTCTGCAGATCTTCGACCAATCCGTGGTAGCCAGTGCCAGCTTCTTTGCTGCCGTGTGCTGGGGCAGCAGGGCGAAGGCCGCGGACGCCAACAGGATTAACAAACTCATCAACAAGGCTGGCTCTGTCCTGGGGGTGGAGTTGGATTCACGGGAGGTGATCTTGGAGGGGAGGATGCTTCTCAAACTGCGGACCACCTTGGACAATACAGCTCATCCCCTCCATGACACACCAGTCAACCTGAGGAGTACCTTCAGAGACAGACTGGTTCCACCAAGATGCAGCACAGAACGCCACAGGAGATCCTTTTTCCCCGTGGCTATCAAACTGTACAACTCCTCCCCCTTCTGTCATGGGATAGACTGACTCCTCTCCCACCCCCCCCCTCCCCACCCCCTTCTCCCCACACAACCCCTCCCCCACCCCCCTCCCCCCCCCCCCCCCCACCCTTCGTCACTTTAATTTCATGTTTCATGTATCTTGTGTTTTATGATTGTTGGCAGACCAATTTCGCTCCTGGGATAAATAAAGTTCTATCGTATCGTATCGTATCATATGGTTCTGATCACAACACTACAGGAAGGGTGTGGTAGCGATAGAGAAAGGGCGGCAGAAGAGATTCACCAGGATTTTGCCTGAAATGGAGGCAGTAGTTATAACGATAGATGGGATATGCTGAGTTTTAATTCCACTAGAATGTAGGAAGCTGAAGGATGATCATACAGAAAATTTACAAAATCACGAGCAGCATAGATAGGATAGAGAGCTAGAATCATTTTCCAGGACAGGGGAGTCTTAAACTGGAAGACACAGGTTTAAGCTGAGCGGGAAGAAATTTAAAGGAGATCTGAGGGGTGAATTTTGCACGTAGAGGATGATGAAATTTGCTGTCAGAAGGTGTGGTGAAGGGACCATTTGAAAGGCATTGGACTAGTACTTGGATAGGAAAGGACTAGAGGGGTTTGGGTCTAATGCAGGCAAATAGGATTAACAAGGATAGGCATCATGGTCAACATGAATTCGGTGGACTGTACGGGTCCAGTGCTCTTCTGTACAGCTCCATGATATTTGAGATAGAGTTGGGGAGGTTGAGACAGGTTGGTCAGGGGTTTAGGCGCCAGAATGTAGCATCAAAAAGGTGATAAAAATCACAAGTAATTGGGAAAGATAGCTAGCACCAGAGGTAGAGTTAATACGTTTTGTTTCAAGCAGATTAAAAATAAAATGTTTCGAATCGGTGTACTGTCCATGCTTGCAAATGCACAAAACAAAACCAACCTGATGCAGATGGAACTAGCTGTGCTGTTCTACGTTCTGCGAGCAAAGAGGGGCGGTAAACATAGAGCGGATTCCATAAGCGTGTAAGCAGGATGAAAGAAAAAATATGGTGTTGATTAGGACAGCAATCTATTGATGGAGGCTGAGGGATTTGGCAAAGATATGAAGCAAGGCATCGCCAAGGAAGAAGTTGCTGTTGGAATCTCAGCAAAAGAAAAAGCAGCTGAAAATACCAGCCGGTTTAAAAACTATAAAGTTCTAGAAAGGTATTAAAGTAGATAATTAATCAGGCCTTGACAGTGGAGGGTAAAAACAGTGGAGATGTTGGCCATTTTCCTCCAATTATCTGAGTAATGAGTGTTGCTTGCAAACCTGGAGAATTACAAATGTTAAACCTTGGTTCCAACTGATGCAATAATACACTGAACAATCAAAGGGCAGTCAGCTTAATCTCAGTGGTTGGAACATTTCCAGATATTTCAAAAAATCAGGGATAGAATTAGCAATGGTTTCGACATTTGTGGAAAAAGCCATATCAGTTTCTTAAAGTAAATCATATTTAATAAACAATGGAACCTTTCATGAGATAATATAGATGAGAGAAATTCATTTGATGTAGTATACAATGACTTCCAAAAGGTTTTACATGAAGTGCCAAATACATTTCTCGGCACTGGGCCTGTACTCGCTGGAGTTTAGAAGAATGAGGGGGGACCTCATTGTACAGATCAGTGAAAGACTTGGATAGAGTGGATGTGGAGAGGATGTTTCCACTAGTGGGTCGAGGACTAGTGGTCATAGCCTCAGAATTAAAGGAGGTTCTTTTAGGAAGGAGATGAGAAGAAATGGTATTAGTCAGAGGGTGGAGAATCTGTGGAAGTCTTTGTCACAGAAGGCTGTGGAGGCCGTCAGTGGATATTTTTAAGGCAGAGATAGATAGATTCGTGATTAGTACAGGTGTCAGAGGTTTTGGGAAGAAGGCAGGAGAATGGGGTTAGGAGGGAGAGATAGATCAGCCATGACTGAATGGCGGAGTAGACTTGATGGGCCGAATGGCCTAATTCTACTCCTTTCCCTTATGACCTTATGACCTTAATAAACTCGCCAGCAAAATTGGTCCACAGAATAAAATATACAGAAAATTGGTTAAGGACAGGAAACAGAAAACATGGACTGATATTCCCAGGGGTCAGTATGACTCTTGCTTTTCTAAACAAAACATTCACGTTGATGATTTGAACTTGAGCATCCAAGGCACAAGTTCCTAATTGTCATGTAACGCAATACCTGGAAGAATAGGAAACAGTGGTGAAAATATAGGGAGATTGGAGAATCATGCAATAAACGTTATTCACACTATTCCCTTAATCATGTCTCTCTTCACTGTGGGTGGCTCAATTGTAATCATGCATTGTCTTTCCGCTGGCTGCTTAGCATGCAACAAAAGCTTTGCACAGTACCTCGGTACATGTGGCAATGAACTAAACTCAAATTTAAACTCTACTAGCAAACATATGGCAAATGTTACATAACAAATGAAACTCCTTCCAATGCAGTGAACACTCTGTGCTTCTGTGGTTCAGGAAGCCTCAAAATGCTCTATGGCCATTCAAGTCCTTTTAATGTCCTGGGCGGCTGAGTGGCGCAATGGCGCAGTAGTAGAGCTGCTTCCTCACAGCACCAGAGACCCAAGTTCAATCCTCACTACAAGTGCTGTCTGTGTGGAGTTTGTACGTTCCTGTGACCACGTGTTTTTTTTTCTCCGGGTGCTCTGGTTTCAAAGACGTGCAGCTTTGTTAGCTAATCGGCTGCTGCAAATTGTCCCTAGTGTGTAGGGATGTGAACGCGGGATAATATAGGGTGATCAATGGCTGGTGTGGACTGGGTGGGCCAAAAAGGCCTGCTGTATCAATAAAACTAAGTGTAGCCAGAGATGCGGTGTAACAGGTATAATTGTACACAACCAGCTCTCACAAACAGCACCATAATAATAACCAGGTTGGTCATTTTTAGTAAAGTTGAGTGAAAGATAACTATAGGCCAGAATGTTGGAGAAACTCCCCTTCCCTTCTCCAATATAGACTTTAAGTTCACCCGAGAGCACACAGCATACAAAGCATGGCACCTTCAGCTCTGCTAGTTCAACATGGAAGAGTCAGTCTGATATGTGGTGCTGCAGACCCAAGAGTGATAGATCTGTCTAGTGATGCCCCTCTACATAAAGACTCTGCAGAAGGAACAGAAGGATATGAGCAGGCATGCATCCATGTAAAGCCAGTCTTTAGATTTTTTGGGTCAAAACTATGCCTGTAATTGTGAATGCACCAAATGCAATCATGCCTGGTCATGTCTGCAAGGATTTTGCAGTGTCCAATATTATCATAAGACTGGCCGTTATCCTAGTTTAGTTCAGAGAAAAGGCATGGAAATAGACTCTCCAATCCACTGCGTCAATGCTGACTAACCATTACCCATTCACACTATTTCTATGTTATCCCACATTTCATCCACTCCCTGCACACCAGGGCCAATTTACAGTAGCCAATTAACCAACAAACCCACACATCTTTGGGATGTGGGAGGAAACTGGAAACCCAGAGGAAACACAGGCAGTCACAGAGAGAATGTACAAATTCCATACAGACTGCAGAAGGGTCTCGACCTGAGACGTTACCTATCTATGTTCTCCACTGCGGAGGCCCAGAGGAAACGCAACGCGCGCAAGGCCTAGGCTACCTCCACTTCCACTGCAGCAGCCATCCACTTGTGGGCATGCCTTCCGGGCCCGGATTGGCCTCCCCAGTCACTTCTGGACCCACAGTCACCAATCCTCCAACTGAAAGTGAAGTCATGGTCATCTTCGAACCCGAAGGACCAACAACAACAACAACATGTTCTCCAGAGATGCTGCCTGATCTGCTGAGTTATTTGTGTCCTTTGGTGTATGAACCAGCACCTGCAGTTCTTTGTTTCTCCGTACAGACAGAACCCGAGGTGAGGATCGAACCTGCGTCTCTGGCGCTGTGAGGCAGTGGCTCTTTCAGATGCGCCATTGTCCAGGTGAGCAATACTTCTGCTTTTTTGCACCTCTGGTCTTTTCCAATATATTGCAACATGCATTCACCTGCCTGAGACACTGTGCGAAGACCCTTTATAAGTTCAAGCCAGCTATTCCATAGACAGGAATCCAGTGGAGGATTACCAATGGAATGATGTGGTCTAATTGGCATCCATGACCAATGCAACCCGACCTTTGAACACAAAGGGATTGTATCTCCAATTAGACTGACATTTATTTGCCCATTGTCCTCAAGGCTTCTTTACAATTGTGACACTGTAAGGAATTGATGAAGCATCTAGGTGGCTGCTTGGGGACCATGGCTATTCACTGGAGCACGAGAGTTCTTCACTAGGTTGCCTTTGAGACATACGTACAGAAGAGGAAGATAAACTAGCACCTATAAAATTCTGTAGGATTTGGTGGAGTAGAAGGCAAAATTGCTAAATGAAATGCCCCAATTCCCCAGTTCACATGTTTTTAAAACCAGTTTTCATGGAAGTAAAAAATGTTCATTTTCATTCTATTTTTTTTTTATGAGGATGTTGCCAAGACTCAAGGGCCTGAGTGAGAGGTAGAGGTTGAGCAGGCTAGAGTTTTATTCCTTGGAGCCCAATGAGATAAGGGGTGATCTTATAGACGTGTATAAGATCATGAGAGGAATAGATAGGGTAAATGCACAGAGTTTTTGACCCAGAGTGGAGGAACCAGAGGACATAGGTTTACAATGAGGATGGGGGGGGGGGGGGGAGAAAGATTTAATAAAAACCTGAGGGGCAATTATTTTTTTACACAAAGGGTGATAGGTATATGGAACGAGCTGCCGGAGGAGGTAGTCGAGGTACTATCACAATGTTTTTTAAATTTCTAAGGTATATGGATAGGATAGGTTAATAGGGATATGGGCTAAATGCAGGCAGCTGGGACTAGTGTAGATGGGGCATATTGGTCGGTGTGGGCAATTTGGGCCAAAGGGCCTGCTTCTACACTGTGCAACTCTGTTGCTTTTAAAACATTCTGACTTTGTGGAAGTTTAAGAGCAGGTACTTCAATTAATGATGCTTAACTCTTCATCACAAATTGCTTTTCCCATTGAACGCAGAAAAAGTGATTGTTTGTCCGCATAATCAGAAAGCCAATTAATCATTCTTCTTTAATTCTTCGTTAACGTGCAAGACGTCAGGTTTATTGGCACAGAGGGTGACAGAAAGTAGATACCAAAATACTTCAGCCAAGCACACAAAAGCAAAAACTCCACTCTGAACTTCTTACAAAGTACACGGCACCAAGGTTACTTCATTCGCATTTTCTAAACCTAATACAAGCTAACACCATTTACGTCTGAAAGAACAAGGCAGGAGATGTAGACGAAAATCATCACCTCAGGATTTTGCGGCAAGTCTTACGTCATCCCAGACTGGAGATAGATGACTGTTGAGGACACAAAGTGCTGGTATAGTCCAGCAACCAGGCAGCACCTCTGGAGAACATGGACAGGTGACACCTCAGGTCAGGACTGTTCCCCAGACTGTTTATTTATTATTATGTGCTATTTTATTATTACCTAAATAAAATCCTTTGGAGTAACTCAGCGGGTCAGGCAGCATCTCTGGAGAACACAGATGGGTGTTGCTTCGGGTCGGGACCCTTCGTCGGACTGATTGTAGGGGAGGGCGGGAAGAAAGCTGGAAGAGAAGAGGGTCCACTCCCCCACAATCAGTCTGAGGAAGGGTCCCGAACCAAAACGTTGTCTATCCATGTTCTTCAGAGATGCTGCCTACCCTGCTGAGTTTCTCCAGCATTTTGTGTCTACCTTCGATTTAATATAGACCTTCGACTAGGTCTATAGACCGACTAGGTCTATGTCATGGTATTGCTCTGTATGGACAAATACAGCTTACTCTGAACGTATTACCTCCCTTAACCAACATGGCCATGGGATGAAATTCCACATCATAAACTTTTAATCAGTTCTACTGGATCAGTGTTAAAAACTGAACTATTAGTAATTATTATCACCTCTTCCCCAGCCAACATTGGGCCATTGTGGGCTCCACCCTTCCTTGGTCATCTGTTGCCAGCCCTGCTTTGTTCTGGCCTTTTACATAGTAACATAGCAAATAGGTGCAGGAGTAGGCCATTCAGCCCTTCGAGCCAGCACCACCATTCAATATGATCATGGCTGATCATCCAAATTCAATACCCCGTTCCTGCTTTTTCCCCTACATCCCTTGATTCTGTTAGTGCTGAAAGAACTCAACGGGTCAGGCAGCAACTGTGGAGAGAATGGCCAGATGACATTTCTTCTTACAGAGAGTGGTGGATCTCTGGAACTTTCTCCCCTCGCGGGACGAGCAGGCAAAGTATTTAAAGAAGTGGTCGATTTTTCTTAAACTTAACGAGGGAAAGCAAGGAATGGGGAACTGCTATGGGGAACTGGTCTAGAAGAGCCTGGTCCATATCTCTCCATACCTTTTCTCACCTCCAGTTCCCTCACCTCCACTTCCAGTCTGAAGAAGGGTCCCAATCTGAAACATCACCCATCCTTTTTCTCCTGAGATGCTGCCTGACCCGCTGAGTTACTCCAGTACTTTGTGTCTATCTATTAGTAATTATTGACTGTTATGCAGTACGGCAACACAATTCTAATATTTATTCCTTTGAGTTTGTTAGCGAAGATGTTGCATCTGGATACTAGGTTAATTCCCGGAATGGCGGGACTGTCGTATGTTGAAAGACTGGAGCGACTAGGCTTGTATACACTGGAATTTAGGATGAGAGGAGATCTTATCGAAACATATGATTATTAAGGGGTTGGACACGTTAGAGGCAGGAAACATGTTCCCAATGTTGGGGGAGTCCAGAACAAGGGGCCACAGTTTAAGAATAAGGGGTAGGCCATTTAGAACTGAGATGAGGAAAAACTTTTTCAGTCAGAGAGTTGAGAATCTGTGGAATTCTCTGCCTCAGAAGGCAGTGGAGGCCAATTCTCTGAATGCATTCAAGAGAGAGCTAGATAGAGCTCTTAAGGATAGCAGAGTCAGGGGATATGGGGAGAAGGCAGGAACGGGGTACTGATTGAGAATGATCAGCCATGATCACATTGAATGGTGGTGCTGGCTCGAAGGGCTGAATGGCCTACTCCTGCACCTATTGTCTATTGAGGCAAAATATGTTTATTGAACTTTAGAGTTTCTTAGAGTTTGGTAGACTTTAGCATGGGACAGCTGAGCCATTGAAAATTAGAAAATTAGTAAATCGGTATATCATCCATTAAATTTGCAATTTAGAACCTGACTCCACACACTGGTCTGTTTAAGTTAAGGCCATCCCACGTAGGGGCTTTATGATAGACACAAAAAGCTGGAGTAACTCAGCGGGACAGGTAGCATCTCTGGAGAGAAGGAATGGGTGGTGTTTCGGGTCGAGACCCTTCTTCCGAACGTCACCCATTCCTTCTCTCCAGAGATGCTGCCTGCCCTGCTGAGTTACTCCAGCTTTTTGTGTCTATAAACCAGCATCTGCAGTTCCTTCCCTCCCATTGACCTGTTGCATATATTGTGTTACTGTAACCGGTGGGTGAACTCCTCCGTAAGATTTCTGCATGAAGAACCTCTTCCCATCATCGATTTGTCTTGAAGAAGTCTCGTGTGCTCGCGTCCTTTGAAAGACAGGTCAGTGGGAGGGGTTGACACACTCACATCAGCTCAATGAAGCTAATAGTTTCATTATTTAATAGTTGGCATGGATGATCGTCGTTCCAGCGCGTGCCGGGAGCATGCATCAGCAGTTAATAAATTGGCTTGTGTTTTTCATTGATTGATCTTACAGTACACTGATACGGTGGATTAATGATGCATGGTGGCGGATCTGGCGCTCTGCCAGCAACCAGCTGAGCTCAGGAGGTCAATTCACTGAAGTATTCTGCCCAAGCTCCTCGTGTTTTGTTTGTTATTGGTGTCTTTTGGGGGAAAGTGGAAGATTGCGGTGAGATTCACGGCGTCAGGAACACTTACGTTACTGACGGATATACCGTAAAGGGATGTTTCAGAAATGGTTGAAGCGAATGGCTGGGATTAAAGTGCATCATTTATTCTTTGTCCGTTCTGCTCCCTCCTGCGCCCAACCCAGGTGACTCTTTGTGTGCTGGCCACAGAATTGGATCTGCAATCACGCGTCACACTCTTTTCAATCTTTACTCTGACAGTAGCATTTCTTCACTCAGTGTTTTATTCGCATTATTCCCTTTATCATGTATCTGCACACAGTGGATGGCTCAATTGTAATCATGTATTGTCTTTTCACTGACTGGTTACATAGAAACATAGAAAATAGGTGCAGGAGTAGGCCATTCGGCCCTTCGAGCCTGCACCGCCATTCAATATGATCATGGCCGATCATCCAGCTCAGTAACCTGTACCTGCCTTCTCTCCATACCCCCTGATCCCTTTAGCCACAAGGGCCACATCTAACTCCCTCTTAAATATAGCCAATGAACTGGCCTCAACTACCTTCTGTGGCAGAGAATTCCACAGACTCACCACTCTCTGTGTTATAGAAATGTTTTCTCATCTCGGTCCTAAAAGACTTCCCTCTTATCCTCAAGGGATGTTAGCACGCAACAAAGGTTTTTCACGGCACCTCGGCATACGTGACAATAAACTAAACTAAACTAAGATCAGCGCAAGGGGTGAGACTCTTTGGAAGAAATCTAAGCAAGGGTCCCAACCTGAAACGTCACCTGTCCGTGTTCTCCAGGGTTGCTGTCTGAGCCGCTGAGTTACTCCAGCATTTTGTGTCTTTCTTTGGAAGAAATGTTCATCCAAAGAAGTCTGCAGTTACAACGGAGGAAAGACGTGCAGTGGGTAGATGTGAGGTGCTCCATAATCCTGAAACTATAACTGAATCTGCAAGGAAACCGCCAAGGTCTTTTGGTCTGCAAAAAGATGTTGCTGTGAGAAACTATGCAAATGTGCAGTTCTATTTTTAATAACTTGCTTTACAAAGCTTCTTTATTCCTCTTTGCTGTTTACTCAGAACATCAAAGAGGTAGACTGCAACACACTTTGTCAACTAGTGACCTTGGTATATGTATCAACAGGCTGTTCTATTTCCATGCCAACCATTAAATGTGGCATGTACAAGGCATCGAGGCGCAGAAGCCTCCAAAGTGTTGAATATTCACACACGGTGGACAACTCTCAAACATTTCCTTTCAAATAGCACACATTTGAGGCTTTTTTTTAACCCAAGCTTCCAGTTGCACATAATAGGAAACAGTGTATGTGGACAAGGAGAGCCTGAATTCTACTGCTGACAATCAGCTAGGGTAATGGAGATCATTATTAGATTGGTAAAGGAAGAGATAACACTTTTCAGCAGAAATGTGTGGGGAGGATGTTTCCACTAGTGGGAGAGTCTATGACCAGAGGCCATAAAATAAATGGACATGCCTTTAGAAAGGAGACGAAGAGGATTTTTTTTTAGTCAGAGGGTGGTGAATATGTAGAATTCATTGCCACAGACAGCTGTGGAGGGCAAGTCAATGTACAATTGTAAGGCGGAGATTGACAGATTCTTGACCAGTTAGGGTGTCAGGGGTTATGGGGTGAAGGCAGGAGAATGGGGTTGAGAAGGAAAGAGAGATCAGCCATAAATGAATGGCAGAATAAACTTGATGGGCCAAATGGCCTAATTCTGCTCCTCGAACTTATGAAATATATCCAGGACTTTTTTTAATTGTCCTTTCTGCTTGTGGCTCTGGCAGGAAAATAGGGGAACACTGGAGGTGTGTACAATGATGACCCTGGAGACATTTGGACAATAAGTTTTCATCTGTCATAGGCAATGGAAGTCCACTTCAACAAGCCGCCATCTTGTTCATCAATGAACACATGAGCCGCCTGGACACTAAAGTGTTTCCATTCCGATGTGTACAGAACTGCTGCTAAGAATTTAATTATATTGCCAAGGATACTAGCTTGAAGCAATGGGGCTCACTTCCAAAGGAATAGCCAACTAGTATTTAATTCCATCTGGCTAATTCCTGGATATTGATGGAATTAAATCTCCTGGTTATACAATTCATTGCAATGACAACATTGAAGCCTCAATACTCCCCAGAATTTGCAGATTTCATATGCAGAGTCATAGTGATACAGTGTGCAAACAGGCCCTTCGGCCCAACTTGCCCAGACCAGCCAATATGTCCCAGCTACACTAGTCCCACCTGCCCGCGTTTGGTCCATATCCCCCCAAACCTGTCCAATCCATGTACCTGTCTAACTGTTTTTTAAAATGTTGGGATAGTCGTTTCAGAATTTCAGAAATGTGAAGCGATTAGTTTAGTTTAGAGATACAGCACAGAAACTGGCCCTTCGGCCCACTGAGTCCGTGCCAACCAGCGATCGACATACACCAGCATTATCCTACACATGAGGAACAATTTACATTTTTTACCGAAATCAATTAACCTACAAACCTGTACGTATTTGGAGTGTGGGAGGAAAGTGGAGCTCCTGGAGAAAACCCGTGCGGTCACAGGGAGAATGTACAAACTCCGTACAGACAGCACCCGCAGTCATGATCGAACCCAGATCTCTGGCGCTCTAAGGCAACATATTTACCGCTGCCACGCCGTGCAAGATTGTAGTCTCTCTTTTGTTGCCTTGTTTCATGAAGAAACCGATAAAGACGTTTGAACATGAACAGTGAACTGTTCTATATACATTTGCACAATCATCAAGGTGACCTGTAGTTCATCTTCCAGCACTTAATGCAACTCAGTCACTGCTAGGCAGCAAAGTACTGCCTGAACAGGCATTGTCCCCAGTCATTTGTAGATCCTGGTGCTTGGATCAGAACAGGCAAGAACAGACATGAGCACACTGCCTCTGCAATTCACATTCTCCGTAGTCAAGTTGCAGCAATCAAAGAAAATAGCTTTAAGTAATCATTTTCTGAAAGACCAGAACTCACTCCCCGCTGATTTTAATGGCCTTTTTGCTCTGAAGGGACTTAATATATAACAAATCTCTGACGTGAAAAGTGGGAAATTTCAAAGAGGGCATAACCATACAATCTGAATCAAGTCAGTGTTCCAATTAATTCCTTGTACTTTTACGTGGAAGTATATTAAAAGTCTTAAAAGTCAGAACAATCTGATGATGAATCAGCAAAGTTGCTCTAGGTACGATCTTACCAACTAGAAATGCAGCCAATTGTACTCCATCATTCTGTATCAGTTTACATCTGTTCATATCATTATGGGTATATAATGCAATTATGTTCCTAAGCAAATTAGTTTTTTGCAGAGCCAAACTCTTCAAATACTGCCATCAAATATGTTTGTCTGCAAGGTTTTTCAATAATTATGACAAAGCCATTATACACACAGCAGGCCACTGTACCAAATTACCCAGCCCTTATTTGTCAGATTTTTGTAATATAACAAATGACTTTCATACACAAAATGATAAATATTTGAAACCTCAATCTCCATTTCCTTCACAACTTCTGGAATCCTATTTCATGCACAGAATGTAATTAAAGGAAAACTTGAGCAAACTATTGTTTTAACAAAGAGTCCTTCGTAAAATAAATCTCTTTAATATATTATCTGATCACCAAGGGTCCAATACCATTCTTTAACCTGAATTCATATTTTCAAGACATTGACACTTTGCTCAGGCAGATTCCACCCTGGAGTAACTAACTCCTATTATTAGTTTTGATAAATTCAGGTTTAAAAAAAATCCTAATTATTGGTAACTACTAATTATTGGTTTAGGTAAACTGCTAATTATTGGTAACCCCTAATTATTGGTTTTGATAAACTCCTAATTATTGGTTTAGGTAAACTGCAAATTATTGGTAACTCCTAATTATTGGTTTAGATAAACTCCTAATTATTTGGTGACTTCTAATTATTGGTTTAGGTAAATTCAGGTAAAAAAAAATCAAGTGCAATCCAGAGTTGGGTTGACAGATACTAAATAATTGAATCAAAATAACTTTATTTAATAAATCCCATTAACTAGACTCTTTAATATAACAATGACAGCATGCTGGCTAAAAGGATGGATTTTACTCTGTAAGTTCTTTACTTCCCCCAAAGCTAATATCACAGCTTTTTTCCTTGACCAACAACAGGTCATTGGACTCCCAGTACCACTTGCCTCCTCTGGTGCATGGCAGGGAACTGTGGGCATTTTGTCCCAGGTAGCACTAGGTACTCTCTGAGAATATAAGACATGGCTACCTCGGGTGGCCGATTAGGAAAAGGGGAGATGCAACGAGACCTGGATGTCATGGTACACCAGTAGGCATGCAGGTGCAGCAGGCAATGAAGAAAGCGAATGGTATGTTGGCATTCATAGCGAGGGGATTTGAGTATAGGAGCAGGGAGGTTCTGCTGCAGTTGTACAGGGCATTGGTGAGACCACACCTGGAGTATTGCGTACAGTTTTGGTCTCCTAATCTGAGGAAAGACATTCTTGCCATAGAGGGAGTACAGAGAAGGTTCACCAGATTGATTCCTGGGATGGCAGGACTTTCATATGAAGAAAGACTGGATAGACTCGGCTTGTACTCGCTGGAATTTAGAAGATTGAGGGGGGATCTTATAGAAACTTACAAAATTCTTCAGGGGTTGGACAGGCTAGATGCAGGAAGATTGTTCCCGATGTTGGGGAAGTCCAGAACAAGGGGTCACAGTTTAAGGCTAAGGGGGAAGTCTTTTAGGACCGAGATGAGAAAGTTTTTTTTCACACAGAGAGTGGTGAATCTGTGGAATTCTCTCCCACAGAAGGTAGTTGAGGCCAGTTCATTGGCTATATTTAAGAAGGAGTTAGATGTGGCCCTTGTGGCTAAAGGGATCAGGGAGTATGGAGAGAAGGCAGGTACAGGATACTGAGTTGGATGATCAGCCATGATCATATTGAATGGCGGTGCAGGCTCGAAGGGCTGAATGGCCTACTCCTGCACCTATTTTCTATGTTTTCTATGTCTATGTTTCACCTGTTCGCCCTTCTTCATCCCCCTTCATCTGTGTGGAACAGTGCAGCGGTTATCATCAGTAATAATTTGCGTGTTGATACAACACAGAATAATCTCCTGATCAGACAAATCACTTGAAGACATAAGGAGTACCTAGGAATCACTCAAGCATAATGTTAGCGCCATTATTAACCTTATAGTATTAAACCTGGGCCAACATGATCAGAAAATCAATCAGAAGGACTCAATGTTACAGAGGATGATCCTGACCTCTGATTAACTATCTGGACAATTGTTTTTTACTTAAGAAAAACAGTGCATTTATGTTTGACTGGCACAATTTCAACTGGTACAAACCAAGGCAGTGCAGTGACTTAGGCTTGTATACACTGGAATTTAGAAGGATGAGAGGAGATCTTATCGAAACATAGAAGATTATTAAGGGGTTGGACACGTTAGAGGCAGGAAACATGTTCCCAATGTTGGGGGAGTCCAGAACCAGGGGCCACAGTTTAAGAATAAGGAGTAGGCCATTTAGAACTGAGATGAGGAAAAACTTTTTCAGTCAGAGAGTTGTGAATCTGTGGAATTCTCTGCCTCAGAAGGCAGTGGAGGCCAATCCTCTGAATGCATTCAAGAGATAGCGGAGTCAGGGGGTATGGGGAGAAGGCAGGAACGGGGTACTGATTGAGAATGATCAGCCATGATCACATTGAATGGCGGTGCTGGCTCGAAGGGTCGAATGGCCTCCTTCTGCACCTATTGTCTATTGTCTATTGTTTATTGTGACACTGGAGGTAGTGCAGTGAGACTGAAAGTAGAACAGCTGCCTAATCGTTCCAGGTTCAATTCTGACCTCCGATGCTGACTTTGTGGAGTTTGCACATTCTCCCTGTGACTTTGGCTTTGACTTAATTGATCACTGTATCCTTGTCCTAAGCTTTCCATCTGTACCCCTGTTCAACCTGAATACTTTCTCTTAGTCTACCAATCAAACTCAATGATAGTCAAAACATCAATGGCAACGGGATCTTTCCACAAAATTACTTCTGAGCTTTTACAAGGGTCTACTCTTGGCCATCCCTTTCTCCTCTTCTACATCAGCATCGTCAGAAGGCCCAAGTCAACATCCTTGTCAGCAGTCATGGATGACCCCCTAATTCATTTAATTATAGATTAAGCAAAACACAGCTATCAATAGCCCACCCACCCTGCACTCCCACCACCATCAATCCCAACCTTTATGCCCAGTCTCCAACTCCCTACCCTGCCAGAAAGATTAGACAGACCACTTCTTTCACTTGGTATCCTGATTTTCCTTCTGGAATTGAGATTCAGAGCCCACATCCCCTCCATAACAAAGGACACCCACTTACAGTTCTTCGAAGCTACATGCAATATTTAGATATGTCCAGATAGTTCCCAATATCTGTGCACCCAACTTTTCAAGTTGCCGTCTATCTGAACCCCATCTCTCCCCATGACTGTGGATTCACCCTCTCGAGATTTTGCTCCATGTGTCTTCGTGGATTTCCAAGTCAAGGTCCTTTTAGACCGGACTGCCGCAAGCTTATTAAAATTCCTTTTAGTGTCACTGCAGTGCGACCACACCAGCTGTAATTATCCAGCAAAACTAACGTGGATGACTAATACTTGGATTATAGAGTGATAGACGAGCACAAGGAAAAGGGGTGCACTATTCTGCTCCAACTCTTTAAAAGAAGTCCATTTATCCCACCACCCACCTTTATTTTCACTTCCCTGCCATTCTTCATTTGAATAGAATTCCTTTTCAAAGCTACACCTAAGTCCATCTTGAAAAAAATCTTTCAGAAGATGGATTCCAACCCTGAAACAATCACCATTTTCAGAATTTATCACTGAATCTTCTCCAGTCATCGTAAGTTTTAAATCTGTGCTCTGGGTATCGACATTTCAACCATTGAAAACTACCTTTCCTTACTTACGGCAGTGAAATTCTTCAGGATTTGAAAAATATCAAATCTCCATTTATTTTCAGCTCCAAGGAGGACAATCCCAGCTTTTCCATAGTAATTACTGAGAAAATTGTCCTTTAATATTTCAGTAAGATCTTGTTAAATAATTAAGTACTTAAATGTCACTCATGCATTTGATAAATTAGAGGAATCTTACTCTCTCTCTCTCTTACACACATACACACACACATACATGCACGAACAAAGCATTGTGATAAGGGTGCTCTTACCATCCATATCCAACCTCTGCATGATGATTGCAAGTTCCACCTCACTGGGCATGTAGCCCAGGGATCTCATGGCCATGCCCAACTCTTGCTTTGAAATGAACCCATTGCCATCACGATCCAATACTCGAAAGGCTTCTCTTATTTCTGTAGAAATATATGCAAACAAAAATTAACAATTCCAAACTTATCAATCAAGAACAAACCTACATATATGCAATGTCCTCAGTAAAATCAGGATGCACCAAATCCCTCCATCCCTCCCCAACCCTAGTTTTCCGACTAGTTTCACTGTCCTGATTAATTTTACTGATTGTATGCCTTATATGACAGCTTCCCCTTAGCTAACGATAAACCATGTTACATTTCTTTGCTCTTCGTCTGCTTTGATCTGTTGTTTTCACACCTTACCCTTCCATATCGCCAGTCTCCCTCTCCCCCTGACTTTCAGTCTGAAGAAGGATCTTCCCCTTAGCTAACGATAAACCATGTTACATTTCTTTGCTCTTCGTCTGCTTTGATCTGTTGTTTTCACACCTTACCCTTCCATATCGCCAGTCTCCCTCTCCCCCTGACTTTCAGTCTGAAGAAGGATCTCGACCCGAAACGTCACCCATTCCTTCTCTCCAAAGATGCTGCCTGTCCCGCTGAGTTACTCCGGCATTTTGCACCAAGTCTCGTTGGGCACTTTTGAAGTGCAGCGAATGTAATATGGCAAGAAAGAGAGCTGACAATAAGTCCCACAACTGCAGTGAGCTCATGGACCAAGCATTGGCTTTGCAGAGAAGAACATGGTAGGGTCTGGTATGGTGAATAAGTTACTGCACTGACAGGCTAAATGCTAGACCTCTGATCCAGAAACCCGAGTTAAAATCCTACAATGCAGCTGGGGAATTAAACAGAGAATGTAATTGAAGAAGCCAGTTAGTTTTTGTGGAACTACTGCGTTGCTGTAAAACCCAAATGGTTCAGTGTAGTCTTTCAAGAAGAAAATCTGCCATCCTGGCTAAATTTGCTAATCCAGTCATATGAATATTGATTTCTCTAACTTCAAGTAACCCCTGCACTCCCTCTCTCTCCATCCCTCCCCCATCCAAGTTGCACCAGGTTCCCGTTCCCACCTAGCAAACAGCTAACAATGGTCTGTTTCCCTTATCATTGTTACTCTTTTGCATATCTTTAATTCATTTGTTCTAGATCTCTCTGCGTCACTGTCTATATCTTCCGTTTTCCCTTTCCCCTGACTAGCCTGAAGAAGGGTCTCGACCCCAAACATCACCCATTCCCTCTCTCCAGAGATGCTGCCTGTCCCACTGAGTTACTCCAGCGTTTTGTGTCTATCTTGCTAAGTTTAACCCGGATAGTACTCCAGACCCTTAAATGCCTCTTTAGCTCAGAGCAAAGTGGGAAAGACAATAAATACCGGCAATGGCAGTGACAGCCACACCTTCCGAATGCACACGAGTGCTAAAACAATCCCCTTGTTCTCTTCACCACTCTGCTGAACCAACAGAATGGAGAAAGTTTCTTAAGTGCTGTTCTCAACAGCAAAATCATAAACAGGCTGTCACAGGACAGCTTTACGACTTAATTACCGCACACACACTATATTCTCCTATGAGATCCCCATTAAAATAATTTATGACTTTATTAAACAAAATTGATGTCAGTTGTGACAAAAAAAATAAACTGAAAAATAAGACACCACCTTATTTTCATTTCCATCTATCAAACCGAGTGACAAATGCAGGCAATGGGTGTAAAACAGAGGCAGGAGCACTGAACCCCAGATCAATTTCTCCTCTTGTGATCTTAATGAAAAGACTACAATTAATCTCAGGACCGCGGATGAGAAAACTCAGCCCGGTTGCAATTGCATTTCCCATCGAGCGATTGCTGCTGTAAGCTGTGTATTGCCTGGCAACATGCAGGACTGAAAACAGCGGCTTCAAATCGAAGGCTCTGCTCACGAGGGAATATTGTACACACAGGTTGAATTTGATTGATTGTTGCATTGCCACTGACCGGTGTTTCGGGAAGGAAGATTTTCGGCGGACACCGGGCGACAAGTGGAGCAAAAAAAACACACAAAGCGCTGGAACAACTCAGGAGAGGGTCAAGCGGCATCCATGGAGGCGAAAAGGACATGGACTGGAGGGAGAGAAGAGGAAAGATGGTCAATACATCGAAGTGCGGGTGAGGGAGAGATAAATGGTACTGGGCAAGGAGGGGAGTGATGGGCAGATGGAGCCAAGTGGGGAGGGGGACAGGGTCAGAAAATGTGAACGAAACAGTGAACTGGTAGGAGTGGGAAAAGAACATGGGAAGAGGGAGGGGAGGGGGAAGGGGGAAAGGGGGAGAGAGAGGGAGAAGGGGAGGAGGAAGGGGAGGAGGAGGGGGAAGGGGATGGGGAGGGGGAAAGGGAGAAGTGGAAACTGAGGGGGAAAGAGAAGGGCAAGGGAAAAGGGAAAGGGGAAGGGGGGAGGGGGAAGGGGAGGGGGAGGGGGAAAGGGAGGGAGAAGGGGAGAAGCGGAAGCTGAGGGGGAAAGGGAGGGGCAAGGGAAAAGGGAGAAGGGGAAGGGGGAGAGGGAGTTTATTGGTTACCTGAAACTGGAAAATTTGATGTTCATGTCTCTGAGCAGTGTGCTACTCTTGCAGAATATGAGGTGTAGACACAAGGACCTGCAGATTTTGGAATCTTGAGCAAAAAACAAAATGCTGGGGAAACTCAGCGGGTCAGGCAGCATCTGCGGAGGAAATGGACAGGCACCATTTTGAGTCAGGACCCTTTCCTCCATAGACATTGCCTGACCCACTGAGTTGCTGCAGCACTTTGTGTTTTGTGGAATATGTTGCGTTTCTCCTCCAGTCTGTGTTTGGCCTCGCCGTGGGAATGAGAAGGCCCAGGACAGGCAGCCGGGTGCGGGAAGGTGAAGGGGAATTAAAATGGTGCCCAAACCACAATCTCGGGAGGCCCGTTGCGGACACAAAATGGTCGCCTAGTATATGCTTCAGCTCGCCGATGAAGAGGAGGTCTCATCACAAACACTGCAATTGATATCCCTTCCATGGCTCTTGCCAGGGCTATTCACGGCATCAGTGGTCACTGTGTAAATAACTACCTTGTACCTTATCACCTTACTGAATTGTTGCAGAGTTTCAACAAGCTATTACAAGTTCAGCAGACCCTGTGGTCCCGGTTTCCACACTTAAACCACAAGCTTCATTCTCTTCTGCTCTTGTAGTCTCTGCAGCTGCTCTTATCCAGAAATACTCCAATAAAATGGTGGGCATTTTCGTTCTATCGCTACAATTACTTTCCTGAGGGGAAATTATATCCTTAAACCATCTGTAATTTCTTCCCCCCACCCCACCTGCACACACACACACCAAGAATTCATTGCTTAGTTTGTTACATTTTCAATTCTAAGCAGAGCAGAGAAAAACACAACTTCCAGCTCGGCGTTCAGTTTGTTGGAGAACCCAATTGAATTTGTCCATCATTTTGTGACCTCTTGCAACCTTACAGTAGAGATAGATTTACTGGATCGATGTGAGAAAACAAAAAGCAAGTGCTTTCCACTTAGTGACATGGTAAGAACTGCTTGCACAGTCATCTTCAGTCTCCTCACAATGGCCAACCATGGTTACACATTGGGAATCCGCAGGGACTGAAGAAATTCAGAATAGATCGGGTAGACGCACAGAGTCTCTTGCCCAGAGTAGGGCAATCGAGAAAGCAGAGGACGTAGGTTTATGGGGAAGGGGGAAAGATTTAATAGGAATCTGACCCTTTTCACACAAAGGGTGATGGGTGTATGGAACAAACTGCCGGAGGAGGTAGTTGAGGCCGGGACTATCGTAATGTATAAGAAACAATTAGATAGGTACATGGATAGGACAGGTTTAGATGGATATGGACCAAATGGCAGCAGGTGGGACGAGTGTAGCTGGGACATATTGGTTGGTGTGGGCAAGTTGGGCCGAAGGGCCTGTATGCCTCTATGACTCTATATATGTCAAAGTCACTGCTGTGAACAATACTACAGACAAAAAACACATGAACATTCACAGAAAATGTTACTTTTTAAAATTTCATATGAATTGGTTGAGTTTATCAGTCATGAGGTATTATGAGGCTAATAATGAAGAACGTTCCACTCTGGTGAACGGGCTCAGTCTGGTATTGGTGCAGGGAGGTTGGATGCAGAACATTTCGGGTATCCAGTACCAAGAGTGGCTATAGACCTCCTGATGTAATCCACCAGAAAATATCCAGTCAGTAATGGTGACCCTGCTAACCTGTTAGAGTGAACACCACCACTTCCCTCATCAAGTTCAGCCTTTCGGCAAAATCAATCAAGTGATCAAGAATCAATGGAAAAAAACCCGGGGCATAACAATAGATTCAAATACACAATTGTATATGAAATCATGAGAGGAATAAATCGGGTAGAGGCACAGAATCTCTTGCCCAGAGTGGAGGAATTGAGGTCCAGAGGACATAGGCTCAAGGTGAAGGGGAAAAGATTGAATAGAAATCTGAGGGGTAACTTTTTCACACAAAGGGTGGTGGGTGTATGGAACAAGCTGCCAGAGGAGTTAGTTGAGGCTGGGACTATCCCAACGTTAAAGAAACAGTTAGACAGGTACATGGATAGGACAGGTTTGGAGGGATGTGGACCAAGCGCAGGCAGGTGGGACTAGTGTAGCTGGGACATGTTGGCTGGTGTGGCCAAGTTGAGCCGAAGGGCCCGTTTCCCCCCTGTATCACTCTATGACTGTATGACTTCAGTAACCATACCATAACACAAACCCTCTAAAGCTACCTCTCCACTGGGGATTTTAGCCTCGTCCGCAGTTGCGGAACAGGGGATCAAAGAAAGGCGAACTTGAGGAAAGGCAGTGTGAGAATGCAGTGCGATGCTTCAGAATTAATTCATTTGCTGGAAGTACCCAAAAGAAAAAGTTTCAATTTGGACACAGCGATCACAGCGTTGAATGATCAGCAGTCCAAGCATTACTGCACCAGGACTTCATTATCAGCTCCACTGACTCCCTCATGATATATTGACAGAGCGTCTCAGATCTTCTCCCTTTGCCTCATAAGAGCACCTTTGACTGCCTGTCCCCTGAAGATTTATTGATTGTGAATCTTGAACACCGTCTAAAGACATCCATGCAGCAACAGCAAGTTAATTGCTGATCATCCTATCCGTGACATGTTGCGGATAGTTTCTCTCGCGGATACTTTTGGGAAATAAAATTAAGTGTTTTTTAACTTTTTTGTGTTCAATCCAGCTTGCATCTTTACGGGATTTCAATGCTGCTTTGAGAAACGTCACTGCAATGTGGAAGAATTGTTTGCAACCCTGTTCGATATCCACTGGAATGTTTGTGTCTTGCTCTTCATTGTTCATCCAGCTACATTTTATTTGGCATTTACTGATACATCACAAAGCATGCACCAACACTGAGCTATGAACAGCAAATTATTACATATTACCATGAAGCTGCACCAGGCCTAACAAAAATCGCACATCTTCTGAAATTTCATTCCAAGTAACCTCAATCCAAGTTTTGTTTTATTTGCTCAAAGTGGGGAGGTGGGACACCTGAAGGATGACAACTCCAGATTTTTACTGTCACTTGAGCAAAGATCTAGCCTAGAAATTCACGGCAGCTCGGTTGTGTTAAAGCAGAGCTTCAGTTGTTGAACTTGACCCTGAAATTCATTCTTTTGACTTCGATGGGAAGACTTTTGGGAGCGGAGTAAAATACTTAATGCTACTGGACAAGGATG
This sequence comes from Rhinoraja longicauda, assembly GCF_053455715.1. Taxonomy (NCBI): domain Eukaryota; kingdom Metazoa; phylum Chordata; class Chondrichthyes; order Rajiformes; family Arhynchobatidae; genus Rhinoraja; species Rhinoraja longicauda. The sequence continues at coordinate 10,089,537 of NC_135978.1, forward strand.
AATTACCAGCCAGTACTTAGAGAGTCCTACAGCATGCAAACAGGTCCTTTGGCCCAACTTATCCACGTTGATCAAGATGCCCATCTAAGGTAGTCGCTTGAACCCTTCTTCGTAGAGTCATAGAGTCAATAGATTAATCTAGGAAGGTGCAGATAAGATCACAAGGTTGTTGCTCGAATTGGAGGCGTTGGGTTACAATGGAACGTTGATTGGAAAGGACAAACCTGTTTTCGCTGGAGTAAAGGAGTCTGAAAGGTGACATGATAAAGAAATAGATAGATATGGTACATAGCCAGAGGAAGACACAATGCTGGAATAAATCAGCAGGTCAGGCAACATCTCAGGAGAACATGGATAGGCAACATTTCAGGTCAGGACCCTTTTTCACATAAAGTGTAGTTGGTATCCGGATTGAGCTGCCAAAGGAGGTGGTGGAAGCAAGAACAGTAGCAATTTTTAAGAGACACCTCGACAGGCAATTGAATGAGCAAGGCATAGAGGGATGTGGAGTTAATGTTGGTAAACAGGATTAGTCTAGCTAGCACGGTGGTTTGGCATAGATGTGATGGGCCAAAGAGCGTGTTTCTAAATTGAACAATTCTATAACTATTTGCCAGTTCCAAAGTTATATCAGTCAGTAACTTGAAATGTGCTATATAGTACTACAAGTTCAACTCTGTTTTGTTTTAAATGCCCACTCACCTCCAAAACTCTTATTCTGGGTTCTGGAAATAATTATTTAATAACTACCTAATCAAATCTTTTAATCTCGTCATCTTTTCCAGAGATCGATGGTTTTGCTAACAGCAGGTGAAAATGAAGGTGTCTCGGCCTGCTGGGGTCACACCACATTATCATGCTTATCCTGGAAATGGGTTCTCCTTCTGGTACCCACGACTGCTTGCAAAGGATTGTCTGAGATAGGAACGCTGCGGTTTAAGTTCCTTATCCACATTGTATTCTTGTCAACCTCAGACAAGCAAAAAAGGGAAGTTGGGTAGAACTTTCAATCCTTTGAACTCAAACATGAAAACTTCAATCAAACTTGAGTCTGGATGTGTCCCTGGTCCTTAATGTACACTTTATAAATATAGGAAAGAGGCCCTTCATTCAGCCCACCGAGTCCATGCTGACCAGCCATCACCAGCACTATGCTTCACACTAAGGACAACTTACCAATTTTACCAAAGCCAATCAATCGAAGCACCTGTACATCTTTGGAATGTGGGAGGAAATCAGAGCACCCGGAGGAAACCCACACGGTCAAAGGGAGTACGTACAAACTCCGTACAGAGAGCACACATAGTCAGAATCAAACCTGGGTCTCTGGCGCTCTAAGGCAGCTCATCTACCGCTGTGCCACTGTGCCGACACGAATGAGAACTCAATTTGGTCCTATATCCCCACCAGTGCTGGGAAGAATGAAGATCAAACTGACTGGAGCCCGGCTGAAATGGCAAGTCTAATGTGTGGTGAAGAGACATGATTGGGGGGGGTTGACATGGATCGCAGAGTGATGAATGTCATGATATGAAATGCCCATTCTACAAACTAGCACCAAACATTTAGTGCCTGGGTCCTGACAGCATCAACAATATGGCAACCCACAAGACAGGTGTCAGGGGTAGTGGGGAGTAGGCAGGAGAATGGTGTTGAGAGGGAAAGATGTGTGAGCCATGATTGAGTAGCGGAGTAGACTTGATGGGCCGAATGGCCCTATTCTGCTCCAAGGCCTTGTGAACTTATGAACATGGCTGACCAACGGAACAAGCACCATTTTTGATCTCAGAACGCTTTTAGCGTCTAAAGGCTACATCATCGTGTCCCATTTCGCCTGCAAATTTGTTTTCAATTGACAGCTAGGCCACAGCAACTTCAGAATCAGAGGCTAGGGAGAAGCTAGGAAATATTTTCTTCAGAGCATGTCTCGGAAGAATTGATCACTCCTAGACAGCATGTGATACAACTTGCCATAAGTTAATTTTTCATAAGATTTTCCCAAAAATACATGAAGCTCGTTATTTACATGTGATGAGGGTGAATAGCAAGTGTAAATCTGCTGCACTGCACACTCGCAAGTGCAGAATGAGAGCAGGGATGCCAAAATTGATGATTTGTATCCCATTTGGCTTCTGTGAAATGTCTCACAAGTCAACAAAATGTACAGGCCTGCCAGTGTAAATCAACAGGTAAAAATGTTCATAATTCACATGCAATGGAGACCTCTGAAAATCCACCTGGTTCGGTCATCCACTCTTTCAACGATCCCTTGCAGCCCAAAAACAAAATGAATAATGACAAGTAAGACAGGCACAAAGTGCTGGAGTAACTTAGCGGGTCAGGCAGCACCTCTGGAGAAAAAGGACGGGGCGCAACCCTTCTTCAATAAAGACAACTGCGTGTTTAAACTTTGCTGGGTGCTGTGTGGGACATTCACGCCCATCCTAATGCACAGAATGCAACCAGTGAGAATGACAAAATTCCAGAGGGCTGGTTACTTAATGAATTAAAAGTATATATTTTGAAAAGCTGACACTTGAAACCACGTCACCAAAACTATCATGGGTGTCTATGAATCTACATCTGCTTGGCAATCTGAGGAGTTTTCCCAAATTCTCCTGTGGAGCATCAAGACTGCCAGGCAGTATTTGGAATTTTTAAGCCCCAAGTCGTCAAAACAAAAAAGAAATGCTAAACGAATGGAGAATATTTTGGTGTTCATTTCAGAACTCTTTACATATTCCAAAAGTCAGCCTGTCAAATTTACAAACTAGCATTTCATTCTCCAACTAGCAGGGGTCCAATTTTTTCATTTTACTACTGGCACTTGGCTTGGCATTAAAATGTTGTCAAGTCTACCGTTGATGTAGAACGTCCCCACTTGTTCTTCCCTGAATCAGGAGGGAGATCACAGTTGCAAATTTTACTGTCTGCTGTTTCCTTTCATTGCTGAATAAATGCCAGTGAGGGAACAGGAGTAGTAAAAAATCAATTACTGCACCATGAAACACAGTCCTTATTCCTGCCGCAAAACATATTTCTGTGCCTCTACACCTAACAGATCTCAAAGTCAAGCGTGATCATTTGTACAAGTCATCGTCATGTTAGGAACAGCTTTAAGATGAAAAGAGAAGTTTACGTTCAATTTGTGCCTGGCGGAGCTGCCGACAATGCAGCAAGAATCCACGTGCAAGTTAATGAGAGTTATTGAAGGATATTGTAGGGCGGCACGGTAGCGCAGCGGTAGAGTTGCTGCTTTACAGCGAATGCAGCGCCGGAGACTCAGGTTCGATCCTGACTACGGGTGCTGCACTGTAAGGAGTTTGTACGTTCTCCCCGTGACCTGCGTGGGTTTTCTCCGAGATCTTCGGTTTCCTCCCACACTCCAAAGACGTACAGGTATGTAGGTTAATTGGCTGGGTAAATGTAAAAATTGTCCCTAGTGGGTGTAGGATAGTGTTAATGTACGGGGATCGCTGGGCAGCACGGACTTGGTGGGCCGAAAAGGCCTGTTTCCGGCTGTATATATATGATATATGATATGATATGATAACTGTACGGGAGAGTTATTGAAGTTGCTAGATTGCTTCCAGCATCAAACTCGGTGGTGTAAATAAGCTCAGTGATGAACCTGGGACCTTTCACTTTGTAGCAAGAAAATCAATAGCTTTCCCAAAAAATCAGTGGCGTCAGAAGCCTTGGTCAGGCTCAACAGTGTCAGGTCTGTTGGTGGACAAACAGGCTTTCCGAAAACCCACAGGACCATCTCGTCTCCTGCAGTCACGTTTGTTCAATCATTTTGTTTTTGTGTCCAGGAATCTGCTACAAATGATGGATCGCGGTCACTCAAGCAATGTCTTCCTCATTATTTAGGCAAGACTCCCTCAGCTGATGCTTACATTTATCATCAGCACTGCAGCGCATCTGGTGACAGGAGGGACCTTTGCACAAGGTTTCTCAACGTCCTTACTCTTGCAGCGCCGGGTTGTTCCAATGCTCGTGTTCCTCATCTTTCTTTTGTTACCCCTTCTGCTGTCGTTCGTGGGATCACTTGCAACACGTCTACGTGTCAGAAAATATTTTCTTCGGGAAAGAGCTGAAGTAGAACTTCATAAGTTCGTAAGTGATAGGAGCAGAATTAGGCCATTCGGCCCATCATGTCTACTCCGCCATTCAATCATCTCTGCTGATCTATCTTTCCCTCCGAACCACATTCTCCTGCCTTATCCCCATAACACCTGACACCTGTACTAATCAAGAATCTATCAATTTCTGCCTTAAAAATAATCATTGACGTGGCCTCCACAGCCTTCTTTGGCAAATAATTCCACAGATTCACCATCCTCTCTGACTGAGGAAATTCCTCCTAATCTCCTTTCCTAAAAGTATGTCCTTTTATTCTGAGGCTATGGTCTCTGGCTCTAGACTATCCCACCAGTGGAAAGAGGCCACCTTCTCACCAGAGATGCTGCCTGTCCCGCTGAGTTACTCCAGCTTTTTGTGTCGATCCACAAGTGGAAACATCCCCTCCATGTCCACTCTATCCGGGCCTTTCATAGCTTCTGGTGAGACCAATGCATTCATCGGCAACAGTGGAAAGATGACCTGGGAGATCAGCGGGAACCCAAGAAAGACACGCAGGAAGAGGATTGCAAACTCTGCGACTCTGACGTTAGACGGCTCATAATATCTATAATGATTATGAACTCCCCGTTTGCAGAAGTTGCAACGATGAGAAAACTCACAGAATTTGCCGTCATTATAACGCGGGACTGACAGGGATTTTGGGTTGGCTGCATTTTACGGCAGAGATCTTGAGGATGCTGTCGTGCGTTCTGCACTCCTTCACAGGCTAAGGGTATTGCTGCCTTCTGCACTGCATTCACGAAGGGGGGGGGGGGGGGGGGATAGAGCAATGGATTTTGGTGTCCCATTTTGGGAAGTCAAACTGGAGCAGGATCGTCAGAGTGAACAGTGGAGCCCTGGGGAGCGTTGCAGAGCAGAGGGATCTCGGAGTACAAGCACATAGTTCCCTGAAAGCGACATTGCGGGAACATAGGATGGTGAAGGCAGCTTTTGGCCTTCAGGGAATTGAGTGTAGGAGGTTAGGCTGTTATGTTGCAGTTGTACAAGATATTGCTGAGGCCATGCTTGTTGTATTGTGTTCAGTTTTAGTCACCCTGCTAGAGGAAAGAGACCATTAAGCTGGAAAGAGTGCAGAGAACATTTACGAGAATGTTGGCAGGACTGAAGTGCTTGAGCTTGTAGGGAGCGATTGGCAGCTAGGGCTTTAGTCTTTGGAGTGCAGGAGGCTGAGAGGTGATCTTATAAAGGTATATAAACAAGCTGATCTAGATGCTCATCACACATAAGAAATTCTCTCTCTCACTCTACACACCCTTATCTCTAATACCTTGTTATTTTAACAGTATATTCTCCATTATCTTAGAGAGTGATATTGATACAAGGCGTCTGAAGTGGCTGTTGATAGCCCAGTACAACAGGCATGTCTGAGTTCAAACATAGAACTCTGGCTGGAAATTGCAATTATGATGACATGTGGACATGCACATTGATTCAAATCCACTACGTGAAGTAAATAGACAATCGTACTGAATACAGACACAAAATGCTGGAGTAACTCAGTGGGACAGGCAGCATCTCTGGATGGAAGGAATGGGTGACATTTTGGGGTCAAGACCCTTCTTCAGACGGCTCTTCTTCTCCAATCTGAAGAAGGGTCTCGACCCGAAACATCATCCATTCCTTCCCTCCAGGGATGCTGCCCGTCCAGCTGAGTTACTCCAGCATTTTGTGTCTATCTTCGGTTTAAAGCAGCATCTGCAGTTCCTTCCCACACACTTTGTACTGAATCATACTACATTGTATACTATACTGTATACTATATACTAGTATATAAATATATATTATATATATATATTTATATATATATATAAAATTTGTTGTATGTTGAGAAAACATTCATAAAGTTAGGAGAATAGCTCACATTACAGCTTACATTATGCACCTGTTTTACAAACAATATAACAGTATATAAACTGTTTTTTTATATATATATATATGTGTGTGTGTGTGTGTGTGTGTGTGTGTGTGTGTGTGTGTGTGTGTGTGTGTGTGTGTGTGTGTGTGTAGGTGTGTGTAGGTGTGTGTGTGTGTGTGTGTGTGTGTGTGTGTGTGTGTGTGTGTGTGTGTGTGTGTGTGTAGGTGTGTGTGGGTGTGTGTGTGTGGGTGTGTGTGTATGTGTGTATATATATATATATATGTGCGTGTGTGTGTGTGTGTGTGTGTAGGTGTGTGTGTATATGTGTGTGTGTGTGTGTATGTGTGTGTGTGTGTAGGTGTGTGTGTGTGTATGTGTGTGTGTTTGTGTGTGTGTGTATGTGCTAATATATATGTGTGTGTGTGTGTGTATGTGTGTGTGTGTGTGTGTGTGTGTGTGTGTGTGTGTGTGTGTGTGTGTGTGTGTGTGTGTGTGTGTGTGTGTGTGTGTGTGTGTAGGTGTGTGTATGTGTGTGTGTATGTATATATATATATGTATAAAAATATGATACTGGAGAGATTTTTTAATGTTATTTTCATTTGTCTGCAAAAGTATATTCTGTTTACTTGATGGGAAAGTTTTGCTTGTATGTGGTACTTCATATAGCCATGAAATACATAATATAAACTTATGGTTCCAGACTTTCTTCAACTGTTGTAAAATTAAAATTTGTTTTTGATTTTGACCCATAATTGGACACAAAAAGGTGACATTTTTTACACATCATAACATGTGAAAATATATACGTATCGTAATGGCCTACATTTGTCTAAACAAATTTTTTTTGAGGACCTTTGATATGCCTTTCCAAACCCGACTTTGCTTGGAGAAATTAGTTGCACATATTCATTTGGGAGAGTAAAAAAATCATACTCATGTACGTAACTCATCGTGTCCTGAGAGTTAAGTACGTAAGATGCCGTTAGAAATCATGAAAAATGAATATTTTTCGGATCGATATTCATTTGTTTCTATGATGCTCAAGCCAAGTAAAAAATATATATGTCCAAAAATTCTTAACTCAACATACTTTAAAGCAAACGAGACATAATATGCTTACTTTGTTCTCCGTGTCCAAATCATTACGTACATTAGGCAGGAAATGGTTTTGGGTAGACTGATGGGACTGAAGGCTGATAAATCCCCAGGGCCTGATGGTCTGCATCCCAGGGTACTTAAGGAGGTGGCTCTAGAAATAGTGGAAGCATTGGAGATCATTTTTCAATGTTCTATAGATTCAGGATCAGTTCCTGTGGATTGGAGGATAGCAAATGTTATCCCACTTTTTAAGAAAGGAGGGAGAGAGAAAACGGGTAACTATAGACCAGTTAGTCTGACATCAGTGGTGGGGAAGATGCTGGAGTCAATTATAAAAGACGAAATTGCTGAGCATTTGGATAGCAGTAACGGGATCATTCCGAGTCAGCATGGATTTACGAAGGGGAAATCATGCTTGACAAATCTACTGGAATTTTTTGAGGATGTAACTAGGAAAATTGACAGAGGAGAGTCAGTGGATGTGGTGTACCTCGACTTTCAGAAAGCCTTCGACAAGGTCCCACATAGGAGATTAGTGGGCAAAATTAGGGCACATGGTATTGGGGGTAGGGTACTGACATGGATAGAAAATTGGTTGACCGACAGAAAGCAAAAAGTGGGGATAAATCGGTCCCTTTCGGAATGGCAGGCAGTGACCAGTGGGGTACCGCAAGGTTCGGTGCTGGGACCCCAGCTATTTACGATATACATTAATGATTTAGACGAAGGGATTAAAAGTACCATTAGCAAATTTGCAGATGATACTAAGCTGGGGGTAGTGTGAATTGTGAGGAAGATGCAATAAGGCTGCAGGGTGACTTGGACAGGTTGTGTGAGTGGGCGGATACATGGCAGATGCAGTTTAATGTAGATAAGTGTGAGGTTATTCACTTTGGAAGTAAGAATAGAAAGGCAGATTATTATCTGAATGGTGTCAAGTTAGGAGGAGGGGGAGTTCAACGAGATCTGGGTGTCCTAGTGCATCAGTCAATGAAAGGAAGCATGCAGGTACAGCAGGCAGTGAAGAAAGCCAATGGAATGTTGGCCTTCGTAACAAGAGGAGTTGAGTATAGGAGCAAAGAGGTCCTTCTACAGTTGTACCGGGCCCTGGTGAGACCGCACCTGGAGTACTGTGTGCAGTTTTGGTCTCCAAATTTGAGGAAGGATATTCTTGCTATGGAGGGCGTGCAGCGTAGGTTCACTAGGTTAATTCCCGGAATGGCGGGACTGTCGTATGTTGAAAGGCTGGAGCGATTGGGCTTGTATACACTGGAATTTAGAAGGATGAGGGGGGATCTTATTGAAACATATAAGATAATTAGGGGATTGGACACATTAGAGGCAGGAAACATGTTCCCAATGTTGGGGGAGTCCAGAACAAGGGGCCACAGTTTAAGAATAAGGGGCAGGCCATTTAGAACGGAGATGAGGAAGAACTTTTTCAGTCAGAGAGTGGTGAAGGTGTGGAATTCTCTGCCTCAGAAGGCAGTGGAGGCCAGTTCGTTGGATGCTTTCAAGAGAGAGCTGGATAGAGCTCTTAAGGATAGCGGAGTGAGGGGGGATGGGGAGAAGGCAGGAACGGGGTACTGATTGAGAGTGATCAGCCATGATCGCATTGAATGGCGGTGCTGGCTCGAAGGGCTGAATGGCCCACTCCTGCACCTATTGTCTATTGTCTATTGTCTATTGTCTATAAGCAGGCATCATTAACCCGCTGTTTTCATGTCTGGTGGATTTGTCAACTTATAAAAACATTTTATAAGTAAGTGTAAGTGTAGTTTGTCAGTTTTCTGCTGATGGTGTTGCAGCCTGATGACCCTTCGTGTCTTCGGAGCGTCTGCTGTTTAAATACAGGAGACGTTCAATTGTCCAGCGTTATCTTCCTAATGAAAGCTGCCCATCGGACACCATCTCGTTTGTGTTTTGAAAGTTAAGATTTTGTTTGTATTTTAAATATATTTTGGGGGAAATACTAGCCGAGTCAGGTCGAGATTACACCCTTGTGAAACATCGCGAAAATTCCCACGCTGTCAATGCTTCTCCGGTGCCCTAATTTTCGCTGAAATCACTGCCAAGTCGGTAAGTACTTGAGAATTTTGAACTATAACACCTTGTATGGGTTACTTAAAAACCAAGTTTCACTGTAACAAGGAATAAACTGGATTTACTTCCAATTTACTAAGAGCTGTATTAAAATAAAATAAAAATTTAAGTGGTTACGTGAATTTTTGCGAAAGGTGTGTTGGCATTCTTTGAAAATGTAAGGGAGATGCATACCTGGTTTCTGGGTTGAATATCTGGGTTTGGAGCCCACTTTACATGTAATGGCGGAGGCCAAAAACATTGCGAAAATTCCCACGCTGTCAAACTGTTGCCTCCAATCTACCTGTCAAATGGCCTGACGGTAAATAAATTGGTTTACTGTCCAATTTCATTGTGGACCGCCACGGATAGGATGTATAACTACCCTTTAATGAATTAGAAAAAAGAAGTTCTACCATTGCAATAAAATGCCATTGAGACACCATGTTACGTACGTTAACACTTTTATGGTAAATTTTAAATTACCTGAAAAAACTACTTGCGGTTGTGGAATTATCTTTCTTTCTTTTTGATAGAGTCAGACGGTTGTCAAACTTGTAAATAAATGTGTTTGCATTGGTTTTTACAACAATTAATTTTTGGGTGTCTATGTCACGCTTCTATGTCACAGTATCATATTTATACACATATATAAAACAGTTTATATATATATCAGTCTGAAGAAGGGTCTCGACCCGAAATGTCACCTATTCCTTCTCTCCAGAGATGCTGCCTGACCCGCTGAATTACTCCAGCATTTTGTGTCTACCTTCGATTTAAACCGGCATCTGCAATTCTTTCCTACACAGTTTATAAACTGTTACATTGTTCATAAAACAGGCGCATAATGTAAGCTGTAATGTGAGCTATTCTCCTTCTTCTAACTTTATGAATTTTTCCTCAAATTTCACATCATATTGGCCGAAAGTTTTAGCAAATTCATGGCCCCCTACTGAATAAAGATCAGTCACTTTCCTTCAGTCACTACAGAACCTTCCTGATGCCCCCTGGTCTAGAAAAGTAATATTTGATGCAACGTTAACCTTGACTGTGTTATCAGTGGTGCCCTGATTGTCGATGCTGCCAAAGGCCTTCCTGAGGGACATCCTCACTAAACCTCTCGTCTCATCAACTTTCTGAGCAGTTGTTTCAGTTACTAGTACACAAGCCTTTGGGGCAGTTGAAATTCTGGCAGTATTCAGAATGAATCCTATGATGGAGGCAGAGACTATCATTTAAGAAATATCTAAAGGAGCACGTCAATTATAATGAAGGCTACGGTCTGAATACAGGTAAATGGGATTAACATGGATGGGTACTTGATAGCTGGCATGGATATAGTTGGAATGAAAGGCTTGTTTCTACATAGAATATTATTGTTCTGATTACACTATAAATGTTTGTTTTTTGTATGTAGGTATGACAATAGACAATAGACAATAGGTGCAGGAGTAGGCCATTCAGCCCTTCGAGCCAGCACCGCCATTCAATGCGATCATGGCTGATCACTCTCAATCAGTACCCCGTTCCTGCCTTCTCCCCATACCCCCTCACTCTGCTATCCTTAAGAGCTCTATCCAGCTCTCTCTTGAAAGCATCCAACAAACTGGCCTCCACTGCCTTCTGAGGCAAAGAATTCCACACCTTCACCACTCTCTGACTGAAAAAGTGCTTCCTCATCTCCGTTCTAAATGGCCTACCCCTTATTCTTAAACTGTGGCCCCTTGTTCTGGACTCCCCCAACATTGGGAACATGTTTCCTGCCTCTAATGTGTCCAATCCCCTAATTATCTTATATGTTTCAATAAGATCCCCCCTCGACCTTCTAAATTCCAGTGTATACAAGCCTAATTGCTCCAGCCTTTCAACATACGACAGTCCCGCCATTCCGGGAATCAACCTAGTGAACCTACGCTGCATGCCCTCAATAGCAAGAATATCCTTCCTCAAATTTGGAGACCAAAACTGCACACAGTACTCCAGGTGTGATCTCACCAGGGCCCGGTACAACTGTAGAAGGACCTCTTTGCTCCTATACTCAACTCCTCTTGTTACGAAGGCCAACATTCCATTGGCTTTCTTCACTGCCTGCTGTACCTGCATGCTTCCTTTCAGTGACTGATGCACTAGGACACCCAGATCTCGTTGAACATCCCCTCTTCCTAACTTGACACCATTCAGATAATAATCTGCCTTTCTATTCTTACTTCCAAAGTGAATAACCTCACACTTATCTACATTAAACTGCATCTGCCATGTATCCGCCCACTCACACAACCTGTCCAAGTCACCCTGCAGCCTTATTGCATCTTCCTCACAATTCACACTACCCCCCCAGCTTAGTATCATCTGCAAATTTGCTAATGGTACTTTTAATCCCTTCATCTAAGTCATTAATGTATATCGTAAATAGCTGGGGTCCCAGCACCGAACCTTGCGGTACCCCACTGGTCACTGCCTGCCATTCCGAAAGGGACCCATTTATCCCCACTCTTTGCTTTCTGTCTGTCAACCAATTTTCTATCCATGTCAGTACCCTACCCCCAATACCATGTGCTCTAATTTTGCCCACTAATCTCCTATGTGGGACCTTGTCGAAGGCTTTCTGAAAGTCGAGGTACACCACATCCACTGACTCTCCCCTGTCAATTTTCCTAGTTACATCTTCAAAAAATTCCAGTAGATTTGTCAAGCATGATTTCCCCTTCGTAAATCCATGCTGACTCGGAACGATCTTGTTACTGCTATCCAAATGCTCAGCAATTTCGTCTTTTATAATTGACTCCAGCATCTTCCCCACCACTGATGTCAGACTAACTGGTCTATAATTACCCGTTTTCTCTCTCCCTCCTTTCTTAAAAAGTGGGATAACATTGCTATCCTCCAATCCACAGGAACTGATCCTGAATCTATAGAACATTGAAAAATGATCTCCAATGCCTCCACTATTTCTAGAGCCACCTCCTTAGGTACCCTGGGATGCAGACCATCAGGCCCTGGGGATTTATCAGCCTTCAGTCCCATCAGTCTACCCAAAACCATTTCCTGCCTAATGTGGATTTCCTTCAGTTCCTCCATCACCCTGGGTTCTCCGGCCCCTAGAACATTTGGGAGATTGTGTGTATCCTCCTCAGTAAACACAGATCCAAAGTAACGGTTTAACTCGTCTGCCATTTCTTTGTTCCCCATAATAAATTCCCCTGCTTCTGTCTTCAAGGGACCCACATTTGCCTTGACTATTTTTTTCCTCTTCACATACCTAAAAAAACTTTTGCTATCCTCCTTTATATTATTGGCTAGTTTACCCTCGTACCTCATCTTTTCTCCCCGTATTGCCTTTTTAGTTAACTTTTGTTGCTCTTTAAAAGAGTCCCAATCCTCTGTCTTCCCACTCTTCTTTGCTATGTTTCCTCTCCTTAATTTTTATGCTGTCCTTGACTTCCCTCGTCAGCCACAGGTGTCTCTTACTCCCCTTAGAGTCTTTCCGCCTCTTTGTGATAAATTGATCCTGCAACTCTGCATTATTCCCAGGAATACCTGCCATTGTTGTTCTACCGTCTTCCCTGCTAGGGCCTCCTTCCAGTCAATTTTGGCCAGCTCCCGCCTCATGCCTCTGTAATCCCCTTTGCTATACTGTAATACTGACACTTCCGATTTTCCCTTCTGCCTTTCCATTTGCAGAGTAAAACTTATCATGTTGTGATCACTGCCTCCTAATGGCTCTTTTACCTCTAGTCCCCTTATCAGATCAGGATCATTACACAACACTAAATCCAGAATTGCCTTCTCCCTGGTAGGCTCCAGTACAAGCTGTTCTAAGAACCCATCTCGAAGACACTCTACAAACTCTCTTTCCTGGGGTCCATTTCCAACCTGATTTTCCCAGTCTATCTGCATGTTGAAATCTCCCATAAGCACCGTAGCATTACATTTGTGACACGCCAATTTTATCTCCTGATTCAACTTGCACCCTATGTCAAGGCTACTGTTTGGGGGCCTATAGATAACTCCCATTAGGGTCTTTTTACCCTTACAATTTCTCATTTCTATCCATACTGAGGGCATGTGTGTGTGTGTGTGTGTGTGTGTGTGTGTTTGTATATATATATATATGATCTGTATATATGTGCATTTGTGAGTACATGTATATATACACACTAATCTTTTCTCTCTCTCTTTTATTATATTGTTTACAGTGTACTATGTTTACATATTCTGTTGTGCTGTTGCAGATACGAATGTCATTGTTCTATCTGGGACATATGACAATAAAACACTCTTGACTCTTGACTCTCTCCTGTTTCACTTCCGCATAAACCTGTGGCTCAAAAAACAGTAAAGAGTGGTCAAGTGTAGCAAATAGTCGACGTTAGTTCACTTGAATAACACACAACCAAGGAAGAATAAAAGGAGTGGTTGTCATTAACCGGAAATATATCATTCTAATTACAGTACAGAGAAGATCAAACTAACTTTCTCAAATTCATTCTCTCATTTCGACTTTAAATAAATGTTTCCGTCAGCATTACTTCCTGAAGTCCATTTTACTGTTCTAACAACCCGCTGTACAAATGGAACTCCTAAACTTTCCTTTCATCCTTTTGATGTTGATGTGTTTTTAGTTGTAAATTGTGTTTATTAAAACTTCTCACAATTTTCAGACATCTGTTGATCTCTTCTAATGAAAAGCATGCCATTTTCAACAGTCTCTCTTCATAACAAAAGCTTTTAATATTCATCATTGTCTAAATTAATCTCCCTATGCTCTTGCCATGGTCTTTATGTCGAGAAATAAAGGTGATCGAACTGAACCTAATCTGACTGAAACGTCACCTATTCGTTTTCTCCAGAGATGCTGCCTGTCCTGCTGAGTTACTCCAGCTTTTTGTGTCTATCTTCGGTGTAAAGCAGCATCTGCAGTTCCTTCCTGCACTCTAATATATAATCGCAGTCTAATCTCTTTGCTCCTGTACGTAAAATCTTAATTTTTAAAAACAAGGATCTAAAATGATGTCTTTAATGCAATATTGTGAACATATTTTTACATATTTGAGGGTTTGAATCTCCAATTCCCTTCAAGTGTTTACCATAGACAATAGACAATAGGTGCAGGAGGAGGCCATTCGGCCCTTCGAGCCAGCACCGCCATTCAATGTGATCATGGCTGATCATTCTCAATCAGTACCCCGTTCCTGCCTTCTCCCCATACCCCCTGATTCCGCTATCCTTAAGAGCTCTATCCAGCTCTCTCTTGAATGCATTCAGAGAATTGGACTCCACTGCCTTTTGAGGCAGAGAATTCCACAGATTCACAACTCTCTGACTGAAAACGTTTTTCCTCATCTCAGTTCTAAATGGCCTACCCCTTATTCTTAAACTGTGACCCCTTGTTCTGGACTCCCCCAACATTGGGAACATGTTTCCTGCATCTAACGTGTCCAACCCCTTAATAATCTTATACGTTTCGATAAGATCTCCTCTCATCCTTCTAAATTCCAGTGTATACAAGCCTAGTCGCTCCAGTCTTTCAACATACGACAGTCCCGCCATTCCGGGAATTACCCTCCTCCATCAATTAAATATTACTTAATATTTATGGCAACACAGTGGAGCAGCGGTCGAATCGCTGCCTTACAGCACCAGAGACACGGGTTCGATCCTGACTATGGGTGCCGTCTGTACAGAGTTTGTACGTTCTCTCTGTGACTGCATGGGTTTTCTCCAGGTGCTCCGGTTTCCTGCCATATTCCAATGATGTGCAGCTACGTAGGTTAATTTATCTTCTGTAAATTGTCCATTGTGTGCAGGATGGAACTAGTGTATTGGTGATCAATGGTTGGCGCGGAGTCGGTGGGCTGCAAGCCCTGTTTCCATCTGTATCTCTAAACTAAATTAAACTTCATATTTTGCTTCTGTAAACCTTTGACTACCATTTGTCCAGACTGCTAACTTAATCTATATTTTTGTCATCAGGCAGTTTTGATAGCGGTTCTATATGACAAGGCACTTGTGTATATATTGAGATGGACGTTCAGAATTATCCCTACGGATGCCACTGTTAACATCTCTCCATTCCCATCAATATCTTCCTAATGTGGAAACTTTTGAGGATCCATATATTTCCTTCAAATTCTCAAGCACATTAGGCATGGTTTGGCTGGTACAGATTCACAGTGATACGCCTAAACCAACCCTCAGCTTTTCGGACAAAGAGTAATTTTACCAAATGTTATGGCTCTCAGGCAAAAAGCAGACAGTAATGAAATAAAAGGGATATTGTAACAGCCGGTTAAAAGTAGAGCACCTGCCCTAATGGGATTAGGGTGTTTAGTTAAGGAAATCCAAAGGCCAATCGAGGGTGGCTAAACTCTGAAAACTGATACCTCCCGTGGATCGCAAGAAAAACAGGGAAACATCCGTGCTGATCAACCTTTAAGGAGCCAACACCTGCTCACAGTGGGAGCACAACAGAAATCGTTCAGTTTGGCGGTGGTTCTGAGGAAAATAGCAAACTGCAAAGCATTGCATAAATCAGTCTACAAATGAGAGAAAATGAAACATAGCTTGACTTCAAAAGCAATCAACTGAAAATAGAGCAGGAGTCCAGACTTGGTGCCTGATACAGAAGTCTGATTAGAATCACCCAATGAGCACACTGAGGTATTTAAATGGAAAATGGTGCTGGTTAATAAACAAGTAGACCCGGAAAATTGCTCGGAGAAAAACAGCTTTAGATTAACTCGAGCGGATAGATGTAAACGGTGCAGTAACCACCTTTCAGTGTGGCTAAAAAATAGAAAATTATCGGGTCTGCCACTCGCAATCATTCTCAGATTGTTCAAGTTGTAAAATGAACTCTGAATCTTTGAGGCAGCAAGGAAGAAAGATGATTCAAGGCCAGGAACCAATCAGTTGGAAACCCACCTGACATTCCAGGCCGTCGCAAAAACACCAGACTTAAGTTGAAGGTATCAAGAGAATTATTTCCAATGGTGACCTTTAATAAGGACCCCGAAATCCTTTAAAAATGTTTGTGCTCTGATGCTGAGGAGATCTGTTACACTCATGAAGCAGGTTCATGTGATATTGGTAGAAGATTATCGAGATATATTTTAAATTAAACTTAAAGGCATTACCTGAAAGGCATAAACCATAATAAAATATTGTGTAATTGGTACCTGGTAGATTATTGTAGAAGACTTTGCCCAATAAACATCTATGTAAGAACATATTGTACAGAAACAGGCCATGGAACCCAGACAATTCACGCTTCACTTGGATCTAAGCCCATTATTCCTTGTCCAGTTCAACCACATCAAGTCTCCATTCCCTTCTCCATCGCTTGCGTATCCATCGTTATGCATCCATATCACCTCAGCAACTCAGCATGTTTTCACACTTCCACCAGTCTCTGGGTAAATTCCCTACTTTGTGCTGACATCCTTTGGGGTTTTGCTCTTCACCACAAGTGTAAATGGTCTAATTATTCTCATAAAACCTTTGCTGATCATTAGGACGTCTATCAAGGGGTATATAATCATGAGGGCAGCCGCTAGGTTGAATCCCCAGGGGTTTTTTTTTCCCACAGTAAGGAAATCAAGAACCGGAGGACGTAGGTTTAAGGTGAGCAACCTGGGGCAACCTTTTCGCTCAGAGGGTGGTAGGTAAATGGAACGAGCTGCCAAAGGAGATAGTTGAGGAAGGTACAATGCCGATATTTAAAATACATTTGGATAGGTACATGGATAGGAAAGGTTTTGAGAGATATGAGCCAAATGTGGGAATTTAGCCTGACTTAGATGAAGCTTCTTGGTTGGCATAGACTAGATGGGTTACAATTATGTTAATCAAATTCATTAACATTCCTACTGTTTGCAGGAATGTTAATCATATCATCATATCATATATATACAGCGCGGAAACAGGCCTTTTCGGCCCACCAAGTCCGCGCCGCCCAGCGATCCCCGTACATTAACACTATCCTACACCCACTAGGGACAATTTTTACATTTACCCAGCCAATTAACCTACATACCTGTACGTCTTTGGAGTGTGGGAGGAAACCGAAGATCTCGGAGAAAACCCACGCCGGTCACGGGGAGAACGTACAAACTCCTTACAGTGCAGCACCCGTAGTCAGGATCCACTAATGGTTTAGAAGCAGTGAATTTCCCTGCTGTACTCAGATACATTGTTTTGCACATTGAGATATACGAACAGGGGTATCACAAAATGCTGGAGTGACTCAGTGGGTCAGGCAGCATCTCTGGAGAGAAGGAATGGGTGACGTTTTGGGTCGAGACCTAGTCTGAAGAAGGGTCTCGACCCGAAACGTCATCCATTCCTTCTCTCCAGAGATGCTGCCTGACCCGCTGAGTTACTCCAGCATTTTGTGATACCTTCGATTTGTATCAGCATCTGCAGTTATTTTCCTACAGGAACAGGGGAGTGATCAAAACCAGTACTCTCTTGTCAGTACAAGTAAGGTCCTATTTCAGACTAGAATTGTAGAATGGGACTTGAATAGAGACTGAAGATAAATGTGAGAGCACATAATACGAGGTTGATCTCTACATCTAGATCTTTTAAATATCTACTCCAACAGCAACATCATGTATCTATCTACACACTGTAAATGGCTCGAATGTAATCATGTATTGTCTTTCCGCTGGCTGGTTGGCACGCAACAAAAGCTTTTCACTGTACCTCGATAAACGAAACAGAACTGAACTGAACTGAGATCTTTGAAGAAGGAACAGCCATTTGAGACAGGAAGGAGAGAAATACAATAAACTGCAGAAGCTGGAATCTTGAGTAAAACACAAAGTGCTGGAGTAACTCAGCAGGTCAGGCTGCATCTGTGAAGAGAATGGACAGGCGATGCCTTGGGTCAAGACCCTTCTTCATGAGAGAGAATAACAAAGTTCATGACATTAATACTGCTTCTCTCTACACAGATGCTGCCTAACCATTTGAGAATTTCCAGCTTTTTCCAGGATTGCCATATTCTGGATTTGAAATATATTCCCAAAACTGAATTTAAAATTCAAAACTGAATTCAAAACTAAGTAAGAAATCAGATGATGTTTTTTTAATTTAATTGACTAAAATTATTATCTGGGAGGCTTTGTCCTTGCAATAAGGTTCATGGAAGCAATGTTTCATCCACAATGCTGACACGAGGCCTTGCATTAAATGCTAAACTTTCACAGGTTATATCCTGCAGTTCTGGTAATAATAAACAAATGATTTCCCAAATGAATAGGGATAAAATAGTTTGTTGGGGCAACAATTTTCAATTTTTTCTTAGATCAGAAACAAATGACAAAGTTTTCTGAAGTGAATTTTACTGATAACATTCATAAATGGACCATTGTATTCAATTCTCAAAGCATGAACAAGGCTCTTTGGCCCGTTGAATCCACGCCAAATGTCGATCACTAGTTCCATGTTAATCCACTCTTGCATCCACTCCCTGCATACTGGGGGGGGGGGGCAATTTACAAAGGCCAATTAACCCACGAACCCGCATGTCTTTGGGATGTGGGAGAAAACTGGAGCACCCAGAGGAAACCCACATGGTCACAGGATGAACGTGCAAACTTCACACAGACAGCACCCGAGGTCAGGATTGAACCTGAGTCTCTGGTGTCGAGAGGCAGCAGTTCCGCCAGCTGCGACACTGTTCCACTCCAGTGTTCAGCTGAATCAACCACATTAATTTTACGGCCATTTTGTTCTCAGTACTTCATGTTTTTGCTCTACATCGGATTCTTAACCTCTCCAGTCACATCTGCACTCCATTTTCCTTCCTCTTACCCTCACCTCCAGTTCACTATCTTCCCATTCGTGAGGTGACCTTCCAATCAATATCTAATACGAAGAGAGGTTATCAAATATGGCAGGATATTGTCAATGTCACCTACTTGCTAGAGTTATTGATGTTGTAAAGTGTGGAAGAGATTGTGTGCTACATTGACTTGGAAAATATATCTGAACTTATTTTCAACATTTTGAGAAGGGATGGGTGATCAAAGGCTCACTTATTGCTCAATCATGTGGGTACGTGATTGCTCTGTTGTTCTGTTATGCTTATCAGATTTAGCACTGGATGTTGATGGAGTTCATCTGATAAACTTAAATCAATGCAGAAAACTGCTTTCATGTTATCTTGCAGTTCACGGTTTACGCAGAGATTCTTCACACCAATTTCTTTCCTGGGAAATAGTGCAGAGCAATAGTACAGCTTAGAATCCCATCATAAATCTGTTTCTCTCTCACTCCTGCTCATTCTTTAAACAAAGTGAATTGTGTCCACAGCACAGACAGAATTATATTTTTCAATTTCCCTCTGATTTCTTCTCTTGTGCTTCCTATCTTGTCCGAGGCAGTGATCCATCCATGTGATGAGCATTTCCATGATCATCTTCAGGCCCCCAATACTTTGCTCAGATGGTTATTCAGAAGTGGGTAGTAAATATTACTGGACAATCACAGTTAGCTTTGTATTTTCCTCAACTGCCCCCTCCTGCTTTCCAGGAAATAGATGGTCAACTGGAGCAGTTGAAAATTATCCAATCTTAGCCCAGGTCCGTGGACAACCACCACTACATCCTCTACTAATGCAGCCCAGATTTGTGCTTTAATCCAAGATATTCTCTAACTGCACACTCCATCCCTCACCCTTGTGCGATCGAATCAGTGAGATGTTACTCTTTTTTACTCAGCAGTTGCCTGTCTTCTGAGCACGCAAACGCCCTCTGCAAATTTCTCCTCACTCCACTTGCCCTACTTTCATCTGAGAAATTCCGTAAGACCAATTGTTTGGTGAAACCGAAGGCATCTCCACAAAATGCTGGAGAAACTCAGCGGGTCAGGCAGCATCTCTGGAGAGAAGGAATAGGTGACGTTTCGAGTTGAGACTCTTCGTCAGATTGAAACGTTGGATGATCTTTCCTAATATTTCACGATCGGCTTGTCTTTGAATTTAGTTTAATGACACTATTGTGAATTGTCCCAGTATGTTTCACTATTTTAAAAGCACTTCATGAAAGAATATTGGTTGCGTTGAGGAACTGCTCATCATGTTTCTATTTGGATTATTGGTGTCCTGTGCTTTTGTGTTGATGTCTCTGGTTTATTAATCAGAAGGACCACATGGGTTTTCTCTGAGATATTTGGTTTCCTCCCACACTCCAAAGACGTACAGGTTTGTAGGTTAATTGGCTTGGGTTTGTATTTTGGTATAAGTGTAAATTGTCCCTAGTATGTGTAGGATAGTGTTGATGTGCGGGGATCGCTGTTCGGCGCGGACTCGGTGGGCCGATGGGGCCTGTTTCCACACTGTATCTCTAAAACTAAACTAAAACTAAATAATTAATTTTCAGGTGCCAAATGTTGGCCTGTCCAGAGTCACCAACATTCTTTGAAAAACCATGAAAAAAAATAAATGTGTAGGAAGGAACAGCAGATGCTGGTTTAAACTGAAGATAGACACAAAAAGCTGGAGTAACGCAGTGAGTCAGGCAGCATCTCTGGAGAAAAGGAATAGATGTATAGGGTCTCGTCCCGAAAAGTCACCTATTCCTTTTCTCCAGAGGTGCTGTCTGACTCGCTGAGTTACTCCAGCTTTTTTGTCAACTTCTGAACAAAAATAAAAATACATTTTCTTCATTGTATTCCACATAAAATCTGGAATGATGTTTGGGATGTACAACTGGTTAGTCAGCAAGTGAAAGAAGATTAACTGTGTCCCACCTCACATTTCTCTCAGATACTGGCTAACATTGCCACACAATATTCTCAAGCTAACCTTTGCTTTTATCAATTTTTGCAGCAGTTGCACAATAAATAATATGCTTGAAAGTGTATTGTTATTAATAAATTATAGCTTTAGAGCACATTTTGGGCCATTTAATCCATGCTGACCACATA
The DNA here is from genome assembly GCF_053455715.1 of Rhinoraja longicauda. Taxonomy (NCBI): domain Eukaryota; kingdom Metazoa; phylum Chordata; class Chondrichthyes; order Rajiformes; family Arhynchobatidae; genus Rhinoraja; species Rhinoraja longicauda. Next base: position 10,110,652 of record NC_135978.1, read on the forward strand.
TCTCCAATTACACTCATAACATTCTTGTTCTCGTCACATTTAACTCCCCACAGATTCTATCATACACCTAGTCACCGGGACAATTTGCAGTGGCCAATTAATCTGCTGACTCCACATCTTCGGAAAATCAGAGGAAACCCATTCGATCACCTGTTGTGAAGCCTGAGCCAGGTTTTCAGAGCTCTGAGGCAGCAACTCCATTAGTTGTGTCACTTTGATATCATAATGAATGTAAAGTAGAGGCAGGTACAATTGCAATGTTTAAAAGACATTGGGACAGGATCATGGGTGGGCAAGGTTAAGAGCCGAGTGATCTAGACGCAGCAAATGAGACAAGCCCAAGGCAGCGATGTGGACAGCATAGACAAACTGGGCTGAAGGGTCTATTTCTGTGCTGTATAACTCTGTGACACTAAAGGACAGCAGAATGATTCTGTGGTTTTTCACTGCTGCTCTGGGAGTTTCTGTTTCTACAAACACATGGAACAGGTCAACTTATGAAAGGCCTTGAAAAAGGTGATTAAGAATGAAGTAATTTGGCTTCCTACACACATGGATTCACATGAAAAACGTTAGTATTTTACTTCAAATGTAATCTGTTATGTTTGCATTAAATAATAAGGATGAATTTTTAACATTGAAGCAGTCAGAGCAGAGGGGTGAGAAATGACAAGGTATCTTTCATCCAAACATGCCATTGATAACGAAAATGGATGCAAAAAGCTGAAGAAGGGTCTCGACCTGAAACGTCACCCATTCCTACTCTCCAGAGATGCTGCCTGCCTGTCCCGCTGAGTTACTCCAGCTTTTTGTGTCTATCTTCAGTTTTAACCAGCATCTGCAGTTCCTTCCTACACATACCATTGATAACAATATTCAAGCAGGAAGAAAGAAGGGGGGAAAAAATATTGGCCGCAGAGTCCAGGAGGAGTGGGGAGTTTGAGACTGTCAGCAACTACCATTGTGACAATACATCAGCTATTTGGACGTGGGGAAGCAATGAATAAGGTGACTTTGCCTCAGCAGGGAGGCTGTAACAGAGGTGGATCGCCTGCTTACATTCTTAACACTCGTGGCATGTGAATCTTTCAGTCACCCTTATTAACCTGAAACAAGGATCTTTGAAAATTATATTTTCATTACAATAGCAAACAAAGGAACTTTAGGCCTTTATTCATTATTCCCATCAGGGAACCCTATCAAAAGGAGCATAAATTGTGTTACAGTTTTAACGCATTATTGCTAATCTTTCAAACACAGATTCCTGCAAGGATTCTGGAATGTAATTTACATAATCCTGCTATTTTTACTTCAATGGATTTTTTTGCATATATCTTTAATGATAACTTGTCGTGCAATGGTTATGTAAAAACCAATGCGAATTTGATTTATTATATTCGATTCTTTGTTCAAATAAGCTCCTTGACTAAAATGATTCCTTTATAAATCTGAGGGATAGGATATACAGGCATTTGGATGGGCAAGGGCTGATGAGGGATAGTCATCATGGTTTTGTACATGAGAGGTCGTGTCTCACAAATCTGATTGATTTTTTTGAAGACGTGACCAAAAAGATTGATGAGGGCAGAGCTGTAGATGTTGTGTACATGAACTTCATTCAGTAAGGCGTTCGACAAGGTTCCGCATGGAAGACTGCTCTGGAAGGTTAGATCGCATGGGTGGTCCCAAGGAAGGATAGCTGAATGGATAGCAAATTGGCTCCATGGAAGGAAGCAGGGGGTGATGGTGGAAGGTTGCTTCTCAGACTGGATGGCTGTGACAAGTGGTGTGCCTCACGGTTCGGTGCTGGGCCCGTTACTGTTTGTCATCTACATCAATGATTTGGATGAGAACATACAGGGCAAGATTGGCAAGTTTGCTGATGATACAAGAGTGAGTGGTTTTGCAGATAGTGAAGATCATTGTGAACGATTGCAGCAGGATCTGAATCGATTGGCCAGGTGGGCGGAGGAATGGTTGATGGAATTTAATACAGAGAAGTGTGAGGTGTTGCATTTTGGGACGTTGAACAAAGGCAGTACCTACACAGTAAATGGTCGCCTCTGGGTAGTGTTGCAGAGTAGAGGGATCTAGGAGCACAGGTGCATGGTTCCTTGAAGGTCGAATTGCAGGTAGATAAGGTGGTCAAAAAGGCTTTTGACACTTTGGCCTTCATCAGTCAGAGTTTTGAGTATAGAAGTTGGGAGGTCATGTCGCAGTTGTACAAGACGTTGGTGAGAAGGCATTTAGAATATTGTGTTCAGTTCTGGGCACCATGTTATAGGAAAGATATTGTCAAGCTTGAAAGGGTTCAGAAAAGATTTACGAGGATGTTGCCAGGACTTGAGGGTGTGAACTATAGGGAGAGGTTGAGTAGGCAAACACATCAAACACATCACAAAGACAGCCTTCTTCCACCTCAAAAACATTGCCCGTCTCCGTCCATCCCTCTCCTTCACAGCTGCAGAAACCCTCATCCACGCCTTCATCACCTCCCGTCTGGACTACTGCAACAGCCTCCTCTATGGCTCACCCTCAAAAATCATCAGTAAACTTCAATACATTCAAAACTCCGCTGCCCGTCTACTCACCCACTCCCCGATCCGTGACCATATCACCCCCGTCCTTTACAAACTCCACTGGCTCCCCATCCCCCAGAGAATCCAATACAAAATCCTCCTCATGACCTACAAAGCCCTCCATAACCTGGCCCCATCCTACCTGACTGACCTCCTCCACAGGCACACTCCCACCTGCACCCTCCGCTCTGCTGCTGCCAATCTCCTGTCCCCCCCCATCCAGACCAAACTCAGATCCTGGGGGGACAGGGCTTTCTCCATCGCTGCTCCCACCCTATGGAACTCACTACCCCAAACCGTCAGAGACTCCTCCTCACTCACCACATTCAAAACATCACTGAAGTCTCACCTCTTCAGCACTGCCTTCAACCACTGAAGATCACCTCACCTTCTGTCTCCTTTCTCTGTTCGTTTACTTATTTATCTATTTATTCACTTCTCTATGTTCTAGAAATCCCTGTAAAGCGTCTTTGAGTGTTTGAAAAGCGCTATATAAATGTAATGCATTATTATTATTATTATTATTCCATGGAGCACAGGAGGATGAGGGGAGATCTTATAGAGGTATACAAAATCATGAGAGGAATAGATCGGATAGATGCACAGAGTCTTTTCCCAGAGTAGGAGAATAGAGGACCAGAGGACATAGGTTCAAGGTGAAGGGGAAAAGATTTAATAGGAATCCGAGGGGTAACTTTTTCACACAAAGCGTAGTGGGTGTATGGAACAAGCTGCCAGAGGAGGTAGTTGAGGCTGGGACTATCCCATCGTTTAAGAAACAATTAGACAGGTACATGGATAGGACAGGTTTGGAGGGATAGGGACCAAGCACAGGCAAGTGGGACTAGTATAGCTGGGATATTGTTGGCCGGTGTGGGCGAGTTGGGCCGAATGGCCCAATACAGTTTCCACACTGTATCACTCTATGAATCTATGACTCTAAATGGAGATAGAGTCATGGAGCAGGGAAACTGGCTCTTCGGCCCAGCACGTTCATGCTGACCAAGATGTCCCATCTAAGCTAGTCCCATTTGCCTGTGTTTAGTCTGTATCCCTCTAAAGCTTTCTTATCCATGCATCTGTCCAAGTGACTTTTAAATGTCTTTTAGATCCTTATGTTGTGCTACCTTGACACAGTTGATAGCCCTTTCCCCAAAGTCAAAAGTCTGAAGATTCAAATCTTCAATGCTCTACACTAGAATGTAAGACAGGGGATGTGCTACATTATCAGAGGCATTGTTTTCAGCCAAGGTATCACCATCTTATCAGATATGTTTCGCAGTTTCAAGCACACCATTATAAAAACTACAAAACGTGCGGAATATAAATGAACCCAGGGACAGGATACGATAGTTAGGAGCAAGGTGTAGAAGCTGTGTGATTATATTCTTTGGAGCACAAGAGACTAGATTTTATTTTAAACAGATTGGCGTGAAAACATTCGGAGAAATTGGATGAAGTGGAAGTTCACTTCCTGCAGGGGTCATTGATTTAAAGAGAAAGAAGATTAGGAGAAGGCTCCTCCTGTGGGGATTAGATGGAATACTACATTTTGTAAAGTGGTTGAGGCAGAGAGAGACAGATGAGAGACCCAGTACAAAATCCTCCATAACCTGGCCCCATCCTACCTGACTGACCTCCTCCACAGACACACTCCCACCCACACCCTCCGCTCTGTTGCTGCAAACCTCCTGTCCCCCCCCCATCCGGACCAAACTCAGATCCTGGGGGGTCAGGGCTTTCTCCATCGCTGCTCCCACACTCTGGAACTCACTACCCCAAACCGTCAGAGACTCCTCCTCACTCACCACATTCAAAACATCACTGAAGTCTCATCTGTTCAGCACTGCCTTCAATCACTGACCGTTACCTCACCTTCTTTTTCCTTTTCTCTTCGTTTACTCATTTATCTATTTATTTTCTTTTATGTTTTAGTAAACCCTGTAAAGCGTCTTTGAGTGTTAGAAAAGCGCTATATAAATGTAATGCATTATTATTATTATTATTATTATTTGCACTACTTCACGAAATGTGTAATCATTCCAACAGAGGGGCAGGTTGTTAAAGCAATGAGCTGACACAGACTGATGGGCTAAATTGCCTCATTTTCTGCTCTCTGGCCTGATTAGGATGCATGGTGTCAGGTTTTCATTTAGGTTTAGCTGTACTTTCTTGAACCTGCCAGTATATTATGTAGTTAATATTAACAGTGAAGGAATATTCAACTCAGCATCACAGACACTGCGATAACTCACATATCCAAATCTTCACCTCTGTCCCAAGTTGACAGCTGGGACTGTAGGTTTTTTTTTATTTTTATTCATTTGAAACTTTTCTGAACCTTGCACTCAATTTTTGTTTAAAGCGAAGCAGATACCCAATTTTCACTTGCATTAAATGTATTTCATGCTTTTCCAGATGATGTTGCTTTCAATTAGGATTACTTCGATCAAATTATCCTCAGACCATCGAAATGCTTCAGACCTTAGCAACACTTTAATTCACCCAAGAAGAAGAATTATCTTGGAAATACAATCATGTACTTTATTTCTGCAGATTTATACCAGATACAAAGTGAAAATGATCCTGGTGCGTTCTCCTTCTTTGCCGTTGCTCAGACTTCCTGATGGTTAAATGTTCTTTACTTTCACCTGTGGAATCAATGAATGGTGCTGTATGAAATTGGGTCATTTGTCCCATTAAATTTGGCTGCAATTTATCCAGGAGCTCCTGCATATCGACGGTATTTATTCACAAAATGCTGGAGTAACTCAGCAGGTCAGGCAGGCAGCATCTCAGGAGAGAAGGAATGGGTGACGTTTCGGGTCGAGACCCTTCTTCAGATTTCTTATACTGTTCCTGCTTATCTGCACCTCTGGAAGCCTTCAATGCAAATATTGAAATGGCAGGGTTTTTGCTTTGTGCATTCATTCCTTATATGCAAGGGTTGATACCTAGGTGATGGATTAAATGATTACGGACTGTGTAGGAATGAACTGCAGATGCTGGTTTAAACCGAAGATAGACACACAAAACGCTGGACTAACTCGGCAGCATTTCTGGAGAGAAGGAATGGGTGAGTTTCGGGTCGAGACCCTTCTTCAGAATGAGAGTCAGGGGAGGGGGGAGATACAGAGATAAGGACACGTAAAGTGTGTGCAAAACTCTCGTCGGAGAGAGGTTACTGACTATGTTTTGTTTGTCTGGTCGGTGGAATTAAAATGGAACGAACTGCGCAGACTATTCAATCTTTGCATTAATAGGGTAAAATAAAAAATCTTTTCATACTTGTACTTCTTCAAATGAATAAATTGGAAAATCGTTTTCCGTGACAAGTAAATATATATTATTTAAAAATCTCTGGTTCCTTGTAAAAATTAACGATGAAGACTAAATCAAAAATGTATTATTCATGAATTAATAATCTGTCCTTTCTCAGTCCAGGGATTCCTAAAGCCGAAAATAATGAGCACTACCTACCTCGATCGTAATTAAGACTGACCTGAATCTTTTTGTACACATTAGAGATTTGCTGGGACACGCACAGTTAGAATACTCAGTTAACCCTTGGGGAAATCGTTGCTAATTTGCCCACAGCATCGCGATCGTGTCACCGAGTTACACAACACCCTGCAGTCAGTCATGTTAAAATAAATTCACTTTAGGGGGCGAGGACGAATAGTTTCTCCGGAGAACACTTGTCTTTAAAATTGACAAGTTTCTATGTTTCTATGGAACATTTGATTCTGTGTCGTCGAGGCGACCTTGCTAAGATACCCGCCGGCAAAACACCCACAAAATCGGCCACTTTGAACATCTCGATTCGGGTTAATCCAAACATAAACGACTCGTATTTGATATGACATTTAAAAAAAAGGAGAAAATCTATTGCGTGGAAGGAGAAAGGAGAAAATCTATTACATTTAGCCTGCAATCTGCAACGTGCCTTCCAGCAATCTGCGATGGTGTAACTAGTTGCACAGAATCTGCCTTTTAACGCACGGTGGATGCAACTAAAGGCGCAACTCTGTCTTTTTGATGCAATTGGCAATTTTCCTTTGCATCAAAAGTTGGCCGTCAAACGGCACTGACGAGCCACTCTCTGCTTCCCCTGTTGCGTTTCCTGCAAAAATTACAAGGCGCGTAAAAGAGGCCATTCTGCCCAAATGGGCCAGTCTCCCGGCACGAAGTTCTAACCCATCACTCGCACCATTTAGCCTTTCCTTTTGCGAATGAGACTCAAGATCAGATCGGGTTGCCGCTGATTGTGGCTTTCAATAAGTAACCCAGCCGCTAAACCGTACGCTTGTTGCAACATAACAACCAAGAAATGGTCAGAGAGATGGGAGATGGGAGATGGGGGGGGGGGGGGGGGGTTGGAGAGAGAGAGAGAGAGAAAAACACCCACCGTCTAACTCCTCTTCCGAGATGTTGGCCAACTGTTCGCTCTCGCTCCCGTCCGACAGCGACCCGCTCAGGTAATTCCCTTTGTACAGGAGGCCGGTGTGGACAGGGTGGAAAGGCATCTTCGCCCGCTGCAAGAGAAATCAAATGCGAGCGTCAGCCCGAGTAGCGCCGGGTTTCCTCGGGCTCCGGCCCCATCCTGGTCCAGCGAGACCAACCCCAATACCCCAGCCAGCCAGCCAGCCAGCCAGCCAAGGGGACGGGGAAGGAGGGGCTCTTGCAACTTCCAAGGGGTTTCAGGGAAGGGTGAGCGGAGCGGCCAGCTCGGCTTTGTACTTGAGAGCTGGGCTTGGCTCCGTTTGGTGGTTATCTCCAGTGAGAGAGAGACGAGAGGGAGGGAGGGAGGGTGAGAGGGATGGAGGGAGGGAGGGAGGGAGGGAAGGAAAGTGAGAGGGTGAGGGGAGGGAGGGAGGGAGGGAGGGAGGGAAAGTGAGAGGGGAGAGAGAGAGAGAGAGAGAGAGAGAGAGAGAGAGAGAGAGAGAGAGAGAGAGAGAGAGAGAGAGAGAGAGAGAGAGAGAGAGAGAGAGAGAGAGAGAGAGAGAGAGAGAGAGTAACGACTGGCTGGGTTGAGATGGGGATGTTGCAAATATCAGGACTAATAACCCCCGGCTCAATTCCACCTGCTGCAATAACAAGGCGGCTGCAGCATCAGCACCACCAGCAGCATCTTCAGCCAGAAGATGAGATGATGGAGCCGGTCGCTCGGTCGCTCGTTGCAAGTTACCTGCTTGTCCTTGCTCGCTAGGCTAGTTGTAATCCACCTTCCCACTGGAGTCTTCCCTCTGGCCGGCAGGGCGAGGAAGGGATCGGGAGGGAGGGGGGGGGTCGGGTCTTGTCACCTGGACCAGTGGAGTGAGTGGCCCGGGTGGAGAGGAGAGGGTAGGGTGCACCGAGCCCCTCTGCTGGGTGTCCGGCCGGGTGTGGGAGCTCTCTGGTGTCGCCGCTGTCTCACGTCCCCATTTCCAGCCGGGACCCAGTGCCAGCGGAGGAGTTGCATTCGCTTGAAACTCCCATTTATCAAGCGGGTGCCTTGGATGTTCCCAGCCCGGCCACGTCCAAAGTCGTTCCTGCTCTCGCCTCCAAGCCAAACATTAGGGCAGATTTGCTTCTTCCTCCAGTTGACCGGCCTGTCCTCGGATCAGTGAAGGTGAATCTTTAAAGGGACGACTTTTATCCTGTCAGATCTGTGTGCTTGGCGCATGTCTTTGATTAATTTGAAAACCATGGTCCATTTCAATCTTTCGCCGGCCAAATTACAGGTAGACCTTCCTTCATGTCACCTTTTCTTTAAAAAAAATGGACATCAGCAGTTGCGAATCTTGCACCGGGAGCACAAATTCTCCCAAGTCTCCCAACTGTGTTCAACGTGCACCTGGAAATTAAACACATGCGACGTGGTCAGCGCGTTAAAATAAGTAGCAAAACGTGGCCACACCAACATCCCCGCCATCACTTGTCCCAAATGACTGGTCCCACTCAACCTGCCCCGCCATCGAGGGGGAAAAGGCCATTCAGCCCTTCGAATGGATAGGCGGCCAATCAACGAGATCAGTGCCGGTCTACATACATGCATTCCTCCCTCTACCTGTGTTCTGTGTATAGGAAGGAATAGGGTGGTGGTGGTTTATACCGGATACAAACTGCTGGAGCAACTCAGCGGGTCAGGCAGCATCTCTGGAGAGAAGGGGTGGGTGACGATTCAGGTCGGGACCCTTCTTCAGACTGCACCGATCCTATATTCTTAACTTGCAAACATCTACCAATTCAATGTTTCAGGTTGTAGCTCAGTTTGGATCCACAGCTATTAGCGGGGGACACGCGCCCTTCCAACGTTTAGTGAAGAAATATTTCCTTCTGTGACTGTCTTGGTTTCCGAAGGTCTCTTTCTCCTGGATACTCCCCCACCCCCTCACCCACTCCCCCCAGCCCCCTCCCCAGAGCAGAATAAATATTTCACCATTAACCTTAGCACCGCAATACATTCGTTCGAATTACCAAAATGTACTTATTTTCCTGGATCACCTCCTTGTCAACGCACTTGGCTCTTTATCCAAGTCACATTCCTCTGTTGTGTTGGAAGGAACCGCAGATAGACACAACTATTAAGCATCCATGTGTCCCCATTTACACTGATTACATTTTACCTTCTCTGCATCAGCGGATTCGACAACATAATTGCAGGCTAATCAGTGGCAGGGAAATTATTGGAGAACATTTTTGTGCTTTTGCAGGGGGAGACTGACTAGAGATGAATAGCATGGCTTTTTTATGGGATAAATCCCATCTCACTAATTTGACAGATGTTTTTCAGAAGATAACACAGGAGATCATAAGATCATCCAAGCCAAATAAGGCCATTCAGCCCATTGAGTTTGCTCCACCATTCAAACATTGCTGATCTATTTTTCCCTCTCCTGCTTCTGCCTGTAACCTTTGACATCCTTACTAACCAAGACTCTATCAATCTCCACTTTAAAAATATCCAATGGCTTGGCTCTACCACTGTTTGTGACAATGAATTCCATTGATTCACCATCTTCTGGCTAAACAAATTTCTCTTCATCATTATAAAGATACGTCCTTTTATTCTAAGGCTGTGGCTTCTAGTCCTAGGCTCTCCCACTATTGGAAACATCTTCTCCACTCTATCTAAGCCTTTCACTACTCTGTGGGTTTAGGTCATAAGGTCATAAGGAATAGAAGTAGAATTAGGCAATTTAGAAGGATGAGAGGGGATCTTATTGAAACGTATCAGATTATTAAGGGGTTGGACATGTTAGAGGCAGGAAACATGTTCCCAATGTTGGGGGAGTTCAGAACAAGGGGCCACAGTTTAAGAATAAGGGGTAGACCATTTAGAACTGAGATGAGGAAAAACTTTTTCAGTCAGAGAGTTGTGAATCTGTGGAATTCTCTGCTTCAGAAGGCAGTGGAGGCCAATTCTCTGAATGCATTCAAGAGAGAGCTAGATAGAGCTCTTAAGGACAGTGGAGGCAGGAGGTATGGGGAGAAGGCAGGAATGGGGTACTGATTGAGAATGATCAGCCATGATCACATTGAATGGCGGTGCTGGCTCGAAGGGCCGAATGGCCTCCTCCTGCACCTATTGTCTATTCATTCGAGTGATGTCTATTGTCTAATTCAGCCCGTCAAGTCTACTCCGCCATTTAATCATGGCTGATCTATCTCTCCCTCTTAACCCCATTCTCCTGCCTTCTCCCCATAACCTCTAACACCTGTACTAATCAAGACTCTATCTACCTCTGCCTTAAAAATATCCACTGACTTCACCTCTGCAGCCTTCTGTGGCAAAGAATTCCACAGGTTCGCCATTCACCGTAATGATGAAGTTTCTATGAGATTCCCCTCATCCTTGTAAATTCCAGCGAGCACGGGCCCAGAGACAGCAAACACTTCTCATACATGAACCCAATTCTCCCGGAGATTGGTGATGACAGAGCAGCAGTATTGTCTATACAGACTTTAGCGAGGCATTTGACAAGGTCCAGCGTGGTCGAGTGATCCAACGGCAAAGGCATAACAACCCAGGGCGTGAGGAAGCTTGTTGAAGGCTACAGCAGAATATAGATGAGACAGAAATTTATGTGCAGCATTGGCAGATGGAACCTAATCCTAATAAGTGCAAGGTGTTGCATTGTGCAAAGTCAAGTAGGAGTAGGATATACAGTAAACAGTAGGTCACTAAAACATGATGATCAACAGGGAGTTTAAATCTATAGTTCTACGAAGGTGGCAACACACGGTGGTGAAGAAGGCATGTTTGCATTCATAGATCGCGGCATAGACTATAAGAGTTGGGCAATGTAAGAAAATGACTGCAGATGCTGGTACAAATCGAAGGTATTTATTCACAAAATGCTGGAATAACTCAGCAGGTCCGGCAGCATCTCAGGAGAGAAGGAATGGGCGACGTTTCGGGTCGAGACCCTTCTTCAGACTGATGTCAGGGGGGCGGGTCAAAGGAAGGATATAGGTGGAGACAGGAAGACAGTGGGAGATCTGGGAAGGGGGAGGGGAAGAGAGGGACAGAGGAACTATCTAAAGTTGGAGAAGTCAACGTTCATACCACTGGGCTGCAAGCTGCCCAGGCGAAATATGAGGTGCTGTTCCTCCAATTTCCGGTGGGGCTCACTATGGCACTGGAGGAGGCCCATGACAGAAAGGTCAGACTGAGAATGGGAGGGGGAGTTGAAGTGCTCAGCCACCGGGAGATCAGATTGGTTAATGCGGACTGAGCGCAGGTGTTGAGCGAAGCGATCGCCGAGCCTGCGTTTTTACAACTATACAAAACACTAGTTAGACTGCCACACGATGGTCACCACACTAAGGAATGTGATGGCACTGGAGTGTGCAGAAGAGATTTACAGGGATGTTGTCTGGATTGGAGGAATATAGTTATGGGGAGAGAAAGGAGAGGTCGGGCTTTTTTTCCCAGGTGTAGAGGTCATGGGAATACCCAGTATTGTTGGTTTCAACAATGATTTCAACAATGTCTTCACACCTCGACACATATTAGAAGCATCATGTGTAGGAAAGAACTGCAGATGCTAGTTTATACTGAAGATAAACACAAAGTGCTGGAGTAACTCCAGCGGGTCAGGCAGCATCTCCGGAGAAATAAGGATGGGTGACGTTTCAGGTCGGAACCCTTCTTCAGATTGGAGAATCATCACATGTTGATCCTCACGTCCGAAATATATTCAGTCTGATAGTCTTCTCTGCTGTTCTTTACTGTATAGTTCCATGGTCAGTGTGGGCATTAATGTATTTTTCAATGACCTTCAGAATTCCCAGCTTTGCGATGTCAATACACAAATGTTGTCAAGCAACTTGAACTTCCTAGCGCGAGCTATTTTCACGAATGTGACAGCAAAATATAAATCTTGTTTTCTAGACTTGTGGCTGCTTCATGGAGCAGACTTCTCAGATGCTCAATGCCAGAGTGGTACTGAGACTGAAGGCTGTTTCTTTCACCACTCCTTCCTTTGATGTTCTCATCACATGGAAAGCAAGCTTCACTCTCAAAACAGCCCACACAGCTGATGGCCAGTAACAAGCATCAATATTATTTACTAATAAAATAAAATGATGAAGTCTTGTAACTCCAAAGATAATCAACAGTGATTTATTTGCGTGCATTTTGTTTTCAGTTTTGGTCAGTGTGCACGACACGTCACCAGTAGGCTTCTCATAGCCACTTGCCATGACATGGCTAGTAATTGCCCCCACACCATCACAAGCCTTAGCCCTTGATCAGGGTCATCCTACAGCAAAGGTGACTCACTCCTGAAGCTTTTCTTACACTCATTTACACTTTTTGGTGATCCTTTCTCTACTGCAATGACTCATTTTTCTTTCGTAGCTGGTGAAGTGGTGCCAACACCGAGGCAAGATCTATTCAAAAGGCAGCATCGTACTATAAATGATGGGTGCTTCGTAAAAGTTTTTAAATTTGCTGCCTCAAATGATGGCCTTAACTCCGTTGTTAATTGTCTACAGCTTGTTTTCATTCATTGCCAAACGTAAAGTTTTGCCTGGAAACATATAAGTTTGCTTTTTAAGCTTCAAGTTATGTTGATGCAGTTTTCTAAACACTTCCTTAAGTACCTCGGCAGCTGTTGAAATTAGAATCTCATCCTGATTGAACAAAACTGACTTCCCAGCAGAAACTTACCCACTATTGCATGAAATAACTAAAGGCAGCCTTATCTCATACACTAGCTTATGTATGCATAACCCCCCTTGTTAATTATCAAGTAACATTGATGATCTTCATCAACATGAAGCTGTGAATAAGCAAAGGACAGATCCAGTTCAGTGAACATTCTTTGTTTCTGCCAAATCAAAAATCTTTGAGATATGAGCAGGGAGTATTGTTCATCGTCTACTGAATTTTGGAGTCATTCTTTTCTTTCTATTGCAACTTGTGGGGTATGTACCAAATGACATGCCTACCCCATTGTAATGTGTGGAGTCTGACACACGTCGAAAATGCAACACACATTTATTAAAGTCCACTTACAGCATTGATCTGCAAGACATCACAGTGACTAACAGCTACTACAACTGCCCTACGTAAGCAAGCTCTTGGTAATATATATCGCAAATTAGGCAGAGCAACTACTAACAAGCGCTACCATTGGTTAGTAGGAAATAACCAATCTATATCTTTCCTTGTAGAAACAAATAAAGCATAGATACGTGGAAACATGGTGGCTAAACACTATAGTAGCCGAAACGTTAATATCGCGTATGGGGAAGATAGATGGTTACACAAAATCGCCGTATCTAATGGGTGGCCTGCTGACCCGACTGACGCGTATACGGTACGAATCCGCATCTCCTCCCTTCACGGGTGAAGTGAATGGGGAGGGGACCAGGGGCGTGACCGGGGACGGCACCGGAGACCCGTCGGGTGGAGGTGGTGAAGTAGTCGAGTTGGGCGGCAAACGCCGTGGAGAGGCGGCGGGGCACCCAGTCTCCGGTAGTAGAGCAGCCGGCCCGGTAGTGGGAGGGTAGGCAAAACGCAAGACCTCTGGATATGGAGTCGCCGGACGCGGTTCCTTCACCGGAAGGAGATGTTGATGGTTGCGTCTGTAAGTGGCTCCATCCGCACTAACCAGGTAGGAACGCGGTTCTTTGGCAGGGCTGTGGATGTGACCCAGACGGCCGTAGCCTTTGGTGGTCTGGAGGCGAACGACCTGTCCACTGGAGAGAGGTTTAAGCGGCTTACTGGATTTGTCGAAAAGACGTTTTTGTGCATTGCGCTTGAATTGTAGTCGTTCCTGGACCGCGGGCGGAGAAGGGACCTGTAGTTGCAAAGGCTGCTGGGGTACAGGCAGGGTAGCACGGGTTTGGCGAGACAGCAGTCGCTGGGCTCGGGAACCCAGTATGGGATCCCTGGCAATGTTCCTTAAATTGAGTAGGTCCAGGTAGACGTCAGATTTAGCGAGGTAGGAACGGTCCATTAGTTGTTTTGCGCTTCGGACGGCTCGCTCGGCGAGTCCGTTGGACTGCGGAAACTCAGGGCTGCTGGTGACATGCCGAAAGTCCCATCGTCGTGCAAAGTTTTTGAAAAGCTGGCTGGTGAACTGACTGCCGTTGTCGGACAGAAGGCGAGCAGGGGAGCCGTGCACGGAGAAATGGCGTTGCAGCTTCTGGATAACTGCTTCAGATGTGACGGTTTGGAGTAGATCGATGTCAAACCAGCCCGAATAAGAGTCGACAAGAACCAGATAGTGTTTCCCATGCCATTCGAATATGTCAGTGGGTAGCGTGGGCCGCGGTAGAGGAGGGACCGGGTGCGGCAGTAAGGGCTGCTTCTGCTGGTGTGGCGTTAGGCTGTTACAGATGGTGCATACTTCAGTTTTGTCACGTATGTACTTGGTCATACCAGGCCAGTAAAACATGCTCTGTGCCCGTTGTAAGGTTGCCTCCACACCGGGGTGGCCCCTGTGGACAGCGTTGAAGTACTTGTCTCGGAGGACAGCTGGGACAACTGCCTTGTGCCCTTTGACTATAATCCCGTCCTGTAACACCAGCTCATTGCGAACCAGGAAGTACGGGCGGATCGCGAGCGGGGTGCTGTGTTGTTTATCCGGCCAACCACGCGAACAGCAGTTGCAAAGTCTCGTCAGCAGCCGTGTGCTCAGCCAGGTCGCTTAGGCAATCAAAACGCTGCGGCTGCATCATCATTCGTCGCAGGCGAGCCGGAGCAGCGTGAATGGGTTTGTTCAAGATGGTGACCAAGATGGTGACCAGCGGCTGGTGGTCCGTTTCTATTGTCACAGACTTTCCAAAAATAAAGTCCTTGAATTTCGTGCAGCCGAAAGCCACTGCAAGCAATTATTTTTCGATCTGTGCGTAACGTTGTTCAGTGTTGGTTAGCGTGCGAGAGGCATAAGAAACAGGCTTGCAGTCGCCATCTGCAGTGGGCTGCAGGCAAGCAGCACCAAGTCCGTACTGGGACGCATCACATGGGAGCGTGACTGGTAACTCTAAAGCGAACTATGCGAGGGTGGATGCGCTGGCCAGTTGCAACTTAAGGATATCAAAAGCTCTTTGGTGCTGCGGATACCAGGATCATGCAGCGTCTTTGTGTGGCAGTTCCCCGCAGGGGGCAGATATATCGCTGAGGTTGGGAATGAATTTTCCTAGGTAGTTGACCATCCCAAGGAACCTTTGTAGAGTCGTAATGTCAGTAGGAGCCGGCATTTCATTGATAGCAGCAGTCTTTGAAGGGTCTGGTCTGAGGCCATCACTTGTGAAAACATGGCCGACGTAGGTAACTTCCGGGACCCGAAACTTGCACTTCAGGGGATTGAGTTTGAGCTGAATGACTTTGGCACGGTCCAGTACTTTCTTCAGATTGACGTCATGCTCAGCCAAGTCGCGCCCGTAGACGAGAATGTCATCAACAATGATGGCGCATGGATACCCCGCAAACAGTTGTTCCATCGTGCGCTGGAAAACCTCGCTGGCAGCGTTGATGCCAAAGGGCATCCTCAGGAATTTGTAACGGCCGAAGGGGGTGCTGAACGTAGTACGGTTGGACGAGTCTGGGTCCAGCGGAATCTGCCAGAATGAATTTTTGGCATGCAGAACGGATAACACTGATGCGTTGCCTATTTGAGCAGCAAAGTCCTCTACCATTCGCATAGGGTAGTGCGGGCGGTTAATAGCTGTGTTAAGGTCCCTGGGATTGATGCAGATACGGATTTCCTCCTTGTTTTTCTTCGTTGCAACCTTCATGGTGGAAACCCAGCCAGACGGGTCAGTAACCTCAGCAATGACGCCCAGGGAGACCATCCGCTTGAGCTCATTGTGTACTCTGTCACGGATGGCGTGCGGAACACGATGTGGTGCACGAACCACAGGAGTGACTTGGGGATCGATGGCGATGTTGTACTTGAGGGGCAGCTTGCCAAGCTCATCGTTAAATAGTTCTCCATATTGAGAGAGTATTTTCTGAGTGGGGCCCTCAACGAGAAAGAGGTGATGGACCGCAAGGCCAAAGAAGACTAGGCCCAGATCATTGATACCAAGAAGAGTCCCAGAATCCCCCTCGACGATATAAAAGTTCAGTGTATGAGACTGCGAATCTCTGATGCAGTTTAAATCAGTTTGCCCAAGCGGGTGTAGAACCTTACCCCGTAGGCCCGTAGCGTGCCCGAGGCCTTTTCAATATGTTCAGTATTACAGATCTTTTTAAACGCAGCCAGCGAGATGACATTACATTTCGTACACCGGTATCAACTTTAGCGGTCACAGGTTTGTTATTTACAAACATGGTTACCTCAGGGTCAAGTTGCTCGTTAGAGGAAGGGAGGAGAGAGTGGATGGCGGGACTGTTATGACATCGGCTTTCGTTATCAGCAGACTCATAGTGCAACAGGTGCAAACTCGTCCTTGGGACGGATTGATTCGCACGGGAACGGCAACATTTTGCAATGCAGTTGAATTTCTTGCAGAAATTGCAGACCACTAACGAGTTTGTCGCGAACCAGTTCATCGCATAAACCTTGAAATTGACAGCGCGCAGCCATGTGCTTCAAGTCACTGATAAAACACTCTAACGGCTCGCCAACTTGTTGCATACGAGCAAAAAACTTGGTGCGTTCGATAATAGAGTTCGAGGGAAGGTCGCACAACTGTCTAAACTTTGCAGGTAGGGCAGCAGGGTCATCAACCGTTGCTGCAGGCACTTGAATCTGTCCGTCTGCGCGTAAAACAGCAGGCTGAAAAGTAAAACGGTCCGCACGTTTCATTGCCTCAGGACCAGCCAGGTTTAGCAGCACGGAAGCACGAACATCTGGAGGATCGTTGCGATGCACGATGCGAATGTAGTGAGTGGAGTCGCGCTCGAAAAGGCGCCAGCGTTCAGCAATGTCAATGATCAAAGATCAGAGGATCAGGACAGTGAGATGAGTTTGCCATGAGGCACATAAAACAAATGTAAAAAAACAAAACCCGATAAACATGAACGGAGTAGGTCAGATCCCACTTCTGACACCATGTAATGTGTCGAAATGTTCTGACACACGTCGAAAATGCAACACACATTTATTAAAGTCCACTTGCAGCATTGATCTGCAAGACATCACGGTGACTAACAGCTACTCCAACTGCCCTACGTAAGCAAGCTCTTGGTAATATATATCGCATATTAGGCAGAGCAACTACTAACAAGTGCTACCATTGGTTATTAGGAAATAACCAATCTACACCCATGTAGATCATTTGCCTCAAAGCTGGGCAAGCCTTCCTCCATAGGCTTGCTTCTTAACTGCCACTGTTTAGTCTTCCTGTGTTCAGCTTCACACACAGAGAAGTGTTTTTGCCTTCTACAGTACAATTATCTTATCTCTCCCTTACTGGCACATGATTCCCACTGTAACAGCAGTAGTGCTTCCGGCTAGATCTGTTTTCACACATTCGCACTCACAGGACACAGATTTGATGTCAGATCTTATACTCCAGGTGTCGGTCCATACAACGTGCTTGTGCTTAACATTTGTTATCAGCTGAAATTCCTCTGCATTTTTAGAGGCCACGTCCATCGATGTTTAACTAACTTCACAAGTCCACAAGTTATAGGAGTAGAATTAGGCCATTCGGCCCATCGAGTCTACTCCGCCATTCAATCACGGCTGATCTCTGCCTCCTAATCTCGAGTCATGTTTTTTGACTTCTCTAGTGTTTTTAACACCATCCGGCCTGCACTGCTAGGGAGCAAACTGATGAAGATGCAGATGGATGCTCCATTTGCTCGAAGGGCCAAATGGCCCTCTCCTGCACCTATTTACAATGTTTCTATGTTTCTGTCTCTCAGCTAAATTAACCGTGCATGGACCTTCATAACTGTCTAGCTACTTGATTCCACATTGGAATATCCTACCCATTGATTAACTGTGTATCACCAAGCTCACAAAGTCAATTCCTACAGCCAATCTTCCAGATGTCATCCACATCCCATTAGGAGGGCAGGTCTGTCAGAAACGGCAGAAGAGTAGCTCAGAGCTATGGTATTTTGCAGTGAGTGAATGACCTCATGACAAGCCCAAATCTTCCCAACATTCACGAGGCACATCGAGAGTTGATGGAACATTTTTCACTTGCTTGGATGGGGGCCGTTCCAACAATACTGAAGAATCTTGCAATTAAAAAGGAGCAAGCAGCCCACTTTACGTTCACCTAAAACCGACATCCCGAACATTCCTTCCACCGACCATTGGCACAGCCTCCAGCAGTGTGTACCACCTACTAAATCCACTGCTGCAGCCCATCAAGGTTTATTTGACACAATTACCAAAGTCCACAATCTCTAGCCAGCATTTTGGAGT
Source organism: Rhinoraja longicauda (assembly GCF_053455715.1). Classification (NCBI taxonomy): domain Eukaryota; kingdom Metazoa; phylum Chordata; class Chondrichthyes; order Rajiformes; family Arhynchobatidae; genus Rhinoraja; species Rhinoraja longicauda. The sequence continues at coordinate 10,129,058 of NC_135978.1, forward strand.
AAGTCCCATTAACTTTCCAATCCATTCATTACAAAGCTCATTACGTTATGACAGAGGAAGCTGGCGACATGATGGGGGTTACGCTGGGTTTTACAGAAATGATTTCTTACATTCATGGGAATCGTGCGCTTTAAAACTATTATTCATAATAATAGTACATAAGGGTGAATTAGTGCTCACACACTATTCTATCATCTCGGACGTTAACTTTTCCATATTACTCCCCCCCCATTAACGACAGCATTTCTAAAATCAATCTTAAAATAAAAGAATGTAATTTAAATGCTTTAAACGCGACACTTGAACGTATTTTAACGCATTATGTGTCCACTTCGTTTTTATTCAAAGCACTGATAATGCATTGGTTATTTGGCTCGGGGATCTCAGCAAGCTATTTCAAACAACACGACACATTCACTTTCTCCCTGGCACAGCTTTGACAAAAGCATTTCCATTTCAATGGTTTGCTGCAGTAAAAGTGAGGACCATTCAATTTCAGGTAAACAGTTTTTAAAGAACACTTCTGCCCTGAATATTGTGTCAGTGTGCTTCTGTGGTAGTATTAGTCACCACTCTTTACTTTACTTTAGAGATACAGCATGGAAACAGGCCCTTCAGCCCACCAAGTCCGTGCTGACCGGCGATCACCCCGTACACTAGGGACAATTTACAATTTACAGAAGCCTATTAACCTACAAACCTATACATCTTTGTCCGAAGAAGAGATGCTAGCTGTGCGATATGAAGGCAAATCCAACCACAGGTCTCAAAAGTGTGGTGGGTGTGGAGGTGGGGCTGGGGGGGCTAGAGGTAGGGCTGGGGGGACCCAGCAGAGGTCTAGTGCACGTCCGGTGATGTTGGCTACAAGGTAGCATCAGATGACTCAAAGGCAGGGTTAGAATTAATAGTACAGTAGAGAAACTGACGGAACCACTGTATAATCCAGGAAGAGGCGGAGGAGATAGATGGGCCAATTTTCAATTAAATTGCAACAAAAAAAAGAACATTAGAGGAATTGATGTTCGAGGACTCAATTACCTTAATGTGGACCGGGATTATAAGTGTAAAGATTAAAGAGAAGCTATTCCCAAGGTATGTACAATAGCAGACACAAAATGCTTGAGTAACTCAGCATCGCTAGAGAAAATGGATAGGTAACATTTTGTGTTGGGCCCCTTTTCAGATCGATTGTGGGACTAGAAGTAAGAAAAGTCCAGGACAAATCGGGGCCAGAAGCAGATTACCTCAGGCATGGTGGATCCTTGGTAGGCCAATTGCTGGTTAGGAATAGTAGGATCCCAAGAAGGATACATCAGTTTGCAACAACAGTTGTGACAAAAACAGGAACAACAGTCCGTAACGATGTATTCCTCTTGGGATCACACCATCCCTTGCCAACAAATGGCCTATCAGAAAACCACCCAGTGTGAGATTATCTGTTGCTTTCGCCCTTATTTGTCCCGGTATTTTCTTGCTTCCAGTGTCTTCCCCACTCCCCAACAAAATCAATCGGAAGAAGGGTCCCGACCTGAAACGTCACCTATCCAATTTCTCCAGAGATGCTGCCTGACCCACATTCACAAGTTATAGGAGTAGAATTAAGCCATTTGGCCTATCGAATCTAGCCCGCCATTCAATCATGGCTGATCTCTGCCTCCGAATCCCATTTTCCTGTATTTGCCCCATAACCCTTGACACCCGTTCTAATCAGGAATTTGTCCATCTCTGCCTTATAAATATCCACTGACGGCCTCCACAGCCCTCTGTGACAATGAGTTCCATAGATTAACTACCCTCTGACTAAAAAAAGTTCCTCTTCACCTCCTTTCTAAAAGAACGCCCTTTAATTCTGAGGCTATGACTTCTGGTCCTAGACTCTCCCATCAGTGGAAACATCCTTTCCACATCCACTCTATCTATGCCTTTCATTATTCTGTAAGTTTCAATGAGGTCCCCCTCATCCTTCTAAACTCCAGTGAGTAGGGGACCAGAGGCCCAGTGCCATCAAACGCTCATCAGATGCTAACCCACTCATTCCTGGAATCATTCTTGTAAACCTCCTCTGGACCCTCTCCAGAGCCGGCACATCCTTCCTCAGATATGGGGCTCATATTTGTTCACAGCACTCCAAATGTGGCCCGACCAGCGCCTTATAGAACTTTGACATTACATCTCTATTTTTGCATTCCAGGCCTCTTGACATAAATGAATTTGTCATTGAATTTGTCTTCCTTACTACCGATTCGACTTGCAAATTAACTTTTTGGGAGTCCTGCTCCAGCACTCCTAAGTTACCTTTGCACCTCCGATTTCTGGATTCTCTCTCCATTTAGAAAATAATCCATGCCTTTATTCTTATTACCAAAATGCATGACTCTGCACTTTGCTGTACTGAATTTCATCTGCCACTTCTCTGCCCACTCTACTAACCTGTATAAGTCCTTGTGCAGAGTCCTTGCTTTCTCTACACTGCCTGCACCTACCTCTGCCTGTCTTAGCATCATCTGCAAACTTGGCCACAAAGCCTTCAATCCCCTTATCCAAATCATTAATATACAACGTGAAGCCCCAGCTCCGACCCTTATGGAACTCCACTAGTCGTCACTGGCAGCCAACCTGAAAGGGAGCCTTTTATTGCAACTCTTTGCCTTCCGCTGTCCAGCGAACCTGCTGAGTAACTGCAGTCTTTTGTGTCTATCTTTGGTATAAACGAGCATCTGCAGTCCCTTTTTATTACATTACGTACAAGTGAATTGATTGATCGTTGTTTTTTAGAAGTACTCAAACTAGTTGTAGGGAATGAAGTTGAACAAATAAGAGAAAGTGACGAATGATTTAGCCATGAGAACAAAGTGAAGCAATATCAAAGAATGTTCAACGGCTAATTTCTAAGAATTGAAAAGACAGGTCTTTAAAGAAGACTTTGGTGGAAACTTGATGAATTGCTATCAAAGGGGGAAAAAAGCAGCCAAAGTTAGAACACCCATGGATGAAATAGAATGAGGTGGCCCATGAAAAATATCAGGTTTTGCAGCTGAATACAAAAAATGGAATGGAGAACTGAACAAAAGAAAATAAAAATAAAGGAGGCATTCCACAAGAGAGAGCAAACTATAACTTATTCTGGGTTGTTGAAGTATAAGAAAATAACTGCAGATGCTGGTACAAATCGAAGGTATTTATTCACAAAATGCTGGAGTAACTCAGCAGGTCAGGCAGCATCTCAGGAGAGAAGGAATGGGTGACGTTTCGGGTTGAGACCCTCGAGGGTCTTGACCCGAAACGTCACCCATTCCTTCTCTCCTGAGATGCTGCCTGACCTGCTGAGTTACTCCAGCATTTTGTGAATAAATACCTGGGTTGTTGAAGGATGCTTTCTCAGGGACCTTCTTCCACCTTAATGTCAGACTGGGATGTTTCCTGATGCTTGCACAATGTTCAATTCCAGTTTGCATTTATAGTCATAGAGTGATACAGCGTGTAAACAGGCCCTTCAGCCCAACTTGCCCACATCGGCCAACATGTCCCAAGCTACACTAGTCCCACCTGCCTGTGCTTGGTCCATATCCCTCCAAACCTGTCCTATCCATGAACCTGACTAACTGTTTGTTAAACGATGGGATAGTCCCTGCCTCAACTACCTCCTGTGGCAGCTTGTTCCATACTCCCACAACCCTTTGTGTGAAAAAGTTACCCCTCGGATTCCTATTAAATTTCTTCCCCTTCACCTTGAACCTATGTCCTCTGGTCCTCGATTCCCCTACTCTGACCAAGAGATTCTGTGCATCTTTCCTCAGCAAAAAAGAAGTCCACACTTGCACACAGCATTCAGTCATAAACTGGTGAGTAGCAAATGACATCCACATCACAAAAGTGCCGTACTGGAGAATGGGGTTGAAAAGGAACATTACATCAACCATGATCGAATGACAGAGCAGTCTCAATAGGCCGAATGGCCTAGTACTGCTCCTATGTCTTATATGAGGATGAAAATTCTGAGAAATAAATAGAAACTTGGTGGAAACTGTGGAACTTCTCTTCATAACCTTGCAATTCCCCTTAGTCATGGGAATGGTGCCATTGAATGGAAAATTTCAAATATTACACTCCTCTTCCTAAAAATGGCGGAGTGTGAACCAACAGCTGCTGGGCGGTTGACATAATACTCACGGGAGGAAGATATTTAAAAGTAATAGTTCGAAACAAAAATGATCGGTTCTGTACACTTTAGGAAATGACATTTCCAAAAGGCAAACTGCGTTTTGACTAAGTTGATGAAATTGTTCTGTGAAGTCACGGAGAGAATTGATGGAAACAGTGCATTGATGATTCGTGTGTGGATTTGCAAATGGTCCTTAATGAAGTCCTACATAATAGAAGATAAGAAAACTGAAGTCTGTTGTATTAAAGGTGCGGTGCAAATGTATGATGGAACAAAAGGCAGGATGTAATATTGTCTTCCAGTGAGCATTATTTCTGATATATAATCAAACATTGGAGTGCTCATGGAAGAGTAGCAACTCTGGTGGGGGACATGTCGTGCTTCTTTGGGGGTAGCTTGTCCACCTTTCATCCCCCACCTGGCCCCCAGATCCCACCTGCGGCTCCAAGATGCTGCCTACATGCTAGTGAGGGCGTGCAGCGTAGGTTCACGAGGTTAATTCCCGGATGTATGTTGAAAGGCTGGAGCGACTAGGCTTGTATACACTGGAATTTAGGATGAGAGGGGATCTTATCGAAACATATAAGATTATTAAGGGGTTGGACACGTGAGAGGCAGGAAACATGTTCTCAACGTTGGGGGAGTCCAGAACCAGGGGCCACAGTTTAAGAATAAGGGGTAGGCCATTTAGAACGGAGCTGAGGAAAATCTTTTTCAGTCAGAGAGTTGTAAATCTGTGGAATTCTCTGCCTCAGAAGGCAGTGGAGGCCAGTTCTCTGAATGCTTTCAAGAGAGAGTTAGATAGAGCTCTTAAGGATAGCGGAGTCAGGGGGTATGGGGAGAAGGCAGGAACGGGGTACTGATTGAGAATGATCACCCATGATCACATTGTGTAAGAAAATAACTGCAGATGCTGGTACAAATCGAAGGTATTTATTCACAAAATGCTGGAGTAACTCAGCAGGTCAGGCAGCATCTCAGGAGAGAAGGAATGGGCGACGTATCGGGTCGAGACCCTTCTTCAGACTGATTCCATGATCACATTGAATGGTGGTGCTGGCTCGAAGGGCCGAATGGCCTACTCCTGCACCTATTGTCTACTGTCTATTGACAGGGGCCACACCCTGGAAAACTGCTTTGGCTGGCGAGCGAGGGTAGCCGACGGGTCTCAACCCCTGGGTGAGTTTAGGGGCTCGCTCAGCCCGGCGTGCGAAGTCTGTTCCGGCAGATTGGTGCGGAGGAAAATCCACTGGTGGGTTCGACGACCAGGAAGGTGGCTCAGCAGCGCACCGTGTGGATGGAGTGCAAGGGGCCATTGTCAAAGCACGGAAAAAGACATGGCCACCCAATGCAGCCGAGGGAGTTTCCAGCTGTAACCCGTGCCACTGGAACCCAGCTCCGTGGGCCGAGAGGGTTGGGTTGTACGTGTACCACAGCCTCTCCATCTTAATCTCTCCCACGCACAGGTTTTTGTGCAAGTCTGAGGCTGCACAACCATGCTATCTCCATCCTCTACGACGGCCCACCACCAATCCAAAATGGAGTCAGTTATGAAGAGGATGTTAACAAACTTCAGAAGACACCAGACTAATAGGCGCATTTAATAAATTTAGTATGGAAATCTGTTTTGTGATTTATGTAATAGTAGAATAAATGGAGGCAATATGAACTGGATGGAGTCTGTAATAAGATATTTAGAATTCCTGACTTTATAAATTGAGACATAGAATCCCAAAACATGAAAATTGTGTTAAACTATTACAAATTAGTGATTGGGCCTTAGAGGGCACCATGAATGGGAAGTATTTTGAAGATCTCAGTGAAGATGGAAAGACTTGAAGCATATGGAGAGATGAGAGAAAGAGGCTTGTTTCGGGAAAAGAGAAAATTAAGAAAATAGTTAATAGAGTTGTCCAAAATCCTAAAGATTTTAAAGGAGTAAATGTTCCTTTGGGCAGAAGAATCAGCAAACTAATTTTAAGGCAAAAGAACCATGGTAAATATATGTAGGAAGGAACTGCAGATGCTGGTTTAAACCGAAGATAGAAACAAAAAGCTGGAGTAACTCAGCGGGTCAGACAGCATCTCTGGAGAAAAGGAATAGGTGATGTTTCGGGTCGAGACCCTTCTTCAGACTCTGAAGTCTGACTCTGAAGCAGGGTCTTGGCCCAGAACATCACCTATTCATTTTCTCCAGAGAGGCTGCCTGACCTGCTGAGTTACTCCAGCTTTTTGTGTCCATCTTCAGAAAAAATATACATTTGGAACATGTGCGATTTTCTGAAATGCAATATCTAAAAGAATAGATGATGAAGATCAATAATAATGTAATGTTCATAAAGGAACTGGATAAATATTTGAAGTGGCAGATTGGTCCAAGCTATGGGAAACGAGCAAGGGAATGGTTTTGATTGGGTAACTCAAAAACAATGAGCCAAACATTTGACTTGTGTGTTGATCAGTTAGATTCTACTTCTTTCATTTACATTCCACTGGAACACACGCTTACACAAACTCCACTGAAACGCCAAATAGCAAGGGGGGTTGTGTTGTCTCTATACAGCCATTAATTTGAGAGGATTATAAACCGTTGTTAAAGTGTTGACATTAAATATCCAATAAAATGATTCCAAGTGGGTGAGTTTATGGTTTCCAAGCAAAAGATAGCTCCGTCTACTAACTTTCTGTTCCTTGGCTGCTTTCTGTGGGATGCTGCTGTGTACAAGTGAGGCATTGAGTTTGTCATACATGTCCAAGACCTTCGCCGTTGACTGCATCATGGGGTAACCTGCCCAGCACTCAACCCCGAGTTCTTAACACCCAACTCCACAAGGGCGCAGCAGCAGATTTGCTGCCTTGTAGCGCCAGAGACCCGGGTTCGATCCTGGCTACGGGTGCTGTCCGTATGGAGTTTGCACGTTCTCCCCGTGACCTGCGTGGGTTTTCTCCGTGTGCGCCAGTTTCTTCACACAGGTTTGTAGGTTAATTGGCTTCAGTAAAATTGTCCCTAGTATGCGTCGGATAGTGTCAGTATGTGGGGATTGCTGGTCGGCGCAGACTCGGTGAGCCATAGGGCCTGTTTCCACATTATATTCTCATGTTCAATGTTCATTTAATCTAAACTGCAGTTGAGAAGCAGACTTTTTGCCTAATCACATGCCTGATTTCAGAGTTATTGTCGAGTTGCCACCAGATTGCAAATGTCCTATGCTGCCTTCTAGTGATCAACTGGAAAATAATAACCTGCCTACCTATTTGCATTGATGGTCACAGTTTGCAACCTGGACAATCTGTTCAAAATCGACTGAAAAGATAATGAAGGAATTGCATACCTCCAGGAACACATTGCCATTTATGAAAGATAACCAGGTCTGAGTGTTATTTTTAGCATATCAGGATATTGTCCATTTGCCAAGGAGGAATAAACTGATTTGGAGCTTCACTGGTTTTGAAGGACAAGTGCATACAAAAATCCAGGAGGCAAAACGTGGAATGGGTGGGTAATTGGTGAATGAACAATGAAGTGGACGAGTGTGGTGCTGGAAGTGGTACATTTAAGACAAGAAGAGCCCAAAGGGTTAGAAAAATAAAGAGATGCAGGGGAATATATGACTGATAAATTCGCAGCGAATGTTAATCACGATTTTCAGAAAAGCACTGGTTAATTTTTAAAGGGAAGGAATTATGTCAAAATTGTATCTAAACTTCAACAGGCTACAGTATGATTTATGTATGTCTTTTGTTTCTATAGGACTAAAACAAAGGGATGAAGCTCCAGAAGGGGACTAATAACATTTCACAACACTAAGAGGATTATCTTTATCAGGTTGGATTTTTATTTTCTAACGAGGGGGAAGCTGAAACTTTTTCTAATAGGGTGGCGCAGCGGTAGAGCTACTGCCTTACAGCACCAGAGACCCGGGTTCAATCCTGACTACGGGTGCTTGTCTGTACGGAGTTTGTACGTTCGCCCCGTGACCTGCGTGGGTTTTCTGCGAGATCTTTGGTTTACTCCCACTCCCATTCCAAAAACGTACAGGTTTGCAGGTTAATTGGCTTGGTTATAAATGTAAAATTGCCCCTGATGTGTGTAGGGTAGTATTAGTGTGCGGGGATCGCTGGTCGGTGCGGACTCGGTGGGCCAAAAAGCCTGTTTCTGTACTGTATCTCTAAACTAAACTAAACATCTTTAACTGATAAAGGTCTATTGAAAAATTTAATAAGCTGGCCATCAGAGTAGTGTTACAAAGTGCTGAGTAACTCAGCAGGTCAGCGTGGTCCACTTAGTTACTCCGGCACTTTGTGTCTTTTCTTGTAAAGCAGCATCTGCAGTTCCTTGTGTCTATATCAGAGCGGTGATACTGCCTCATACCTTCAGCCACCAGCCTCCGATCTTGACCTCCAGTGCGGTCTGTACGGAGTTTGTACATGATCCTTGTAACCACCTTTCCCAGGTGCTCTAGGTTCCTCCCACATCCGAAAGGTCTGCTGGTGGATCGACTAAATGATCCATTGCAGGTAGCTGGCAAAAGAATCAGGTTGGAGTAGATGGGCTGAGGGCAGAGATAGTTCAGAAAGAAGTGCGTGGGGAATAGGATTGTTCTGAAATCCGGCAAGGACGAAATGGGCCGAACATGAGACAGCGATAAGATGGGACATATCTGCTAGACTTCCAAAATGGATCATGGTAAGCATTCAAACAGCGGCTATTTGTTGCTTTTCAGGCAGCACGTTTGATTGATGCTGCCTGTTGTTTTTTTACCTGTTTCCTTTGTGAAGACAGTGCTACAATGGGTCACATCAGCAGGGGAACAACTATTGTAATTGCCTTCCACCACTTTAGGAGGCCTGTCTTGGAAAGGAGCAGAATTCTGACCGCAGGACTCCCTCATTCTCCCCTCCCACCCCTGTCTCCCTCATCCTCCCTCCCCACCCTCTCCCTCATCCTACCTCCCCACCCTCTTTCTCATTCTCACTCCCACCCCGTCTCTTTCATCCTCCCTCCCCACCCTCTCCCTCATCCTGCCTCCCCAACCTCTCCCTCATCCTCCCTCCCCACCCTCTCCCTCATTCTCACTCCCGCCCCCGTCTCCCTCATCCTCCCTCCCCAACCTCTCCCTCATCCTGCCTCCCCACCCTTTCCCTCATTCTCACTCCCTCCCCACCCTCTCTCCCATCCTCCCTCCCCACCCTCCAGAGAGAGCTGGATAGAGCTCTTAAGGATAGCGGAGTGAGGGGGTATGGGGAGAAGGCAGGAACGGGGTACTGATTGAGAGTGATCAGCCATGATCGCATTGAATGGCGGTGCTGGCTCGAAGGGCTGAATGGCCTACTCCTGCACCTATTGTCTATTGTTTATTGTCTATTGTCTCTCCCTCCCCACCCTCTCCCTCCCCACCCTCTCCCTCTCTCCACAATTCTCTCCCCCCTCCTATTCACAATGAAAGCAATTTAACACGTTGATTTTCACCTGCTTATGCTTTAAGTTGCATCTGCATTCGCAAGAGAGTAGCTCCACGGAGATGATGACAGGAGATGGATGTGCAGCTGATGGGGCACAGGTTGCAGGGACAAAGGCAGAGTGATAAGTTGGCAGCGTGGCATGTACAGTGCAGCTAATGCGACTCATTAGAGGTCAAAGTCATACACTATCTCTGCTGAAGAAAGCTTGTGGGTGCACATGACCAAATGCTTAGTGCATTGAAAAATGCATCAGAAAACACATTCACTGTCAGGGTTCATGGCCTCCATCATTTCACCTGCGGAACATAGATCATAGAACACGCAACATGGGGCGGCATGGCAGTAGAGTTGCTGACTTGCAGCGCCAGAGACCCGGGATCGGTCCTGACGAGGGGTGCTTTCTGAATGGAGTTTGTACGTTTTCCTCGTTACCATGTGGGTTTTCCCCAGATGCTCTGGTTTACTCCCACACTATAAAGATATGCAGGTTTGTAGGTTAATTGGCTTCGGTAAAGATTGTAAATTGTCCCTAGTGTGTGTAGGATAGTGTTCGTGTGTGGGGGATCGCTGGTCGGCACAGACTCAGTGAGTCTGCACTGTCCCTCTAAAACTAAAATAGAACTGTACAGCCCAGGAACAAGCCCTTTGGCCCTTAAAGACTGTGTCAAAAGGAATGCCAAGTTAATCTAATTACCTTTGCCTGCGCATGATCCATGTTCCTCTGTTTCCTACATATTCATTTGCCTATGTAAAAGCCTCTTAAACGCCACTAACCTATCTGCCTCCTCTACCACCTCTGAGCAGCGCCTTACAGACACACACCACCCTCTGTGTGAAAAAACGTCCGCTGCACATCTCCATCAAACTTTGCCCCTCTCACCTTAAAGCCACATCTTCCAGAACATGACATTTATACCTTGGGGGAAAAAGGGTCTGCCTCTCTACCCTATCCATGCCTTACATAAATTTATATATTTAGGAGAGGCATGGGGCAATGATGGCACAATCATAAATTCATTTGGACTATTTCTGTCACGTCTCCCATCCTTCTGAATGAGTCCCCATCTCAGAATCCACATATTCCTACTCACCTAAACCGCATGCGTCCGGTCCAACCATCTGTACATACCATGTCTGTAATTGTTGTGAATAATCATAAATATTTTTGAGATGACCATAGAAGATTGCATCTAAATCCCACACTGTATTTCAGATGAGCCTTGCACTCATTCCAGGCAATTTTGACTGAAATGTCAAATGACTAATACAGCCCTATTAATGATCCATGGGCTCCTGGGGGAAAGGCAGATAATTGATCTTAATAAACCCGAATTGCAATTAGACCTAAAAATGAGAGTTTTACACTCCACATCCAAGTTGCAAAGGTTATTAATTATACAGGCCCTTTTTGTTCTGCCTTTTGTGTGTATTTTGGTTTAAATAATATGAACGCTGATAATTCATTGTGTAACGTGGCTTGGCAAACACATTCATAACTACCAGAAACGTTTAACCTGCCAGCAGAACTACAGTTTGCTTTCTATTAATATTAATTCATCACAACTACAATTCTAACATTAACTAACACATTCAAGCTGCTTGCTCGAGTCATGTAATCAATGTTTTTTTTTTAAATTAGCCACAAAATGAGAAGTTAAGAATGCTGTTGTTTCACCAGTTCTTCTGCTTACACACTTCTTACCAAAGCCCGATAATCTGCAACGTTAACCCTGTATTTCAAACCACACAGGATGGCCAAAGATTTTTAGAACTTTCAACTTTATTTGACTGCTACTAATATTTTATATGGGAGAACAATGGAGTGACTTCCATGTTAAAACATAAATCAGAATAAATTACGCAGTACAAGATGGATTTTTGAATAATAGAAATGACTTCAGATGGTGTTTAGATGCTGTTTCAAAGACCAATTACATTAAGATGAACATTTGTCACTAAACTGAATTGTTAAAAGACCCAACTTGCTGGTTGACCAAACAAAATGTAAATCAAGAATAATTTCTACATGCTTAGGTGGTATCCAAACAATTATTATGTAACATTACATTCAGAAATGCAAACTCCTCGGCTAATGAGTTAAATTTGCAATTTAGAAACTGATGGTGCTAAGTGTTATTAATAAAGACATTAACGTGTTTGAATGATGGCAATAATGTTATGATTTTGTTGGCAGACGGAAGCTTACGGACTAGCCCGATCTGCAAGATCAGAACTGGCTCATTTAATTCCCGGTCAACCACAATGTTACAGCATCTGTGCCTTAAGAAATGAGCACGGCAGAGTGAAAATCACCTGATCAATTGGATGTGGCTTCATGAAGATGACAAGAACTCCCTGCTGGTGTTTGAAAATTTAAATTATTTTACCTTGCATACTTTTCTCCATGTTTTCCCTGCTGCATTTGATTTTGTTGATTATTCCTGACTTCTTGCATTCACATATTCTTATTTCCAGAACTTAATTATAACAAAGTCTTGCATCCAGCTAGTAATTTGCTTGTGGGTGGGATGAAAATTCTTTGTGAATGTCTAAGTTCTGAAGAATAGTTCTTGCGTGGGGTGATACTGTCTCATGTTGTAGATACATTCTGAGGGGACCCTGAATCTAAAGTTGGAGAAATGGCCAATCCTAACTGGTCATCTCAGAGAAAAAATGTCTTTTACAGTACCCCTAACTTATGCGACCAGTTGTCTATGCAGAAAACGGAGGCCACATAGAAGACTATTACTATTCTGGGGTTACGACTACCGATGGTGCTAAGCCAAACAAATTATCTGTTTGTCCACGAATATATCATTCTCCAGTGGGCAACAAGAAAGATGGAGCAACAAGGAACTGCAAAAGAGGACACAGAGTGCTGGAGTAACTCGGTGGATCAGGAGAACATGCATATGTGGTGTTTTGGGTCGGGACCCTTGAAGAAGGGTTCTGGTTCAATGACATCAGTCAGAGGAAGGGTCCCAACCCGAAACGTCACCTATCCATGTCCTCCAGGGATGCTGCCTGACTCGCTGAATTACTCCAGCACTTTGTTTTAACAAGAAAGATTGTTCTGCTTGAGTGCAGAGAGTCCTACCTGCCAAATATCTAGCCCTATGAACCCATTCATACTCTCCTGTAGTATTTTGCAAACTTTGCTAGTTTAAATGCTACCAGTGGATTTCAACAGTATCCACAATTCCAGATCATTTATATATATATGAAACTGTTATCTCTACTGCATATTTATATTCTAAAGCTTCAAAAAAGCAAATACACTGAACTTTTCAAATAACGTCACAAAAATTCAGAATTCAGTTAAATATACACTGCCTTCAACAATCTGCGCTACCTTTTTAGTTTAGTTTAGAGATACAGCTTGGAAACAGGCCCTTCGGCCCATCGAGTCTGCGCCGACCAGCGATCCCCACACATGAAAACACTATCCTACACACACTAGGGACAATTTACATTCATACCAAGCCAATTAACCTACAAACCTGTACGTCTTTGGAGTGTGGGAGGAAACGGAAGATCTCGGAGAAAACCCACGCAGATCAAGGGGAGAATGTACAAACTCCGTAGTCAGGATCGAACCCGGGTTTCTGGCGCTTGTAAGGCAGTAGTGCTAGCACTGCCGCTATGCCACCATGCCACCCAACCTGCTCCTATTTAAATTTTGCTTCTTTGGGTGCATCCTCACATAGAAAAGATCCTTGTGGGGTAATTTTCAGACGGTTCAGCAAATCCAAATTTCATCAGATGAGAACACGTTTAAATCTTTCCATGATGTTCTGATTGCATTGATTTCTCCAAGATCCGGCCATGCGTGTGAATATTCACAATCCCAAAAAAGGTTGGTAAGTTTCAAACCGTTTTCCATTGACAACTCTCCACAAAGTCTCAATGAGGTTTCGTCAAGACCATGTTTTATGTCATTTGTTAACTGAACTAATATTTGGACATTTGAAGCAAAAACATGCAGTGAGCATCATGCAGAATCCATATGACTCCTTCCACTTCATTAAGCATAATTTAAAAATGAATAATCGTGGAAAGATACCCTGCTTCAGATCTACTTGAGGTTAATGTGAGAATGAGGAATTAAACACAATACAAAAAGTGCTGATCTGTGACAAACCATGAAGGAAAATATATTTTCACAAAGTCATTTTAATTAATAGCTTTGCTGAAAGCCTAATTAATTAAGACAGAATGTTTATTAGACACAATAGTTGGTAAAGTGTGCTTATTATTCATTATATCATTGCTTGTTTTCTTGATTACTAATTACAATATATGTTAAACTGAAGAGCACACAATGAAAATAAAAATCAAGCACTATTCCTAGAAAAAAAAAAGCTAGATATTTATTTCGTCGGCGCAAGCAACTGCAGATGCTGGTTTACAAAAAAAGACGCAAAGTGCTGGAGTAAGTCAGCGGGTCAGGTAGCATCTCTGCAGAACACGGATATGTGGCGTTTCTGGCCGGGACCCTTCTTCAGACCGGACTTGTTCATACACTGACTGGTTTTATGTGGCTGATGCAGTTACATTTCTGGTGAAAGTTGACTTCCCTCCAATCTGCTGATGGTGGGAGATTTAGGAACAGTAACACTCTCTTAATCGCCCATGGCCTGATGGCTATTTCCAACATCTGTGAATGCCCAAATATTCTCCATATCTCGCTGCTCAAAGGAATTGACTCATTCGTTATCTTGGGAGTGGTAAATGGAAAGGAATCATGTGCAATCGGCAAAACTGCCCATTCGGCTCTAACGACGGTGATAAATTCACTAATGAAGTAGCTGGAAACGTCTCCACCAAAGAACACCCATGACATGGGCCTCCACTAGTCAACACCATACTCCATTGTTCAAGGAATGAGTCCAACCAGCAGACAGATTCCTTCCCTTTCTCATTGACCGCATCAACTAGATCTTCTTGCTGACCTACTTTGACAAATGCAAGCTTGAATGTTAAGGGCAACCATTTTCTCCTCGCATCTGGGATAGTGGTATTTCATCCACGTTTGAACCCAGGGCTATTTTAGGTAGTTGCAATCAGTATTTATTTTTCAAATTTGGCAAGCCCCTGAGTGCTTTGCACAAAGTGAATACATTTCACGTGCAAAGGTGGATGCACTCCTGTAGAGTTGCCAGTAATGTCCATTATAACGTTATCTTTCAAGATTTTACACATTTGTTTACATGGTCCAAAACAAGGGAAAACCGGGGAAGAATCTCCAACCAAGGTTTCTACAAGACACCAAAACGGAATGGCAATTAAATGATTTAACTTGGTACTTATTTATTAAGACCCATCCCTTCTGTAAGAGCTTAACACCAGTACAGAGTGTGCAGGAGGAATTTGTACTAGATGGTTTGAATGCAGATAAAAGAGGCCTCCGTTAATCCCAGATGATGGTCAGTGTGCTGCTAAGGGCACACAAATAAGCCCTCATGATCATACACACAGTTCAGATTATTTTCTTTCATATCTTGAAAATCATAACGGATAGCAACGTCGGAATTGATGCGAGCACTTATTATAAAATCACAATGAATTCTAATCGACATAATTATACAGCATCGCGGTTTACTCCATGATTCGGGGATTTTTTGCAGTGACTGCCGAATGCATCATCCTTTCCCGCCGTTTCAATTTGCTCTGAATGTGTCAGATGTGATGAAAAGATGGCTCTGAAGCAGAAGTGACTGCTTAACCCTTATATAACTTACTGGTAGATGACCCAAATTAAGAAAGTTCTTTGTACATGGCGACCGTAAATAAATTTAAGAATATTTAAGAATAAGGGGTAGGCCATTTAGTTCTGAGATGAGGAAACACTTCTTCACCCAGAGAGTTGTAAATCTGTGGAATTCTCTGCCACAGACGGCAGTGGAGGCCAATTCACTGGATGTTTTCAAGAGAGAGTTAGATTTAGCTCTTAGGGCTAATGGAATCAAGGGATATGGGGAAAAAGCAGGTATGGGGTATCGATTTTAGATGATCAGCCATGATCATATTGAATGGTGGTGCTGGCTCGAATGGCCGAATGGCCTACTCCTGCACCTATTTTTCTATGTTTCTATGTTTCTAAATTGACAAAGGAAGCTACACAATCAGCAACACACAACCTGAATTAATTTAGTACAAATCGAAGATAGACACAAAATGCTGGAGTAACTCAGCGGGACAGGCAGCATCTCTGGAGAGTAGGAATGGGTGACATTTCAGGTCTAGGGAAATGGAGAGGAGTAGAATGGGGGGAGAGGGGTGGGATGAGTGAGAGAGAAGAAGTTCAGGGACAAATGGGAATGGGGCGATAATGAATAATCTGACAGCGAGCATAGACTCGATGGGCTGAATGGTCTCTTTCGGCACGAGAGTGGGAATGGAATTGGGAATGGAACTGGACTAAACAAAGATAATGTAGCCTGGTTTTCCCTGATACGAGAGAAAGAACCACAACCTAATGTGATTATAACAATCATTGAGTTCAAAAGCAGTGGCTTCAGTAACCAATGTTTCCAATGGTAGATATAAGTGCAATTAAAAATATATCTTTTTGTTTTCTTTTTTGCTTTGTTTATTTATTTACTTTTTCGTATTTATTTTTATTTTTATTACACCTGTTGATCGTTTGGTTAATATCACAGTTACAGGAGTCAATTCATAGGTGGTATGAGAGGTAAGGTGTATGATGAGTGATATCCTTGTTGAGGTAATATGTGAATTATTATTACCAATGAGGAAGCATGTCTCACAACAGACATGAAAAGAAGAGAATATACGTGAAAACAGGTGTAACTGAATATGTATCTCTTCCATGTTGTATGTGTTCTGTACTATGTGTGTTGAAGAAATTTAAAAAATTTAAAAAATAAAGTAATAAAAAATATATATCTTCTCATAAATTTACATACAGCTTCCGAGGTTCAAAACCTAGTGCTTACAAAGTATGTGCATTAATTACATTTACCTCAGTAAATAGGTCTCAATGTCACCTGGAGCTACTCCATAATCATGGAATGACTTGGGCCAACTGATACCCCTGCTCTGTCTATTTCCTGAAGAAAAGCATATTTAGTTATTTTAACTTGCGAATTACAGCCTCTGTGAACTCACCCCTTGAAGTAAGGATGGTGTTTGGTGAAATATCTGGCACAAACCAAGATGCATAAACAACTCATAAAAAGGCAAGAGTTCTACTTGCCTAAGAATCACCCCCGAGGTGGAAAGGTTGGGGGCTCATGTTTCCGGCTGAGCATGCCAAACAATATTTTCAGTTGCCACCGAGTTCCAATTTGATGGTTTGTTTGCAGCAGAGCAAACTCTTTTTGCTGAGTAGCCCTTTTAAAAATAACAAGCGCTCCCGAAGACCTTAGCAACACAGAGCACTGAGGAAGCGCAGGTGTTGCTAGGGAGCATTGGAGCGTCTTCATCATCTGCAGTCAACTCACCTCTTTCAGGACGGTGCACCAGGCAGAAAATAGCAGAGGTTGAACAGACTGGTTTCTACCTATTATTCTCCTTTTAAAACCGAGGCCAGTGTGCGGCAAAATATTTTTAGACCATTTTCAGTGGATGGTGTTAGCATTCTGACTTGTAAAACTCATTACTGAAAATAAATGAGTTAAATGACTGCTTTTTAAGCGGGTCAGCGATAAGTGGATGGGGAAGGAATAGCAAGTGTGGATGACCTCTTCGCTTCTAGATTGTGCTGGCAATATGCAAGCATTCCTGAATATGGACCAGCCTTACAATAGACAATAGACAATAGGTGCAGGAGGAGGCCATTCGGCCCTTCGAGCAAGCACCGCCATTCAATGTGATCATGGCTGATCATTCTCAATCAGTACCCCGTTCCTGCCTTCTCCCCATAACCCCTGCCTCCGCTAGCCTTAAGAGCTCTATCCAGCTCTCTCTTGAATGCATTCAGAGAATTGGCCTCCACTGCCTTCTGAGGCAGAGAATTCCACAGATTCACAACTCTGACTGAAAATGTTTTTCCTCATCTCAGTTCTAATTGGCCTACCCCTTATTCTTAAACTGTGGCCCCTTGTTCTGGACTCCCCCAACATTGGGAACATGGTTCCTGCCTCTAACGTGTCCGACCCCTTAATAATCTTATACGTTTCGATAAAATCCCCTCTTATTCCAGTCTAAACCTCTCATCCTTCTAAATTCCAGTGTATACAAGCCGAGTCGCTCCAGTCTTTCAACATATGATAGTCCCGCCATTCCGGGAATTAACCTAGTAAACCTACGCTGCATGCCCTCAATAGCAAAAATATCCTTCCTCAAATTTGGAGACCAAAACTGCACACAGTACTCCAGGTGCGGTCTCACTAGGGCCCTGTACAACTGCAGAAGGACCTCTTTGCTCCTATATTCAACTCCTCTTGTTATGAAGGCCAACATTCCATTGGCTTTCTTCACTGCCTGCTGTACCTGCATGCTTCCTTTCAGTGACTGATGCACTAGGACACCCAGATCTCGTTGTACGTCCCCTGTTCCTAACTTGACACCATTCAGATAATACTCTGCCTTCCGATTCTTACCACCAAAGTGGATAACCTCACACTTATCCACATTAAACTGCATCTGCCATGCATCCGCCCACTCACATAACCTGTCCAAGTCACATTACATTTGACATCCGTTTCATTTACGCAATAGCAAATTAAAACTTGCCGCTCGGGTTAAAATTTGTCACTCCCCATTCCACTCTCCCCACTTTCCTCCCTACACCACTGTCCCCATTCCCCACACCATTTACATCCCTCCCTACTCTGTTCTGAGGCACCCACTTGCTTCAAGTAGACCACTATCATTCCTGTGCCAAAGAAAAGCAAGATCTCAGGCCTTAATGACTACCGTCCAGCGGCCTTGACATCCACCATCATGCAAAATGCAAAAAGGGTCACATTTCAGCACAAATCCATCCCACTCTTTCCCACAGAAGATAGACACTAAAAGCTGGAGTAACTCAGCAGGTCAGGCAACATCTCTGGAGAAAAGGAAGAGGTGGTGTTTCGGGTCGAGATCCTTCACCGGACTGAGAGTCAGGGAGGGAGAACCTACTGACTATAGAGACATAATTCTGGAGAATCTCAGCGGGTGTTTGGTTAGCTTTGGTGTAAACCAGCGTCTGCAGTTCCTTCTGACATCACTCTTTCCCCACTGCAACCAATTCACAATTCATAATCATACTTGTCGAACGTCGTGCGGCTTGGAGCTCCCGACCGGTCTCAATCTGAGACTGCGAGCTCCTTGATGCTAAAGTCCGCAGGCCACGGTTGGAACGTCGATCCAGGCAAGGGATCGCACGCTCAGATGGTACGCCCACGCCCCACGGGGGCTCAAAGTCAGTCCCAGGCAAGGCCTCCAGCTCCATGATGTTAGGCCGCAGAGCGACTGGAGATACCATCCAGAAAACAATCGCATCTCCGGCAAGGTAAGAGATTGAAACCAAGAAAAAACAGGCGTGGGAGCTGTCTAATCACCACAACAGGGTTAACGAAACAGAGTGACAACAAGAAGAATGCTCCATTAATTGGCACCTCATTCCTTTAAATGCTGTGAGCTTGCTCAGTTTTGCAATTGGCACTCAGACAATTTGCAGTTCTGATTGCTTGCACAGATGCTGCACGTGCAGGAAGCCAGAGGGAGAGGCAGCCTTGCACTGCACAACTTGTCCTGACTTATCTTCACACCAAAGCCGCGAGCAGCTTCGGTTACCCAGGGATGGCAAACAAATCGCTGACCCCATTGATGTCAACATCTCGCAGTCAAAAATATGTTGCTTAAAGAAACCTGAAAAGCTGCGCAATTGGCCTCATTAGAGCACAATGCTTGTAATCGTCCAGGGCTAAATGTAGAGCTATTATCTGTGATTGTATTGTGTCGAAACAGTGTGGGTGCAAGTTTGAGTCTAGACACGTAGAGGTAATGAGTGTCAGCAAGAGGGGAGTGCTATTACCGACAGACTAAACAGAATTCATTGAATGAATCCATGCTCGCATCACCATCCCCTGTCTCTCTCCTAACAAATGGCAAAAGGACAAAATAAATACCAGGAAAAGAAGCAATTGAACCAAGTAAAGACTATTCCACTTTAAAAAAATTAATCCATTTCTATGTTCCTACGTTCACAGACATCTTGGATTATTTTTTAATCACACCGTTAATTTGAACGGAGTAAGAGGTGATGACTAAGGGCCAAACTATACAGGGTGACCAACATAAGGGCAGTGGATCAATCAAATGAGTTTGAAAAACCCTGAGGGAAAGAAAGTGATTTATGCGTTTTGCTGTATTTTAATCTTTTTAAGTATTTTAACCTTTTTTTTGTATTCTTTGGTTTTAGTGATATGGCATTTAATATTTTATGATCATTTTAATAATGTAAATCTACTTGAATAGCTTTTAATTGCTTCTGATTACTCGAGACATCTGTACATTGTTCAGCAGCCTTGCTTTGAATACAGATTAGTAAAGCACAGTAATAGGACCATTGGCTCATAATATCTGTGCTGAATGTGATGCCAAGATCATCTAATCTCATCTATCCGGACTTGATCCATATCCCTCCATCCCCTACATATCCAGGTAGTTTATCTAAAAGATTCTTCAACGCCTCCACCACCACCCCTGACAGCACATTCCAGCACCCTACACTCTCTGTAGAAGAGTCTTAACCCGAGACATCACCTACCCATGTTCTCCAGAGATGTTGCCTCACCTGCTGAGTAACTACAGCACTTTGTGTTCTTTCCAGCACTAAACACCTTCTGAGTCACCTCTAGGGGCAAGCTAGTAAGCTGTCCATCCCTCTACATCTGGAGAAGGTGACTGCGGAAGAATAGGGATTATGAACATCACATTCCACAGTGGACATACCACGCTTGTCCACAACCATCTGGTCCACCTCCACAGGGACGAGACTACACGTGGACACTGAAGATAGACACAAAAAGCTGGAGTAACTCAGCGGGACAGGCAGCATCACTGGGGAGAAAGAATGGGTGACGTTTCGGGTCAAGACCCTTCTTCAGACTGGTTAGGGATAAGGGAAACGTAAGTAGCTGAGTGGCAACCTATAGGTAATTCAAGGCCAAATACCCTCTTTCTGAGCTGAATTTGAACCCCTCTTCCCCCCCCCCTCCTCCCCCTCTCCCACCATCGCCGCCACATTATCTGGTGGAAACTGAGCAGATAAAAACAAATTGGTTGGTTTTCCGCAGATAACTGGCTCTTTTTCACAAATTGTTCCAAGTTTAAGCTTCTTAGAACCACAGCCTGCTGAGAACCTTACCTGAAACAAGGAGGGCCTTTATGGAATCAAGGTTCTAGTGGACCAAATGTCTTTCTATCTCAGTTAATAAATGAGAATCGACTGGCAGGTGAGGCTAGGTCAGGACTAAACCAGAAACGTTCACCGGTGAGGAGTGAGATGCTCAGTTTGAAAGAGGAGCAGGCATTGCCCATCTGGCCCTTCGAGCCTGCTCCACCATGCTCCATCATGGCTGATCTTCTACCCCAATACGCTCGTGAAACCTGTGTCTCTTGATACCTTTTAATATCCAGAACTATATGGAAATTGTTAAATCAAGCCTCCAAATGCATCCAGGGTTTGTGATGCTCTTAGACAGAAAGGCACGCATTCATATAGCATCTTTAACACATCCCAAGAAGGGTCTCGACTCGAAACGTCACCCATTCCTTCTCTCCTGAGATGCTGCCTGACCTGCTGAGTTACTCCACCATTTTGTGAATAAATACCTTTGAATTGTACCAGCATCTGCAGTTATTTTCTTATATATCTTGCATACATGAAGTACTTCTGAAGAATAGTCACCGCTGTAACTTATGAAATGAGGCAACCAATTTCGCTGGCACCAATGTGGCAATGAACAAAGATCAGAGTGCATAGTTTTAAGGTGAGGCAGAGAAGGTTTGAAGGAGGTGTCAGGGCAAGTAATTTTCATTGTTGGAGTATATTTGAGGGCCCTGGAATGCCCGACCAGGAGTGGTGATGGAAGCAGATATGATAGTGGCATTTAAGAGGCTTTTAGATCAACACATGGATGGGGGGGGGAGGGGGTATGGAAAAGGTGCAGGCTGAAGGGATTAATATCACTTGGCATCATGCCCGGCACAGTCATCGTTCCTGCTCCCCTGCTGTACTGTTCTATTAGACAATAGACAATAGACAATAGGTGCAGGAGTAGGCTATTCAGCCCTTCGAGCCAGCACCACCATTCAATGTGATCATGGCTGATCATTCTCAATCAGTACCCCGTTCCTGCCTTCTCCCCATACCCCCTGACACCGCTATCCTTAAAAGCTCTCTCTAACTCTCTCGAATGCATTCAGAGAATTGGCCTCCACTGCCTTCTGAGGCAGAGAATTCCACAGATTTACAACTATTGCAGCGGGAGCGGTCGGTTCAGCCCGAAATAAGGCGAGACGCCAGGTTAGTCCAGCCGGGATGCTTTATTAACACTACAAGCTGCCAGCACACATGTTCACTCTCCTCTCTCTCCACAACCCCTGGTGAGAAGCCCCCTGGACTGGGCAGTGCCCAGACCCTGTCAGTCTCAGTGCCGAGGGTTCGGCCAAGGAGTGGCCTAACTCTCAGGAGTCGCCACACTATGTTCTTCAGATAATCTGTTCTAGAGATGTTGATTGGTATAGATATTGGCTCAGGGTGTAGGAAAATAACTGCAGATGCTGGTACAAATCGAAGGTATCACAAAATGCTGGAGTAACTCAGCGGGTCAGGCAGCATCTCAGGCACTGCAAAGGTCCAGCTGCAGTGATTTGTTTTGATCCTTTCCTTGAGGTGAACTTGACCTTATAGCCTTCGATTCAGGGTTGGCAGGTGCACACAGCTGAGGTGTCGCATGGATCCAGGAGTCTCCTGTTCCAATGCTTCAACTGGTTACTTCTGAGTCCAATGACACTGAATCCATAAGTGACAGGAGCAGAATTAGCCCATTCAGTCCATCAAGTCTACTCTGCCATTCAATCATGGCTGATCTATCTCTCCCTCATAACCCCATTCTCCTGCCTTCTCCCCATAACCCCTGACACCCGCACTAATCAAGAATCAAGAATCTATCTATCTCTGCCTTAAAAATATCCATTGGCTTGGCCTCCACAGCCTTCTGTGGCAATGAACTCCACAGATTTACTACCCTCTGAGGAAAGAAATTCCTCCTCATCTCGTTCCTAAAAGGAACGTCCTTTAATTCTGAGGCTGTGACCTCTGGTCCTAGACTCTCCAACTAGTGGAAACATCCTCTCTACATCCACTCCATCCAGGCCTTTCACTATTTGGTACGTTTCAATGAGGTCCCCCTTCTACATCTGTAGAGGGGATGCGAGTAAGAATGTATGCCATGTGGCAGCTTTGTAAAAAGCAGAGGCAGAGGAAAATTTGTTTTAGAACTGGAGTGGCTCTTGTAGTAATGGTGCCCAGGTCACCTTTCACTTGAATATAATTCGCCTCACAAGTACACATCCTCTAGACAGGACCAGTCCCATCCACCCTTGCCTTCACATCCAGTTGCAAAAGGTGATGAAGCAATCCATTACCTCGTACGAAAGTGTAAGAAGTGTGATCCTCCACTGCCCCACAAATCTATCACAATGAGGCTCCCGCCTGTCCCTGGAGAGAGTTACCTGCGCGGATGAACACCTTTCCTGTGCAATGCCGGAGATCAGTCCGCGTGAACCAGCCACTTTTTTTTCCCCTCACACTTTCCCCCCCCCCGAGCGCAGCCCATTGCGCAACATTTCGAGAGGTGAAAACCAGTCCGAGTTTCCCATTCTGCTTCGTCCAGACGTGGCGTTTGGTGGAAGAGCCATCCATCTACTACCAGAGGAACAGGCGGCAATAAAGCAGGAGATTAGGTGGAAATCAGGACAGAAGTTGCAGATTAATTAAACATTTAATGGGAAGCAGCTGCTAGGGTTTCTGAGGTAATAAAATTCTAATTGAGAATTTTTATATGAACCTCCGCAACTTTGCTCCCTCTTCCTTCACGGAAAGGACTATAATTAGAACCAAGCTATATTCCCAGATCAGGGTAATTGTAGTCACTGTAATTAGTATTACAAACAGGTTTCAATAACTTCAATTCTGTAAACTAGATTTTGCCTGACAGGATTTCGTGCTTAATGCATTTTAAGTTGGTAAGCTGCATTCCATAATCCTTCGGTACTGCATGTTGTTCTGCAAGCAAACAAGTTAGCAATATTTCAATTATAATTGGAAGGTGTAAAAAACCTGACAGGTCTTCAAATAGTAAATACCATTTGGGTTCAGTTCGACAACTGCTTGAGGACTACAGCTGTGATCCCTGTGGAAGATTCTGGAAGAAAATTGCATCCTCTCAATTGCCTGCAATGTTTCTGAGCTGTGTCGTTCTGTGCTACTTAAAAAAAAAAAAAAGACAAGGAATACTTTGGCAAAGACCAGTGTCAAAAGGCTTAACTTTGCAGCCTGGGCGAGTTGGAACTAACGCACCGGTCTCTTGGACAGAGATCCTGTGCCCAATCCAGTTAACAAATTATACAGCAGAGAAATAATATCTACCTGGATTTAAGGAGCTACAGACAAAAGTATGGCAAGTATCAACATGCTGGGCACTATCTTTGCCAATTGGCCTGGGAAAAGTACATAAGGTCAGAAGCGATAGGAGCAGAATTAAACCAGTGGTTTCTTGGCCCATTGCCCACTATGCCATTCAATCATGGCTGATCTATCTCTCCCTCCTAACCCCATTCTCCTGCCTTCTCCCCACAACCCCTGGCACCCGTACTAATCAAGATTCTATCTATCTCTGCCTTAAAAATATCCATTGAACCTGTGATGTTTACTGCAAGGGATAGCTGCCGGTCTTTGGTGACTGCAGCCATTTTACAGAAGGGAGTAAACTGCAGCTGTGTCATTATCATAAATCATGCTTTTCATTGTAAAACACAATGTAGTTATTTCTTGTTATAAGCTGTAATCAATTAAAAGTCCCCATACATTGAAAGCAACAGTGTGACAAAGTAAACACAGGCTATGTTTAAGAACCTGCTTAAAAAAAAAATTTGAATTTAAAATTAATCACCATGATGTGGAAATGGAATCTGAGAGTTGGACCTGATATTGGGCAGGTATTGTACAAATCAGCAACATGTTGTTGGATTGCTGCCTTGCCAAAAGAAGGGCTGGGTTCAGCTTCTTACCCAGCTTCTGATCACAGGACAACCCCTATCAAAGTTGTGGAGTCCGTCATTTACACAGAACAGACACCTCCAACATACTTGGCACAATGGAGTCCTCAACTCCAGGCAGCCATGGTGGCGCAGCGGTAGAGTTGCTGCCTTACAGCGCTTGCAGCGCCGGAGACCCGGGTTCGATCCCGACTACGGGTGCTGTCTGTACGGAGTTTGTACGTTCTCCCCATGATCTTCCGTTTCCTCCCACATTCCAAAGACGTACAGGTACAGTATGCATTGGCTTGGTGTGTGTGTGTGTGTGTGTGTGTGTGTGTGTGTGTGTGTGTGTGTGTGTGTGTGTGTAAAATTGTCCCTAGTGTGTGTAGGATAGTGTTAATGTGCGGGGATTGCTGGTCGGTACGGACTCGGTGGCCCTGTTTCTGCGCTGTATCTCTAAACTAAACTAAACTAAAACTCAACAGGGAGTGGGCAACAAGTTCACTGTGGCACGTAGCTGCAGCCTGACAAGGCCAGATGAACCACAAACAGATTCAGATTGGGATTTCAGTGGCGTAGCAATAGAGTTGTTGCCTCACAGCGCCAGAGACCCAGGTTCGATCCTGACTACCGTAGCTGCCTGTACGAGTACAAGTTGGCGGTGATCAGTCCGGATCTCTGCCATCTCCATGCCCTTGATGACCCCATCGCCCAAGTGAAGCTTGGGAAGTAAGGGGGAATAAGACTTGAAGGACATGCAGCAGTCAAAAGCATGTTTCATAACGCTATCATCAATACTGAGATCCAAATTATGGTTATAACAAGACTTAAATAGGAAATGATTTACAACATTATTTTAACCACAAAGCCTAATGTGAAATTTCTCTCACAAGTAAAATGAATCAACGCCAATTTAACTTGGTTCAGCTGGAAGTTGTATTACAACTGATTGTTTTTTTGGTGTGGGTGTGTTGTAGAAATGCATGCCGATTTGGCATGGTCTTGCGTTCTTTTGGGACAGGTTGGGGTACGGGGGGGGGGAGGGGGGGTGGAGGAGAGGGGTGACAGAGGAGCAGAGTTGCCACTTGAGCCAACCTCAAGCATGTTACAGGTGAACGTCTGATTCCAGGGATCTCTGTTTGGCAAAACCATTGTCCTTATAGGGGTCATTGGAAGCCACTCGGGCAAAGCAAACTAAGCAACTACGCATAAGAGCATTGAGCATTTGGAAAGCAGTCGAGAGGCAGATGTTCTTCATGTGCCGCCACAAACATGCTACCAATTGTGGCCAGAGTTTTAACTATTGCACACTGAATATCCCATCCCTCCTCTTTATGGATGAACTGCCTTGTCAGCTCCATGGACAGATTGATGAAGACCCCCCTTTCCCACATCGGATTGGCAAGCTGAGCATGAGCACACCTGATCACGCAGTCAGCAAAACTGGCCGATGCTCGTTAAATGAAACCTCACCATGTAAAGGAGGTGGAGGTGGAGGTGGAGGGATTCGGAAGCAGAGATCGGCCATGTTTGAACGGCGGAGCAGACTCGATGGGCCGAATGGCCTAATTCTCCTCCTATAACTTGTGAACTTGTAAATGTTGCCTGGCAGGCACTGGTCTCACTGCAGTTACCAATGAGCAGGCCGTGTGGAAAAAGCCCCGCGTGACCACAGTGTTCATGGTACACGGATCACGGATCACGGTTCATGGTACACGGACGGCTGCATCGAGCAGCCATTTGCCCAAGATGTGACCATGTTATTCAAGTGGAATATCACTGCTATGATTATCCATTTATTTGTTGAGCTGAGTTAACCATTAAAGCCCCGTTCCAGCTAGGTGGGGTTGTGTTCCTCCTTCTAATTACAAACACCATCTCTTGTTCCATATCATTGATCAGCTCCAGCTAAACGTCTGGTCATCCAGCCTCCTCCCTCGGTTGATGTGGTTGGGGCACCGTTTCGCAGATCCACCATTTTAAGTGCACCCTCTACATTCCTATTCTCTTTAGTAATCTGTCCAAGCCTGAAACACTGTTTACTTTCGCAACTTCAGTGTGGTTAGGCCAGTGACTCCTATAGCTAGTCAAAAAAAAAACCTTCTAAGCTTCATCAGGAGGAGTCTTTGAACTGAAAGGTTGAGTCTGACTCTCTTTCCACAGATGCTGCCTCCCCTGCGGAGCGCTTCCAGCATTTTCTGGTTGTACTTCAGGTTTCTTACAGTTCTTCCTTGCACTTTCTCCACTATGGGATTGTCCTTTCTGGAGTTGGTGAATCAAGTCTGAACAGGGTGTTTCAATAGACAATAGACAATAGGTGCAGGAGTAGGCCATTCGGCCCTTTGAGCCAGCACTGCCATTCAATGTGATCATGGCTGATCATTCTCATCAGTTTCACAAGTCTTAGTAAAGCCTTTATGGGCTACATTAATCATGACCTACTTTTACAAGTAAAACTCTCGCAATAAAACTCTAATGCTGCTTGCTCTGGCTGTATTTTCTTGAATTGCGCTTAATCCTGAGGAATGATTAACGGTTAAATTTTATTTACCTTCAATCCAACTGACAATATGCTAAGTGTACAATTGATTTACATCCATTTGCAATCTCCCATCTCATTTCAAAGTCGACATTCTGTTACTCAGTTTGGTGTCGCCCATTGATTTAATTATTTTACTATCTTTAACCTTGTCTGGATATAATCAATGTGGTTTCAATGTTCATTTTATTGACTTCCTTGCAAGATGGTTCGTTTTCCAGAAGGAAATTGGCACAGTGGTGCAGCGGTAGAATTGCTGCCTTCCAGTGCTAGAGACCCAGGTTGGACCCTTACTATGGGTGCCGCCTGTACGGAGTTTGTACGTTCTCCCCGTGACAGCATGGGTTTTCTCCGAGATCTTCGGTTTCCACCCACACTCCAAAGACGTACAGGTTTGTAGGTAAATTGGCTTGGTAAAATAGTGTGTGTGTAGGATAGTGTTATTTTGCGGTGATCGCTGGTCAACACGGACTCGATGGACGAAGGGCCTGTTTCCACACTGCATCCCTATACTAAAAATAAATCTCTAAACTAAACTAAAGATGACACATGTTCATTCTCCAGTACACAAAACACATTCCCAGATCTCGGGAAATCTTTCATGGTATCACACACAACCTCTGCCACACCTTTCTCTATCCTGGATCAGTGATGTCTGGATCAGAGCTCTCTCTAGCTCAAGGCGGTTTGTTCTAACTAATGAGTAAGAAGGAACTGCAGATGCTGTTTTAAACCGAAGGTCGACACAAAAAGCTGGAGTAGCTCAGCGGGACAGACAGCATCTCTGGAGAGAAGGAATGGGTGACGTTTCGGGCCAAGACCTTCTTCAGACCATGCTTTTAATTTAGAGATACAGCGCTGAAACAGGCCCTTTCGGTCCACTGGGACCGCGCCGACCAGCGATCCCTGCACATTCATTAACACTATCCTAACGTACAAATCCAGTACATGCAGCACCCGTAGTTGGGATCGAACCCGGGTCTCCTGCGCTGCATTCGTTGTAAGGCAGCAACTCTACCGCTGCGCCACCGTGCCACCCATTTTCTTTGAATTTGTGTGCATAAGCGGACCAACTTTTCAGTTTCAACATAAACATAAAAGCAATATTTAACTCTCTAGTCATGTATTCACTGTATTCCAAAATTTCCCCACAGACCAGCCGTTTGCACCCTAACATTTTTGACCACTTAGATAGGAACAATTCCATCCTTCTTATATTTTTCACTACCCTTCTGTCTAGATTCACTCTGGCTTTCCTAATGCTCTTTAGTCAATGGTAACTACCTTGAAATATGTTTAATTCCTTTCTGAGATCTATTATTTCTAACACCTTTGAGTATTCTACATGCTCAATTAAGATTGTATGCAGTCATTCTGGCTTTTCCTTCATGATAACTTAATGATGTCTCCTTTTGGTCATCGCTTCCTGCACTATTATTTTCCATAAACTTGTTGCTTCCGTGTTTCAGCCAATGCCATTCAGCCTTAGTCTTAACAATTGTTCGGTGCTGGATCATAGAGTTGTAAAGCTTGAAAACCAGCCCTTCAGCCCACCATGTCCATGAGAACTGTCAAGTACCCATGCACATTAATCCCATTTTACAGCATTTGTCCCATATCCTTCTATACCATGTCACTTCCAGTTCAGTCTGAGAGTTGTGAATCTGTGGAATTCTCTGCCTCAGAAGGCAGTGGAGGCCAATTCTCTGAATGCATTCAAGAGAGAGCTGGATAGAGCTCTTAAGGATAGTGGAGTCAGGGGGTATGGGGAGAAGGCAGGAACGGTGTACTGATTGAGAATGATCAGCCATGAACACATTGAATGGCGGTGCTGGCTCGAAGGGCCGAATGGCCTCCTCCTGCATCTATTGTCTATTGTCTATTGTCTATTGCTTGTGAGAGTGTCTGTCTCCATCACCTACCCAGATTTTAACCACTCTCTGGGTAGAAAAAAAATCTTCCACAGAACCTCCTGCCCCTTCTCTTAGCCCTGTGCCCTCTCATTTTAGATACCACTGCCATAGGAAAAGTTTCTTACTATCTTATCTCTTGATGCCCTTCATACTGTTGTATGGGTCTGAAGAAGGGTCTAGTCCCGAAACGTCACCTATTCCTTTTCTCCAGAGATGCTGTCTGACCCGCTGAGTTACTCCAGCCTTTTGTGTCTATCTGTTGTATACCTCTGTTTGGTTCCCCTTTAACATGTTGCTCAAAGGAAAACAAATCTAGCCTAACCAGTTTCCCCCCATAATTGAAGCAGTCCATCCCAGTCTACATCTTGGTGAATCTCCTCTGCACGTTCTCCTGTGTAATCATGTACTTCCTCTACTCTGGTAACCAAAACTGCAGTTGCAGTCCAGCTGTGACCTAACCAAAGTTTTCTCAGTCTGAAGAAGGGTCCCGGCCTGAAACGTCATCGACCAGGGTTTGTTGCCTGACCTGCTGAGTTACTCCAGCACAATGTATTTTTTGTTATGGAGTTCTACCGTAAGCTCTCTGCTCTTGTACACTCCAACTAATAAAGGCAAGCTTGCCACACGCATCATCTTCATCACCCTATCCACCTCTGCTGTCACGTTGGACTTGTACACCAAGGTCCCTTTACTTCTCAATTCCCCCCTCGAGCCCTTCCATTCATTGTGCATACCTGACCTTTGTTAGTTAGCCCTGGCAAAATAAATCACCCAACACAAAAGGATTAAATCCCATCTTCCATTTTCTCACCCATTTCACCATCTGATCAATATCATTCTATCGCCAAAGACTACCCCACTTCAGTTCTGCTACTCGCCAACTTACAACCCTGAAATTTGCTGCTGCCCCCTAGTTTTACTCATAATGCTATAAAGCCGTGTGCTGGTCCTCCACTTACAAATCACTGGCTCATTAATAAACATTAAAGTTTAATAGGTTAGCCCAAACATGATCTGGAACTGTAGAGTGAGCTAACATTTTCAGTCACTGCAGGTCTGTGATTGAACTCCTGCTTCTGCTTTGCAGTATTTACACTTCGTTCTCCAACCTTGACAAATTAAAGAAACTCTGAATGCTTCCTCCAAATTGAGTACCTTTGCCACAGGTCATTGTTGATAAATAGCCACTCTCGTCTTCCAAACAAGGTCCTGTTCTCAACGTACTTTATGTTCTAATCAGTGGCTCCGTTCATAGTTAGCAGCAATCTTGAAAAGTCAGGTGGACGGACATGCTCTTGAAATCAAAGCAACACATTGGTATCTGTATAGGAAGGAAGTGCAGAAGCTGGTTTGTACCGAAGATAGACACAAAATGCTGGAGTAACTCAGTGGGTTTGGCAGCATCTTTGGAGAAAAGGAAGAGGTGACATTTTGGGTCTTGACCCAAAACGTCACCTATTACTTTTATCCAGATTTGCGGTTTGACCCACTGAGTTACTCCAGCATTTTGGGTGTCTGTGCTTGATCATTTTAATCTCTTCTGTATTCATCAAGGCTTCAATGCACATCTGGGAACTTGACTTCTACGCTCTACTACTCGAAAGGAGTCACTGGGAGAAAACAATTTCTTACTTAAAGTTTCCGTCCACTTGCGTTAAGCAAATTAAATGCTGTCCCGATGAGATTCCAGAACTACTACAATTATAAAGTAAAGCCTGATACCTTGTTCCCACTGATTATTGAGGATGTTATTTGAAGATGTGCATTTAGGGTAATTATAACAATCTTAATAGAAACTAAACAACTCGTGAACCTGTTGGGTTCTGTTGGCCCCGGACGGCCATCACGGTGGCCAGTAGCAGGAGCGTGGCCGCACGTTTGTCCTGCCGGGAGGATGAAATACTTTGCACAAATTTGAAAATCTCTGCCATAAACGCAAATGACAACTTTTTTAAAAAAAATTATAATTCTATTTTGATTTTGATTTTCCAGTTCCATACATTCCGCAATGAAACACATTCTCATTCACCTTAAACCCTCCTTAGTTAACAAATACTGCATATCCCAAAATAAATCATACCACAGGTATTGGAAGCACTACAAGGATGGGTAATGACTTACTGGACATTTGATCATATCCAAAACTCAACTACACACAAAAACAAAAACAAAAACAACTAAAACCAACATTTGGGGTATACCTCTATAATATTTCATCATTACTTCTGGAGCGGTATGAAATCAAGGAAAATGAGATAGGACACGGAAGTAGGATACAAAGATCCGCTTTAAACGAATGATGGCCGTACGGGCATGATGTACAACATCCATTTTTCCCACCTTTTCAAAAATATCCCCTGTTGCAATCTTAAAGCAAAAGTTATCCTTTCCATTATAAAAATATCATATACAATGTTAATCCAGTCATCCACATTAGGTTTTCCAGGTTTCAACCACTTCCTAGTAATAGCTTTCCTGCTGGCAGCACTTAAGATCTGGAAAAGATACTTATCTTTAATAGAAGCATTTTGTACTGGTGAAGCACCAAAATATAAAAACTCAAATTTAAATGGAATATCCATATTAAAAACTTTTTGTAAAACTTTATGAATCTCCTGCCAAAATGGGATCACTGATACACAAGACCAAAATATGTGAAAA
Source organism: Rhinoraja longicauda (assembly GCF_053455715.1). Taxonomy (NCBI): domain Eukaryota; kingdom Metazoa; phylum Chordata; class Chondrichthyes; order Rajiformes; family Arhynchobatidae; genus Rhinoraja; species Rhinoraja longicauda. The sequence goes on from NC_135978.1 coordinate 10,161,018, forward strand.
TGGTTTGCCTCAAGGCACCCACATTGTCGCCAGCATGAAGAAGAATTTGTGTAATGCCTTTTTTGAACTGGTGTAATAAAAAACCTAATAAGGGTTTTCCAGCAAAACACCCGCCAAACATTTGAACTTGAAGTTTTCCATTGTATCTCACATAAGCTCTCCCAGGTTTCTTCCTTTAGAACCAGATTACCTTCCCTTTCCCATTTCTGTTTTACATACAGTGAGTTGCCTTTTCTCTGCCGTAAACCCTTGTATAATTTTGAGATAGTTTTCTGTTTTGAGCCTCCATGGTAAGCATCAATAAATACATTTTAACAAAATATTATCCCATTTTACTTCTGCACATTCCTTTTGTATTTGATCTATATAATGGCAACTTTTAAAGGAATTAGTTGCCGAGCATTGCACGAAAATGGAATAAGTTAGCTGGTCCATCTGGACGAAACAAAGCAGACGATGAATTGCTCCCCGCTTTTCAACCTGTAATCTTCCACAGATTTGAGATAATGCGCATGAGGAACTGATATGTCTAATTGTTAAGTAGATAACCCTTTGGATAACGGTGCAGGTGAGGTCATTGAGGGAGTGGAAGCGGAGGCGAAGTGGAAGAAGCGAATTGCCCCCTCACTTTGACTTGGAATCTGCCCAATTTTAATCCAAAATCAAAATTCTCAAGTCAAGTCAAGTCAAGTCAAATTTATTTGTCACATACACATACTCGATGTGCAGTGAAATGAAAGTGGCAATGCCTGCGGGTTGTGCACAAAAAGAATTACAGCATATAAATAAAGTTAATAAGTTACTAAACATAGCACAAAAAGTGTCGACAAAAATTTAGTCTCTGGGGTTATAAAAATTGACAGTCCTGTTGGCCTGTGGGAAGAAGCTCCGTCTCATCCTCTCCGTTTTCACAGCGTGACAGCGGAGACGTTTGCCTGATCGTAGCATCTGGAACAGTCCGTTACTGGGGTGGCAGGGGTCCCTCATGATCTTGCTTGCTCTGGATCTGCACCTCCTGATGTATAGGTCCTGCAGGGGGACGAGTGTAGTTCCCATGGTGCGTTCTGCCGAACGCACTACTCTCTGCAGGGCCATCCTGTCCTGGGCAGAGCTGTTCCCAAACCAGACTGTAATGTTGCCGGACAGGATGCTCTCTACAGCCCCAGAGTAAAAGCAATGAAGGATCCTCAGCGACACTCTGAATTTCCTCAGTTGTCTAAGGTGGTAAAGGCGCTGCTTAGCCTTACCCACCAGTGCGGCAATGTGCGTTGCCCACGTCAGATCCTCTGCGATGCGGACTCCCAAGTATTTGAAACTGCTCACCCTATCCACAATAGACCCATTTATCTCGAGTGGCGTGTACGTCCTTGGATGTTTAGCCCTTCTGAAGTCCACAATCAGCTCCTTTGTTTTAGTGACATTCAAGAGGAGGCTATTGTCCTGACACCAGAGTGCCAGATCAGCCACCTCCTCCCGGTAGGCCTTCTCATCGTTGTTGGAGATCCGGCCCACCACCACAGTGTCATCAGCAAACTTGATGATGGAGTTTGAGCTGAACCTGGCCCCACAGTCATGTGTGTACAGGGAGTACAGTAGGGGGCTAAGGACGCAGCCCTGGTTCTGAGGTGGTGAGAATCTTAAATACTAAAAGAGTATGCTGCAAATAATCAGAAAGACAGGCAGCATCTGCAGAGAGATATGCAGCCAATGTATTAAGTCATCAAAACAGGAAATTATTTGGGATTTTAAAAAAAGATTAAAGCTGGTGAGAAAGGAGGGAATGGCAGAGGGGACAGAAGGTCTGATATAGAGTGGTGGTAGTGCCCCGTGAGAGATGGTGAGAAAGGCCAGGAATGTCAAAAGGCGAGCCTGGGAAAGGTGCAGGTAAGAAGAGACAAATGAAATGTAAAATTCTAGATGAGGAGAGATAAGAAAGAGCTGAAGGCTGGAATCAAGAGACACAAGATTGGAATAGCTGATTAACCCCAAATTGTCCAATTCAACGTTGAGTCCTTGAGGATGTAGTGCACCCAGTCAGAGGATGAAGTGGTCTTGATCTGGACAATATTCAGCTTCATCTGAACCATATAGACCGAAGTCAGAGTGGGTGTGGAGTGGTGAAGTAAAGTGACAGGTAACTGGAGGTTCAGGATCAGTCATCTTTCTGGATAGAACAGAGGTGTTCTGCAAAGTGGTCTTCCCAAATTCGGTGCTGGGTTCAGATTAAGGAGGGTAATTATAGAAAGAAGCAATTGTTTAAAAATAAACACGAGCATCATCTCTGGGAGAACTGCCCCCATGTCAGTGAGGAGTCGTGCAAATATTTTATAAGAAATGATGAAGCCTTTTAAGTTGAACAGAGCTTCCCAATTCAAAGAATCAGAAGACTCTATGACTCTACCCTCTTGTTTCAACGCACCTTGCAACATTGCTATTTTATATATCTCTTCCATTGTCTGGTTTATAAAAACATCGGAACATACAATAACCGATCCAGAAGTCAATTAGGAAGACTTATTTAGGAAAGAGACCAGATCTACATCTGAATGAGGATCTCAGCACAAAGGCCAAATGGTTTGCACGGTATGATATGTTGTGTTTTTACCGTGAGAGAAAGGGCAAGCAAGGGCACAGAAAATTAAAGTTATAACCGATGACAAGATATCAACTTTACCCAGCGAAACCTCTCCGCTGTGACTTACAGTTCTCGTTTTCTAGAATGATATTTGTGGACAGCACAGTGGCGCAGTGGTAGAGTTGCTGCCTTACTGCACCGGAGACCCAGGTTCGATACTGACTACGGCTGCTGTCTGTACGGAGTTTGTACGTTCTCCCCGTGACCTGCGTGGGTTTTCTCCGGGAGCTCTGGTTTTCTCCCACACTCCAGAGCCATCCAGGTTTGTAGGCTAATTGGCTTGGTAAAATTGTAAATGGTCCCTAGCGTGTAGGATATTGTGAATGTGTGGGAATCGCTGGTCGCGGGGGAACTCGATGGGTTGAAGGACTTGCTTTCCTTGCTGTATCTTTAGACTATATAAAAAACTAAACAGGGGGTCGTGGAGAAATATATTATAAGGAGTATTTTATAAGGCAGCTGAGGAGAAGTAATTATAGAGAAGTACAAAATAATGAAGGGAATAGATAGGGTGAATGCACAAGAGTGTTTTCCCCAGAGTAGGGAAATCAAGAACCAGAGGATTTCGGTTAAGGGGGAAAGATGAATAGGAACTTGAGGGGCAGAGTTTTCACACGGAGGTTGGTGGTGGCTATATGGAATGGGCTGCCAGAGGAGGTAGTTGAGGCAGGTACAATAACAACATTTAAAAGACATTTCGACAGGTGCATGGGTAGGATAGGTTTAGAGAGATATGGGCCAAATGTGGGCAGGTGAGACTAGCATAGACATAGCAATTTAGTCAGCATAGACAAGTTGGGCTGGAGGGCTTGTTCTCATGATGTATGACTGAATCTATGGACCCCCGACTGCTCCTAGTTTCACCCTAGCTCATACCTCAATACCATTATGCTTGATTTTAAGTCGGCAAAGCAGGCTGCCCATATCCATGGTCTTTTCCCCACCTCACATAGCATACAATCAGCCAAGTCAGCCTCAGTGTTTCCAGCCAAGTTAGGTGCTAAACACTTCCCGAAGTGATGTTTGGTTACTTAGCATAACTGTGCTAGATGCTCAAGATTGATGATTTTGCACAATTATTTATCTGCCGTGTTTGTGAACATTCTTTTGGTGCAACCCTGGAAGGAACTGTTCTGGTTTCCAGCATCTTTGTACGCTGTCCAGTTAGTAAACCATTGCCCAGCAGCCTACTTTGGGAACATTGGGTATTGGTTACATAATCTGAGGCTTAATATTGGAAGGACGCGTGGCAGAAAGTGCGCCATGCAAAATGCTGATTGTAAAACAGCTGTGCCCTTGCCCAAAGGTATTGCCAGACAGATTCCATGGTACTGCGATGAACTTTAAATTACCTTCTGTCGGCACTAAACCTCAAGAATGCAGCTCAACTGAATCTGAAAATATCACAGAGCACATCATACAAATTTGCCCAATGTAAAATGTTTCAAATGGACACTCCACCTGTATCTACTGTCAGGTAACACTTAGGCATTGATACATTTAGCCTTCACATCCATTGATAGCCACTTTAGTATTTCCAGATTATTTCACATTGAGATGACATGAGAGCAGAACTGAATTACAGTCTCTACCTAGTTTTTCTCTCCGTCTTTGATATTGCCTTTATATCATCACAAGTGCATTTTCTACGACCCTTAGAAACATTGGTAACGTTAATATGAGTAGCAACACCCCACCAGATTGTGGCAGTTTTTCATGGTGCTCCGTTAGGACAGTAATTTTGAGCTTTTAAAACAGTGGAAGTAATGGTTTCACTCGAGACAGTTAAAGCCGTGCCAGCTGAATTAATTGAGCATCAGAGCAAGAAATGTAGACAAATAAAAAATAATTAAATATCCATTAATCAGATCCCACTACTCGCATCCCGACGCCAGAAGCCTCCTGCTGTTGGCTCGGGCTGACTATTGATGAAGAACAGCAGAAAAAATAAGTTACGGAAATGGAGGATAATTGCCTGCTTAAACACAGAAACATAGAAAAATAGGTGCAGGAGTACACCATTTGGCCCTTCGAGCCAGCACCGCCATTCAATATGATCATGGCTGATCATCTAAAATCAGTACCCCATTCCTGCTTTCCCCCCCCCATATCCTTTAGCCCTAAGAGCTAAATCTAACTCCCTCTTGAAAACATCCAGTGAAATGGCCACCACTTCCTTCTGTGGCAGAGAATTCCACAGATTCATAACTCTCTGGGTGAAAAAGGTTTTCTTCATCTCAGTTCTAAATGGCCTACCACTTATTCTTAAACTGTGACCCCCGATTCTGGACTCCCCCAACATAGGGAACATTTTTCCTGCATCTAGCCTGTCCAATCCTTTAAGAATTTTATATATTTCAATAAGATCTCCTCTTATCCTTCTAAATTCCAGTGAATACAAGCTCTTTTAAAAAGGTGAGGAGGAACTTCTTTAGTCCGAGGGTAGTTAATCTGTGGAATTCATTGCCACAGAGGGCTGTGGAGGCCAAGTTAGTGAATATATTAAAGGCAGAGATAGGCACGTTCTTGATTAGAACGGGTGACAAGGGTTATGGGGAGAAGGCAAGAAAACGAGATTAGGCGGCAGAGATGAGCCGTGATTGAATGGCAGAGTAGACTCGATGGGCTGAATGGCCACTAAGCTGTGAACTTGTTTTCCGAGAAGAAAAATCTGGAACGAGGAACAAGGTGGAGAGATGCGCTTCTGCGATTGTATGATCTGTTTAGCATGTCCAAAACATCATAGCCACGCTAAACACATCATACAATCACGAAAGCCCTTTATCCTTTGCTTCCGAAATGCATTCTATTGATTTTAAAATGTGGACATCAGTCAATTGGGACCTTTGTAAATAAAATTGTGCATATTTCTGCCATTCCAATCCCATTCAGTCATTTCCCATAAACAGCCTGATCATCCCAAACCATGTTAAACATAATTTGCTTCCCTCTACTGTCATAAAATTGTCTCTATCATGCACTGTCAGGGGAATCATCTTCAAACAAATGGCGATTTCTGTTAAAGCTGCCTTTTCTGATCAGATGCATCATGCAATGTATCATAAACCACTACATTAACTCGTTCAGAGAGGTAATTTGCATACACCTGACTTCACTTTGAAATTAAAAATTCAACATTCATCGAGGCATCAGTGTGCTCAAACCATAATCTGAGGTGCATCACCAATGCACAATGCATATTCAGAATAATATCATCCATCAACATTTATATTTTTGACAAGAGCATTTTAGGAAGGAGTGAAGATCCCTTCTCTGTCTGCAGCTGCTTCCAGCTTCGTTAGCGATTGAACTGTCCCCAGTTCCCGGGAAACTGACAGAGCGTTGGACTAAGTGGTCTCTGAAAATCACACATGGGTGTTTTAAGGGCACGAGCTGGACTGCGAATCCTGAATGCACGAACCAATTTGGGAAAAGATAGATTTTAACAAATTACTGATAGAGGAAGTAATCAAGATGCAAATGGGACCTTAAAGATTATCAGTTGCTACCCCTATTGTTAAAGACCAACCATTTTATGGGCATATAAATTAGATTGCAGTAAGCTTAGAAGGGTCTCGTCCCTGTTCCTTTTCTCCAGAGATGCTGTCTGAACCACTGAGTTACTCCAGATTTTTGTGTCTATCTTCGGTTTAAACCAGCATCTGCAGTTCCTTCCTGCCCATTAAAGTAAGCTTGATCCATTTCTCTTTCTGTCACTTAAAAATATCACTTTTCATCCTTGATTGCAGAAATATTTGTGGCTGAGGCAGTGGGATGGGAGGACAAGGCTCCTATTGTTGCCCATCATCCTCAATCACCATGGCAACATTGTATTTTGTCAGTCTTTTCACATAATGGATTTCCTTATTGGAACAGTTCAGAATATCTTAAAACCAAAACCATCAACTTTTTTCAATGCCTTTTCATATTTAAAAAGTGGTCTCATGGCATCTCAAAACAAATGCAAATTTTAACAGTGTAAAGTTTGCCTCTCTCGGCAAAGTTATATTCCATAACTCTTCAGGTTTGCGTTATAGTCATATATCATAGAAGCAGGCCCTTCAGCCCACTTTGTCCATGCTGTCAAGTCACCCCAGATAAGCTAGTCCCATTGTCCATATCCTTCCTATTCACGTGCCCGTCCAAGTGTTTCTTAAATGCTGTTATAGTACCTTCCTCAACTACCTCCTCTGGCAGCTCTTTCCATATACCCACCACCCTCTCAGTGAAGAAGTTGCCTTTCGGGTCTGTATTAAATCTATCTCTCCTATCCATGTAGCTATCTAAATGTATTTTTAATGCTGTTATTGTACTTTTTTTCTGGATTGAAGGAGGCTGACCTTATAGATTGGCCTTCCGGAGGTTCCTAAAATCATAGATAAACATCGACACAGTCTTTTCCCCAGAATACACGAGAGAGTATAGGTCAATAGTCAATAGTCAATTTATTTGTCACATACACATAAATGTGCAGTGAAATGAAAAATTACACGCAGTTCAACAATAAGACCAATAAGAATAAGCAATAAAAATGCAATAACACATACAATCATAACCAACACCAAACAAAAGAAACATCCATCACAGTGAGTCTCCTCCAGTCACCTCCTCACTGTGATGGAAGGCCAGAATGTCTTTTCTCTTCCCCTGCCGTCTTCTCCCGCGGTCAGGCTGTTGAAGTTGCCACGTCGGGGCGGTCGGGGCTCCCGACATTGAAGCCCCCGCCGGGCGGAGAAAAACCTTTAAGATAAACTAGAGAGCATGTGTTTAAGATGAGAGAGGAAAGATTTAGAAGGGACCTGGATGAGCTAACAGGACTCCCAATAAATGGTTAAGTATTTTCCAACGTAAGTTGTACCTGCTAAGCAGAGTGGGTAAACAAGTCAGGTTATATATATACATGACTCGGAGATTCTAGTCACCAATTCAAACAGAATGCGCAACCATAAAATAATTAAATGTAGATTGTAAACAAATGAAACGAGCAAACATGATGATAAAGATATCGGAGGCTGAGTTTAGCATTGGGGCAGACCATGATTATAACATGTAGATCCAAAGAGTCTTACACACATGGCTCACTCATGCTCGGATTAAATTCCAGCACCTTTCAGAACTCCAAACGTAGGCTGACATGCTCATCCGCTGCTTTCAAAAATAGTTATTTCACCGAGGTCAGAGGCTGAAGCTGCATGATTAAAGTTATCTGTTAACAGCAGTCTTAAATCAAGAGCTGTTCAATCAGTCAGGTTTCTTACTATTCCCTGCAGTGGTACAGCAAGAACTTAGAGGGCACCTTGTCCAAAAAAAACCCTTCACTCAACATTCACTGTCGTATCACCTGGTGGACCACAAGTAGCAGCCTGTTTAAATTTTCCTGACAGACTGTAACTTTGAAGTACATTTCTATTGATAGGTCGGGTTTAAAAAAATTAAGTCAAATACTAAATAATGCATACATATCAGAATAGTCACCTGAACTTCAAATTTGCAAAGCAAGTTATAATGATTCTTAACATTAATATCAACACTGACTGAATGCTATTTAAAAAGAGTAACTTCCTTCCTTCCATTCCTCGGGCCATTATTTCCATGTAAAAAGAAGGTAAACAAGTTGCTCATCACCTCTTCCAGCCTTGTTATAGAGTCATAGAACATGGAAACAGGCCCTTCGGCTCAACATGTCCCATCGACACTGGTCCCACCTGCCAGTGTTTGGCTCATATCCCTCTAAACCTGTCCTATCCATGTACCTGTCTAAATGTTTCTTAAACGTTGCGATAGTACCTGCCTCAACTACATCCTCCGGCAGCTCGTTCCACACACCCACAACCCCTTGTGTGAGAAAAGTTACCCCTCGGGTTCCTATTAAATCTTTCCCACCTCACCTGACACCTATGCCCTCTGGTTCTCGATTCCCCTAGATTCCAGATTCAAGATTCAAGATATCTTTATTTGAAATTTAGTCACCCACAGTCCAATAATAAAAGCAATAAAACAAGCAAATTACACAACCCCACCCAACGCACAAAAAAAGAAACATCCATTGAATAAAATAAAGATATCTTGAATAGTGAGTCTCCTCCAGTCCCCTCCTCACTGTGATGGAAGGCCAGAATGTCTTTTCCCTTCCCCTGCCGTCTTCTCTCGCGATCAGGCTGGTGTCGTTGCCACGTTCAAGGCCGCGCCGGACGGTGGAAGGTCCGCAGCTGGCCGACCCAAGCCCCGCGATCCGGGGCGGGCTACTCTGAGCAAGTGTGTCTACCCGATCTATTCCTCTCATGATTTTGTTCTATCAGTATCCAATATTAGGTGTTCACAGCAGCCGAGTTGCTGGAATTCTCTGCAAATATTGAACTCTCCCAAGAAATGGGTTTGAAAACTGGTTACTTTCACAAAACCAAATGTCCACTTATAATAATAATAATAATAATACATTTTATTTATATAGCGCTTTTCATATACTCAAAGACGCTTTACAGAGATTTTGAGAACATAGGGAAATTAATAAATAGATAAATAAGTAAATAAATAAATGAACAGAGAAAGGAGACAGTAGGTGAGGTGACCTTCAGTGGTTAGACTTATGCTGCTAACGAGTTGTTTGTTTATCTTACTTGGCAAATTTCCATGTGACGTAAAGGCAGATTAAAAATGCGTATTGTTTTAAATTTATGGATTAAAGCGGATTTACCCATTCTCTACACGGAACAAAAGCAATCAATAAAATATTGTATTTTTGGACCAAATACCTTTAAATTTCAGGTTCTGAGTGCAATATTGAAAGTTAAGTCCTGATCAAAAGACCTCAAATTTGGTTCAGCCTGTCACCACAAGTAGTCCCTAATAAAACCATTCCAAAATGTTGGGAGTAATTCAGCGAGTAACTCAGCGAGTCAGGCAGCATCCCTGGAGAACATAGATAGATGACAACCCCTGACCCAAAACGTCACCTATCCATGTTCTCCAGGCATGCTGCCTGACCCGCTGAGTTACTCCAGCATTTTGCTACTTTTTTTCTTTCAGTTGTGAACGTGCAGTTTACTGTTTCTACCTAATGCACTCTCCTAAATGGCTGAGCATAACCCCACTCTGTCAGAGGTGTCAGGGTGGAGAATCTGTGGAATCCATTGCCGCAGACAGCTGTGGAGGCCAAGACAATGGATATATTTAAGGCGGAGATTGACAGATTTTTCGTAAGTCAAGGTGTCAGGGGTTATGGGGTGAAGGCAGGAGAATGGGGTTGAAAGGGAAAGATAGATCAGCTATGATTGAATGGCAGAGTGGACTTGGTGGGCCGAATGGCTTTATTCTGCTCCTAGAACTTATGAACTGTCATGGCTGTCTAATAGTACATCATCATTAGAGAAGAGATACAGACAACGTTGAAGCGAATATCCACACGTCAGTGTTCGAGTTGTCTCATTCACAATTAGCTTTGTTAAAATCACATCTTGCTGTCTGCCTTGCCATGCATTGAATGGTATGAGGCTCCTGCAGCGGTACAAGAGATATGAACTGAACTGAGGGTTAAAACATGTCACTTCAGGTATGGGTAATTTTTTTTAACAATATGATACAGACCAATTAACTTTTAAAACATTTTTCTTTCTTTTCATTCAATCTTTCCCACTCTCCATTTTGCTTTCTGTGCTTGATTTGACCCTGAATTGTGTCACTGCTGTGAAATCTGTCGTACAGTACTAGTTGTAACACTTTAAGGCATTGTCGCACGTGACCAACACCTTTCCGGATGTTGCTGTACTGTTTCAATAATAGAAGCTTTCAGACACTGGCTTCCTTTCAGTCACTGGAAGAAATGCCTCTTCGTGTAAATATTTAAAAAAATAATGTGCCTTTGCTTGTCAGTTTAAATTACATGCCGCCCTCCAGCACATGAAAGATATGAATAAGGGAAGACACTGTAACATCTTCTTGGACCTGCGATTTTACAAACTTTCAATCCGATTTGTGAAAGAGGTACCCAGTGATTTACTGGTTCATGCATGGACTGTTTAGTCCTTTGAATTGAATAAATTTGTTATTAGCCAAATATGTATACATGCAAGGAATTTGCCTTGGTGCTCGCAAGTAACAACACGACATACAGTAAACAATTAAGAAAAAAACATTATCATTTGGTAATTGCAAACCGGTCTGTTACTTTCTAATACATGGCTTGAAGGTCCATGGACACAACATTTGGAGCACATAAATCTGAAATTCTGCTGTGCTGGAGCCCATCAAGCAGGACTGGAACACGTGCCAGGTTTGACAGGTCTGCCAATGCTCACAGAAAAGCTCCAATGTAGAAATGTAGATGCACACTGGTCGCAGCAGGCTCTTGGATAGTCATGTCTGAATGATGAAGTAACAATGGGCTCTGAAACCCAACGGGGCCAGAGAGGTCAAGAGAAGATTGACAAGTGAAGACGATTGTAAAGTTCAATTTATGGGTATGCACAAAATGGCATCGATTTATCAACCAACCAAGTGGCATAAGGATTTTCAAATCAAGGACAAGTCGCATCCTGGCCACTCCCTCTTCTCCCCTCCCCCATCGCGCAAAAGGTATAGAAGAGTGAAAACACACACCTCCAGATTCAGGGACATTTTCATCCCAGCTTTTACAGGCATCTGAACCGTCCCACCAACAACTAGAGAGCACTCCTGAACTACTATCTACATCATTGGAGACCCTTGGACTATCTTTGATCGGACTTTACTGGCTTTACCTTGTATTAAACTTTATTCATGTTATTCCATTTATCGTGTATCTGCACACTGGATACATTCTCATCATGTATTGTCTTTCTGCTAACTGGTTAGCACGCAAAAAAAGCTTTTCACTGCACCTCAGTACATGGGACAATACAATAAAGTAAACTAGATCATTGCAACTCTAAAGGACAAAAGGGTCCATGTGTGTGCTTCTCTTGGGTGAGTGTGAGGCGCGGTGTGCGGCACTGTGGCGCAGCGGTAGAGCTCCTGCCTCACCGGGCCAGACAGCCGGGTTTGATCCTGACTGCAGGTGCTGTCTGTACAGGGTTTGTACATTCTCCCCGTGGGTTTTTTTTCGCAGATCTTCGGTTTTCTCTTACACTTCAAAAACGTACAGGTTTGCAGGTTGATTGGCTTGGTAGAAATGTAAAATGTAAAATTGTCTCTAGTGTGTGCAAGGTAGTGTCAATGTGCAGGGATGGGATCGCTGGTCGGTGTGGACTTGGTGGGCAGAAGGGCATGTTTCCGTGCCATACCTCTAAACTAAACTAAACTAAAATCCCATTGAATGTAATGGAGGCTGCTGTCTCCCCTTCCAATTCTGTGACTATACAGTTCGTCATGGGCCAATAACCTCCACGGAGCTTTCTGCCACTGTGCCAGCCATGGTGCGGCCCTGAGCCCCTCATCAAGCACTAAGCAGCAACCCTTGCCCCAGCCTGGCCACCATTAGCCCTCACGGGAGCCTCTCCACACCAGCCTCAGCTGAACTGATGCATTCATTTTAAGGGTCAGGACAACATGAGGAAAATCACCTGTACTTGGAGCTGAAGCACATTTAATATTAACATTCAGGAAAAGTGCACGAATACTCGTAAGATAGTAATTTACATGGCAATGTAAAATCAAACAGGAGACAGGGTTTGACTGGACAACACATGCGGGATGGGACAAGCAATTATTTACCTTTTACATTCAATAGTGACTTGGGCAGCACAATGATGCAGCCTCACCTCGCCTCTCCTGTGACTCAGATCTGACTCCCAGCGCTGTTACCTCGCATGATGTCCCTGCAACCACGTGGGTTTCCCCTGGGTGTTCTTTAGACAAATAGAACAAGTGCCCAAAGCAGTTCTGGGTTCCACTCCTTCTTTGGGCTCAAAAAGGAGACGTTTCGGGTCGAGACCCTTCTTCTGATCCTTCTGGGGAAGTATACTACTGCCAGGCTTAGACCACGGAGTTTCCAGGAGGCATTTATGGACCCAAGATTAGTTATTCTGGGAATCGGAATGTTTGATGGGAATTTTACTTGGGGTTCTGAAAAAGTGTTGGTAATTGAACCCTAATAATAATTTACATTGCATAAACTGTATTGCAACAGTACACAGGTTTAAGTTTAGAACATGTAAAGTGGAATGTTTAAGTTTAAGAATTTTAGACAAAGGGTCCAAAGCAGCAGAAAGCTAGGGTAGGCAAGCTTGAGGGATGATTGAATAATATAATAATTCACAATTGCAATGCTTTGTTCTGTCTTTTTCAGAGTGACCAAAGTGCCTGGGATTAGTAGTTTAATTGTTGAAGCGTAGTTAATGTAGATTTATTGATGGATAAATTGAAGCTGTACGGTCAAAGTCACACCAAGAAGCATCTTGAATTATCAGGTTCATGTGTATAATTGATATAAGAATGTTGTCCAAGACAGTTGAAGAACTCACTCCGAATGCCACCTAAATAGATAAACGTCTCGTCTCATTGAAGCCAACACCTCTGAGAGTGGGAAGGAAGTCTGTCCCTGGAGCACCCTGACTGAAGCTGTAGAACATGCTGCATGAATATTTGTGTTTATGGGGAAATGAAAGTATTTTGGAATGGGTCAAATGGTCCATGGGATTCTTCTGGGATTATATTTTACACTCATATCCTGATTTAAATAAATACAACTTCAAAATCACTATCAGAAACACAAGAATAGTTGAAAACTTTTCAAAGTTTTTTGTGTAGTAACCAGAACAGCAATACTGTCAGAGATTTTTTAGTTTAGTTTAGAGATACCATGTGGAAACAGGCCCTTCGTCCCACCAGGTCCGCGCCGACCAGCGATCCCCGTATACTCTTTCTATCCTACACACTAAGGACAATTTACAATCTTTAGCGAAGCCAATTAACCTACAAACCTGTACGTCGTTGGAGTGTGGGAAGAAACCGGAGCTCCTGGGGAAAACCCATGCGGTCACGGGGAGAACGTACAAACTCCATACAGACCGCACCCGTAGTCAGGATCAAACCCGGGTCTCTGGCGCTGTGAGGCAGCAATTCTACCGCTGCACCACCGTGCGCGCCCTGAATGCTATCATGAATTCATTTATAGCCTTTCAATCAAGCACATAATGATGTGGGATAATACATTGCCACTTTGCCTAAGTATTGAAAGGCATTTAGAAAGGCTGTGAGCAGAAACAGCTCAATATGTCTCAATCATACACTGAGAAATACAACCCATACTGCATCATTGATATTTTCTATTACCAGCAACCACCTTCCCATTGGTTGTGGGTGAAATCAATAATCTCCTGCCAGTTACTGCTAAATTAGCTGTGCGCTGTGACTCCATAGAGACTGGGGATGGCCCAAACTGATTTCACATTGAATAGTTACTGCTGCACATCGGCAGAGATAGTCTGCAATCCATCAGTCATGGTTTTGATTCCAGGAAGCCCTTTCCACTGTCTTATGTAATCGGCAAAGACTGAATGAACAATAAATCAAGTATCTTCCATGGTCACACACATTAATAAGAAGTCGTGGATTTGAAAGTTTAATCTATAAAAGATATCACTAGGAATTTAAGCAAATAATAATTATCGTATTATAAATCATTTACAGACTACTTTGCTTTTATGAAAGACTGTAAGTACAGTAGAGAGCCAGGGAAACTAGATCAAGCAGCTGTGAAGTTGACAGTGTTTATGTGATCTCTAAGCATTGATACAAAATCTTTCTTTCCCCTTCAACTATGTCTGGTTATGGCTTTCTACTTAAAGCTATTTAGTATGACCTAACACCGATACGATATGATACGATAGAACTTTATTTATCCCAGGAGGGAAATTGATCTGCCAGCAGTCATCAAAGCACAAAATACATGAAACATCAAGTCAAGTCAAGTCAAAGTCAATTTTATTGTCAATCCTCAGCCAGTTTACACAGACAGAAAATCGAAATACCGTTTCCCACAATCCCGAGGAACAAAGTGCATAAAACAAAAGGCACAGCAAACAACAATCAACATAAAATATAAAATATAAAATATAGTCACTTCAAATTTTTTTAAAAAAAGTGTCTGGTGCTGGATGTGCGTGTGTGTGGGGTGTTAAAGTCCAGGTCCCATAGGGGCAGGGGAGAGAGGAGGAAGGGAGGGGAGAGAGTTCAGCATCCTGACAGCCTGGTGGAAAAAACTGTTCTTTAGTCGGGTGGTGCTTGACCTCAGGCTGCGAAACCTTCTCCCTGAAGGCAGGAGGGTGAAGAGGCTGTTGGAGGGGTGGGAGGGGTCACCCACAATGCTCAATGCTTTGCGGGTGAGGCGGGTGGTGTAAAGGACCAGGAGTGTTGGGAGTGAGGCGCCAGTGATCCTCTCAGCAGTGTTCACTATGCGCTGCAGGGTCTTACGGCTGGAGGCTGTGCAGCTTCCGAACCACACAGTGATGCAGCTGCTGAGGATGCTCTCGATGGCACCTCGGTAAAAAGTGTACATGATGGGTGTGGGGGCTCCCGCTCTCTTCAGTTTGCGGAGGAAGTAGAGGCGCTGCTGGGCTTTCTTGGCGATGGACGTGATGTTGTTGCTCCAGGAGAGATTAAATTAAAGTGACGAGTAGAAAGGATTGGGGGATGTGCAAAGATTGGGGAGGGAGGAAGGGAGAGGGAGGAAGGACGGAAGTCAGTCTCAGTCTACCCCACAACAGAATGGAGAGGAGTTGTACAGTTTGATAGCCACAGGGACAAAGGATCTCCTGTGGTGTTCTGTCCTGCATCTTGGTGGAACCAGTCTCTTGCTGAAGATACTCCTCAGGTTGACCAGTGTGTCATGGAGGGGGTGAGCTGCATTGTCCAGGATGCTCCGCAGTTTGAGGAGCATCCTACACTCCAAGACCACCTCCCATGAATCCAACTCCGCCCTCAGGACCGAGCCAGCCTTCCTGATTAGTTTCTTTATCCTATTGGTGTCTGAAACCTTCGCCCTGTTGCTCCCAGCACACGGTGCAAAGAAGATGGCACCGGCTACCCCCGATTGGTAGAACATCTGCAGCATCTTACTGCAGACGTTGAAGGAGCGGAGCCTTCTCAAAAAGTAGAGCCGGCTCTGTCCCTTCTTGTACAGGGCCTCAGCCTTCCTGGACCTGTCCAGTCCAGGTACACTCCAAGATATTTGTACTCCCTGGTAAACTGCACATCCACACCATTGATGGAGACAGGGGACAGGGGTGTTCCTCTCCTCCTAATGTCCACCACCAACTCCTTAGTCGTGTCAGTGTTGAGCTGCAGGTGATTCACCCCACACCACTCAACAAAGTCGTTGACTACACCTTTGTATTCAGCTTCCCTCCCCTCACTGATGCAGCCCACAATTGCAGAGTCATCTGAAAACTTCTGCAGGTGGCAGGAGACGGAGTTATATCTGAAATCCGAGGTGTAGATGGTAAACAGGAAGGGAGAGAGGACCGTCTTCTGTCTGGCCCCTGTGTTGCTCACCACCATGTCCGATACACAGTTCTGTCGCCCGACATATTGGGGTCGCCATCCCTACCTTCCTCACCTCCATCCAGGGACCACTATAGTCCTTCCAGATGAGAAAGAGGTTCACGTGAACCTCCTATAACCTCATCTACTACATTTGGTGTCCCCGATGTGGCCTCCTGTACATCGGCAAGACCAAGTGTAGATTCGGCGGCCATTTTGCTGAACACTTGCACTGGTGCCACCAAGGCCCTCTGGGTCTCCCGGTTGCTAATCATTTTAACTCCCCTTCCCATATCGACCTTCTGTCCTGAGCTCACTCCATTACCAGAGTGAAGCAGCATGCCAACTGGAGGAACAGCACCTCATATTCTGCTTGAGAAGTTTACAATCCATGGTATGAACATTGAATTCTCCAATTTTAGATAACCTCTTACTAAACCCCATCCCAAAATATCCAATGTTCTCCAGGGGTGTTGCCTGGCCCACTGAGTTACTCCAGCATTTTCGTGTCTTTCGCTGGGTGATTAATGGTTGGCATGGACATGATGGGATAAAGGGCCTTTTCCTGTGCTGTCTAACTCAAATGTATTATTGAGAGAACAATTCTCAGTTGCAGCTGAAATGTCATTTTTAATGCATTTTAGGTTGTCATAGGAAAATATATTTTTTATAGTAGTCTTCCTCAAACTTAAACTATCACTTTCCATATTTTATTTTAATAAATGCTCTGAACATTCATTCCTTTTGCAACTTAAAATAAATGTTTCAAACCCCTACAAAGCTATGATTGCAACTTCTGGCTTTGAAGACCTACATACATGCAGAATAGCATGAGGAATAGATCGGGTAGATGCACAGAGTCTCTTGTTCAGAGTAGGTGAATCGAGGACCAGAGGATATAGGTTTAAGGTGAAGGGGAAAAGGATTTAATAGGAATCCGAGGGGAAACTTTTTCACACAAAGGGTGGTGGGTGTATGGAACAGGCTGCCAGAGGAGGTAGTTGAGGCTGGGACTATCCCAATGTTTAAGAAGCAGTTAGTCAGGAACCTGGATAGGACAGGTTTGGAGGAATATGGACCAAATGCAGGCAGGTGGGACTAGTGTAGCTGGGACATGTTGGCCAGTGCGGGCAAGTTGGGCAGAAGGGCCTGTTTCCACACTGTATCCCTCTATGACTCTAATACGATGATTAATTATGCCAACTACGCCAGGCTAAATGTTACTAATCATCAGTAATGAATGATTATTCATTTGCTCCACACCATGCCACATGCATACGTCAACAATACAATTCCCACTCCTGTTCAAACAACATTAAACCAATTTAAGTCATTAGACAAACAGAAAGTAAAGTGATATTATTGTTAGGAATCGTAACCTTTTAAGCAGTTGAATGGTAAATCTGGCTTGAAACAACTGCTCCTCCTATAATAGCATGAAACCAAAATGTTTGTGAATTATGAAGGAGCTCATGGTAAGTATAAAGTTAGTTTGTAAACTGAAAACCAAACCTCCATACTTACAAGATTCTAAGTGGTCACTTCTGCAGAATTAGCTTGATCTTGCTCAGAGTAGATGCTTTCCAGAACTTCTCAGTGGCTTCTAGATATTTTGTAATGCAATATCCATGGCAGGGATATCAAAGTCAAGACGCCGTACATTTAAGGTGAGAGGAAATAGTTTATAAACAGATTTGAGTAAAAAAAAGACTTGAAAGGTGGTGTGGACTTGATGGGCCGAATGGCCCATAAAGTCTGCTCCTATCACCTATGATGTACTTTTTACATAGAAAGTGGTTGATATCCAGAGCATGTTGCAGAATGAGGTGGTGCAAACATAATATCTACATTAAGAGACATTTAGGCAGGCATTTGAATAAGCAAAGATTCCAGACCTGATGGAATTAGTATAGATGGTGCGACTGTACCCCTCCCTCAAATGCCGCTCCGATCCCTATCATTGGCAAACAGGCCAGGACAGGCCAATCCCCCGCATCATTGGTAACAGCTGGGTTCAAGAACAGATTGGCCCACCTGAATCTCGTTAGCTTAGTTTGGAGATAAAAGCGGAAACAGGCCCATCGGCCCACCGAGTCCGCACCGACCAGCAATCCCGCACATTAACACTATCCTACACACAGTAGGGACAATTTACACATACAGCAAGCCAATTAACCTACATATCTGTACGTCTTTGGAGTGTGTACGTCTCGGAGAAAACTCACGCGGTCAAGGGGAGAAGGTACAAACTCCGTGTAGACAGTACCAATAGTCGGGATCAACCCCGGGTCTCTGGCGCCGCAGACACTGTAAGGCAACAACTCTACCGCTGTGCCACCATGGCCACCCATAAAACCCAGGTATTCTTCCAGCGGAGAGAAGGAGGAAAAAAATAAGGAATTGAGATGAGAGGGAGAGAAAGAAAGGGGGAGAAAGTGGGGCACCTCACTGCTAGCTTTGTTCCCCTATTGCAGGTTCGAGCAAGATTGAGCCATTGAGACAAACCGGAGCCTAAGATCGCCACGCCACCTCCTTGAGACCAGCACTGAGCTGCCGGGAAAAGCCCGAGATCGCCAGTGCCAGCATACTTGCGCCCTTAAAACGAGGGACAGCGTCTCCCAAGCCGTGCTGGACTTTCTTGTCAACTACCCTGTGAATTCACCATGCTGCATGTGTTGGTGTGGTCACTGTCGAGCCTGGCGTTGTCACCGGCAACACAATGGGCAGAAAGAGTGATGTGAACATGGTGGGCTGATAGGACTGTTTCAGTGCTGTTTGAACTCCATGACTCTGACACCAGAACCAGACTGTCTAACTGCCTCAACTTCCAGGGCTTTTTTATATCACGACAACTAGTGCAGCACCATAGATTAAGAGTACGACATTTAAATAATAAAAGTAAATATACTATGTGACCAGAGCGAAATTGAAATTCAATTTTCTCAAAGGAGATGCAGTCTTCAGAGTCTTGTGAAATACCAATTTACATGAGATCAATGCCCATTGAATTTGCACAGATAATCAAAAACACGTGCCATTCAGAAGTGTGTCTTAAATAATGAAGAGAAGCAGCGATAAACTTGAATAACCAGCATGTGTGTGGAGTGTGCAACCCACATCACAGAACGCCTCCAATTGAATATTGATAGCCAAAGAGAGCCAGGTAGAGTTTATGGGTAATTATGCACACATAACATTACCCGGGCAATTAACTAACAACAGAATTGGATATTTAACGTAAGGAGGAAGAATATCTGTGGCTGTGAGGAAAGACCAAGGAATTGAGATTGTTTAGATAGTCCTTTAAAAGAGGCAGCACAGACACAATGAAACAAATGGCCTCCTGCAGTCTTATAATAAAAAATCCCCTTCTGGTTGACAACTTAAAATAAGAAATGGAAAACAAATATTAAAACTGGGGTAACAAAATTTATTATCGTATTCCATATACAATCATAAACTTACATTAAGGCAGTGGAATAAAACTCAAAACATTTACTGCCTTAACAGAGGTGATGACATTCCATCTCCAATGGAAAAGCAGAAAAGTGTAGATGCTGAAAAACTTAAATAAAAACAGATAATGTCTAAAACACTCGACAGGTCAGGCAGTGTCTGTGGAAAGGCAAACAGAATTAACTTTTCAGATCTGATGAAGGATCTTGGACCTGAAATGTTTTGTTTAGTTTAGTTTAGAGATACAGCGCGGAAACTGGCCTTTTGGCCAACCAAGTTGTGCTGACCAGGGATCTCCACACACTAACAATATCTTACACAAACTAGGGACAAATGACAATTTGTTTAACCTACAAATCTGTACATTTTTGGAGTGTGGGAGGAAACCGGAGCTCCCGTAGAAAACTCACGCATGGGGAGAACATACAAACTCCGTACAGACAGCACCCGTAGTCAGGATCGAACCTGGATCTCTTGCGCTGTAAGGCAGCAAGTCTACCGTGCCGCCCTTTATTTTTGTTAAATTCAAGAATTTAACATATTACTCTGTTTTTCTTTCCTCAAACACTTCCTCTACTGCTGAGTGTTTCTAGTATTTTCAGCTTTCACTTCCTTTCAATAATAAGTAACACGATCAAAAAACTGGTTTAAGTATTGCAATACCGTTACCAGTTTTAAGCTCCCTCTGGGTTCTGAAGTCTGCTCCTTGTCATCACTCTATAGGCAGTAACACAGGCCGGATCCACTCCCTGCCTCAGGCATTCCCATCCTTCAGGCTGTGTAAATCAGCTTCAGGAGGAAGGGGTCAAAATTAGATAAAAGAACATGATGCGTGAAAACTCAACAGATTCAAGATTCAATACTGACTGCCATACCAACTTTCCATGAAATATGTGATATACAATCCTGGCTTTAATTTTGTCTGAACTGAGTGAGAGGAAAGATCAGTGTCCCTGAGCCAGATCGTCAACCTGTGTTCCAGAGGAAAAATAATCAATACCGACTCAGATGAAGATAATTTTCTGGGCAATTGTCCATAACAAGAAAATTGAATAAAAATAAAACCCAGGGAATGTAACATACACCATGTTTAGTCAATCACAATGGTTCTATTTTCGCATGACCTTGTCAATTGACAGCTCTTTGAATGAAGAATTTGCTACATCATCTGAATGTGGAGTTTATAATAGCCAATTCTGCACAATTGTATGGGTAAATTCCTTCCGCATATGCTCAGACTAAAACACTTTACATTTCCAGCACATGGCTGCTGTAAAAAACAATGAGCACTGGCCACATAGTTTCTCCCATCCTGTGATGCCACATACAAGTCTAATTAGAATCAAAAGACAACATGTGTAGGAAGGAACTGCAGATGCTGATTTACACCAAAGATAAGACACAAAATGCTGGAGTAACTCAGCGGGACAGGTAGCATCTCTAGGTAGAAGGAATGGGTGACGTTTCTGGTCGAGACCCTTCTTCATACTGAGCTGAAGTCTGAAGAAGGGTCGCGACCCGAAACGTCGCCCATTCCATCTCTCCAGAGATGCTGCCTGTCCCGCTGAGTTACTCTGGCATTTTGTGTCCATCAAAAGACAACATGCTGGATTTCCTCATCAAATCAGACAGCATCTATGGAGAGAGAAATAGATGAATCCAACTGAATGTTTTTAGCATCCAGAAATGTCTTTCAGTTTTTTCCTTTGGAACCTTGTGTCAACTGGATCAAAACCTCTCTGCTTCGCTCCAAAGAGTGACCAGGCTGGTGTCTTTGCCATGTAATCTTCTGCAGAGAATATCTTGGTGCCATTGTTCTCTTCACAGTCTTTGATGAGAAGCTGAAATTGGTCGTAGTCTATCCAAGTCCACCATTCTCCATTTACTTTGAACTAAAATAAGGAATGACAGAAAAATAATTGAATACAACAATTCAAGTGAAAGGGAGACATCAAAAATCTGCAGTCCAGTCATATCACAATATGCATGTTTAATGGTATCCCAGGATCATACAACACGGAAACAAACTGTGGGCGGCACAATAACATAGCGGTAGAGTTGCTGCCTGACACGGCCACCCCATATACTGATAGCAAAGATCAGCATGATATCTCCATCCTTCTCAAGCCGTTCCTGAAATGAAATAAAATTGGTTGGAAAAGAAACGGAAGGCAGGTGTGCACAGTGCTGGACCTGGATGGGAAAGGAAGGAGGCAAATAATAGGCGCTTAGGATCAGCTGCTGAGGCTACAGCTGCTTACAGAAAAACGTAGCGACTTGCATTGGCTGCCAAACAAATGAACCAAGCTGTTCAAATACAAATGGATTCAATAGACTGAAGTGATGGGGGCAATTGTTGGCAGGTTTTAATTAATGTAAATAAGCACAATTCCATGAAATTTAGAATGGACAAAACAAAGTTGCAAAATAAGCTCAGTCTTTATTCCATTACATGCCAGAAGTTGAGAGTACGTGCACAATACAAAAACACTATCCGCGATATTACTACAAAGTGATCCATGTATTGGACAGAGTGTAGCCAAAGGAATCGAAACCATAAAGCAGCTTGGTTTACTTAATGAAAATATTGATATTTATTGTTATATGTTACATGCATGGTGCACAATAAATGGCCGACTGCACTGGTTTTCCTACCTACCCCCTAACCTTAATCATCCTTATGTGGACAGTAATCCTGTAGATATCCATGCTGTGTGATTGCTTACAGTTTCTCATGGTCGGCTCATTTAAGGGCGGCACAGTGGTGTAGCGGTAGAGTTGCTGCCTAACAGCACCAGATACCCGGGTTCAATCCTGACCATGAGTGCTCTCTAAACGGAGTTTGTACGTTCTCCCCTTGACCTGCGTGGGTTTTCTCTGGATGCTCCCACACTCCAAAGACGCACAGGTTTGTAGGTTAATCGGCTTTGGTAAAATTGTTCCTAATATGTAGGATAGTGTTAGTTTGCGGAGGTCGCTGGTTGGTGCGGATTCAGTGGGCTGAAGAGCTTGTTTCCGCGCTGTATCTTTAAAACTAAAACTAATAGTTAATTATGTCTATAAAGCATTGGCCTTTTGGGTGAGAGTCAGCCGTAAAGGAAAGGTGCTAAATCTCGATATCAGGTTTAATTTACAGAGGGCACTTTTTATGGAGTTCAACAGAGTAGCACAATCTCCTACATATTTCCCAGTTTTC
The DNA here is from genome assembly GCF_053455715.1 of Rhinoraja longicauda. Taxonomy (NCBI): domain Eukaryota; kingdom Metazoa; phylum Chordata; class Chondrichthyes; order Rajiformes; family Arhynchobatidae; genus Rhinoraja; species Rhinoraja longicauda. The sequence continues at coordinate 10,183,760 of NC_135978.1, forward strand.
AGATGGAGAAGCCTTCCCATTGAGCCCGTGCCAAGCAAACCTGGCACAAGCTCAGCAGCACCATTAAAACAAATGGGAAAGATCAGCTGTCAGTCTGCAGCCCTTTATATTTAAAGTAATTAAGTTGATATAAATGTTTTTAATCATTTTAAGTGTGTGTGTGTGAGTGTGGTGTTTATTTAGTCTTCGGACTTTTGTTTATAACATCATCTTTCAACAGGCCCTGGGTGATTTTCTGTACTTGTGATTGTTAAAAGTTTCCTGCAAACATTCATATTGTGAAAGCTTTGACAGTCAGTGAGCCAGTGGGCTGGTGGGGTCGGGCTGACCAATTATCAAAGACATACTATGCATTCGGCCAGTTGCTTGCCCCGGAAGAAGCCCTGTTTCTCGCTGGGCCGCCATGATGATCTGTAGTCTGGTCCAGATCATAACAACTCACTGACTGAAGAAAGCATCTGACACTGGAAAAGGTTTCACCATTTGCAAGATTACACACTGGGCCACAAGCCACCTCAGGGCAGCAGAAGACCTGCCCCAATGTATCAGAGCAGATCTACAGACCATTCACAAAAATAGCATAGAACGGAATCTCCTAAATTTCAGGTATCATATCATATCATATATATACAGCCGGAAACAGGCCTTTTCGGCCCTCCAAGTCCGTGCCGCCCAGTGATCCCCGTACATTAACACTATCCTACACCCACTAGGGACAATTTTTTTTACATTTACCCAGCCTATTAACCTACATACCTGTACGTCTTTGGAGTGTGGGAGGAAACCGAAGATCTCGGAGAAAACCCACGCAGGTCACGGGGAGAACGTACAAACTCCTTACAGTGCAGCACCTGTAGTCAGGATCGAACCTGAGTCTCCGGCGCTGCATTCGCTGTAAAGCAGCAACTCTACCGCTGCGCTACCGTGCCGCCCAGATATTTTATATTTTATATTTATATTTTACTATATTTTCATACAGTTTGTTTTCACTGAGAACATGTATTATCCAATTTGTAATTCTATCAGGTAACCAGGTGATTTGATCTTCAAATGGATATCCAGAGAACATAGAAGATAGACACAAAATGCTGGAGTGACTCAGCGGGCCAGGCAGCATCTCTGGAGAAAAGGAATGGGTGATGTTTCCAGTCAGGACCCTTCTTCAGACTGAAGAAGGGTCTCGACCTCTTCGTCTGAAGAAAGGCTCGACCCGAAACATCACCAATTCCTTTGCTTCAGAGATGCTGCGCGGCCTGCTGTTACTCCAGCATTTTGTGTCTCTCTTCGGTGTAAACCAGCATCTGCAGTTCCTTCCTTCACACTACAGAGAGCAGGCCTCTTCAGCAGGGCTCATGAGTCAACAGGTATGAAAAAGTCATCGATGCTAACATCTGAAACAGGGTCCAATTGAACTGCATTGATTAACAATATTAAAAAAAGTAGCAAAAACAAAGTGCTGGAAGAGCTCAGTGGATCAAACAGCCTCTGTGGAGGCAAAGGGATAGTCAACATTTCGGCTCCCCTCTGTCTCCATTAATAAAGGCTCTATGGAGAAATACAATCGGATCAAGATTGAGAGTTACATGCATGAAAATTGATACTATTAATCAAATAAATATGATAGCAGCATGTGGCAATGCATTTGTTTTCATCAAGTTTCGTTCACTTCAGGGTGTGACAGCTGTTTTGCTGTCAATATATTGTTATTGTTGATCTTTAACAATTGGCCAAAAAAGGTTTATTTGTTTTAATGATAAATTACTGATTTGTAAAGGAGACTGTCAATAGATTTTCAATCTTGAACATCCACCAGGCAATATTTTAAAAATAATTCTAATAAAGATCATCCATCACGGAGAGGGGAGTGAAAGTTGATTTGTGTTTAGTTTAGAGATACAGCGCGGAAACAAGCCCTTCGGCCCACCGAGTCCACACCGACCAACGATCCCTGCATATTAACACACACTAGGGACAATTTACATTTATACCGAGCCAATTAACCGACAAACCTGTATGTCTTTGGAATGTGGGAGGAAATCAAAGACCTCGGAGAAAACCCATGCAGGTCATGGAGAGAACGTACAAACTCCAGACAGACAGCACCCATAGTCGGGATCAAACCCCAGTGTCTGGAGCTGCAAGTGCTGTAAGGCAGCAACTGTACCGCTGTGCCACCGTGCCGCCCTTAAAATTAATTCAACTTAATATAATTTAAATTAATTATATTAATTTTTCTCCTCAAATTATTGTCTGAGAACTCACTTATCACAATTATAATAATTTGGGCCTCATTTGTTTCATATGTACCATCTTATCAATTATCCCACAGAGTCTGCATTGAGCCACCTTTCAATTTTACAACGTCATCCCAGGACAAATATTATGAATGCTGCATTAAACTTAATCGGAATTACATCGACAGAGAAGGATCAGGAGCCCGTTTGGTTTTGCTACTTACGAACATATATTGCTAATGTGAATTTTAGATATTGTCTTAGCATCTTTGAAAGTATACATACTTTAGTTTGTATAAACTTAAATTTTGCAGATTGAAAGCACCTAAATAAATCTTTCCCCCTGCCTTTTTTCTACCTTGATAAATAAAAGATGCCATCCATCAACACTTCTCGTGAGAGCAGCTCATTAAATGAGGAATTCAATTTTATTGTCTTTGAAGAGCGGCAATCTAATGAGGGATATGCAACATAATTAAATCTTTCTGGCTATCAAAAATAATCGTCAATGTCATTATATCTATCTATTAAGGGATTTGTTAACCGCGTTAAATGTTATTGCTTTTCCAGCTTCAAAATGCAGCTGTGAATTGATGTTAAAAAATCTGTCATGGTTCAATTGGATTTCAATACCCTAATCCATGAAATGCAACAGGACCCCTTTCGAACCTGTTTTTATATTAGCTGATGTCTTGAAGTGCGGATAATTATGACTTTAGATGATGGTGAGAAAAAGTAATATCAATATTGAAGCAAATGAACATGAAAATCAGGGGGGTGCATTGAAGAGGCAGCTGGGTCAATATCACCTGATTTCAATATCTGCCAAATTTACAACTGAAAGTCAAGATGAAGAGCATTGAAGTTCATCAGATTAACAGAGGCTGAAAAATCAAAACAATTGGCCAGGGTTGTAGTGCTATAATTTACAAAGTCCTTTATTCTGTCCATACTTCTGAATTTTCATGGCAAAATTCTGTTTGTGCTTATAATGCAAACCAAATAGAGGGAATTTTTATTATTTTTAATTGAGGGCTAAAAAAGAGGGAAAGAAAATGCGCTAAACACATTTCATCTTTAAAAAATGCAACTAGAATTAAAATCTGAAAGAATGAAATGCCACACTTGCCAAAAAAAAAATCAGTACCAGAGAAGAAGTCTGATATTAATTAAGACACCACATGTTATTAAGAAACCTACATTTGAATTGATCATTATGTGGCAAGTTCAAAGAGTAAGTTCATACAGTAAGACAACACGAGAACCTGCTGTGCTCGTCAAGCTTGCCCTTTCCAATTAGATTCATTGCCTGATTCTTTCTCCCTTGCCCTGAATTCCTCCTCCCCTTCCCCCCCCCCCCCCATCATATCATATCATATCATATCATATCATATCATATCATATCATATACAGCCGGAAACAGGCCTTTTCGGCCCTCCAAGTCCGTGCCGCCCAGTGATCCCCGTACATTAACACTATCCTACACCCACTAGGGACATTTTTTACATTTACCCAGCCAATTAACCTACATACCTGTACGTCTTTGGAGTGTGGGAGGAAACCGAAGATCTCGGAGTAAACCCACGCAGGTCACGGGGAGAACGTACAAACTCCTTACAGTGCAGGAGTTTAATAATCCCCTTAGGCAATTATCCAATTCCCTTTTGGAAGCAGTAAATAAAATTTAATTCCAATATAATCTGAGCCAATGTAGTCCAGATCATCACAAATCACTGACTGAAGAAAGCATGACACTAGAAAAGGTTTTTCTTTACTTACTAGAACTATTAAAGTTTTTGATATACATCTGTCAAATCTCCTTTCAACTTTCTCAAGTCCAATTTGAAGCATTTCAGTCTGATTTCATATGAAGATATGAGCTCGGAGCAAGAGTGGGCCACTTGGTTCCTTGACGTAATTAATAAGATCATCTGGCCAATCTAACTGTCTATTCAACACTACATTCCCATCCACCCACAATAAACTCTAATCCCTTGCTCACCTATAATCTACCCGCCGCTTCCTTAAAAATATTCAAAAAACTCACAAATCTTTAAAATAAATAATTTCTATCACTGCCTTAACTGTATGACCCCTCATTTTTAAACAGTGACTCCTAGTTCTGGATTTTCCCACATGAGGATACACCACATCCACTGTATTGAGACTCCTCGTGGTCTGATTTCTTTCAATGAAATCCTCTCTCTTCCTTCTGAACTCCAACAAACACAAGCCTAGCCTCATGAGGCAACCAGGTCTATTCCAGGAATCATTCAAATAAACCTTCCCTGAACTGTTTACAATGTATCAACATCCTTTGTTAAATAAGGAGACCAATTTATGCACGTAGTCTTCCAGGTGTGGCCTTACCAATGCTTTATAAAACGTCACCCATTCCTTCTCTCCAGAGATGCTGCCTGTCCTGCTGAGTTACTCCAGTATTTTGTGTCTATCTTCGGTGTAAAACCAGCAGCTGCAGTTCCTTCCTAAACATGGGCGGCACGGTAGCGCAGCGGTAGAGCTGCTGCTTTACAGCGAATGCAGCGCCGGAGACTCAGGTTCGATCCTGACTACGGATGCTGCACTGTAAGGAGTTTGTACGTTCTCCCCGTGACCTGCGTGGGTTTTCTCCGAGATCTTCGGTTTCCTCCCACACTCCAAAGACGGACAGGTATGTAGGTTAATTGGCTTGGTAAATGTAAAAATTGTCCCTAGTGGGTGTAGGATAGTGTTAATGTACGGGGATCGCTGGGCGGCACGGACTTGGTGGGCCGAAAAGGCCTGTTTCCGGCTGTATATATATGATATGATATGATGATATGAAACTTAACCTTCCTACTTTTGCATTCAATTCCCTTGTCTTTAACATCAGCTTCTAAAATTTTTCCTATCTTCCAATTTGACAGAATCTATCTTCCGATTTAATGGAAACTTCCTAGAATCAGGGGACCTTTGCAAAATTAAAAATATTGCATCACTATTTCACCAGATACTTTTTTCAAGATACCAGGATGGTCCACTAGGACTTGGAGACTTGTCAACTCACAGCACTAAAACGTGCTCAGTATCACTTCCCTGGTGATTGTAATGTTCTTGTTTTTCTCTTCCAATTCCTGACTTAGTGTTAATTTTGAGGAAAATCTCTCCTACACTCTCTCCACGATCCTAATGTCTTTCCTGCCTGCAATGTCCAGAATTGAAAACAATATCCTAGCAGACTAGGCCCGACCAGTGTTTTATAACAACTTTGTATATCCTTGCTTTTCTATCTTAAATATATTAAACTAAGGATCCTTAGCACAAACATTAACTAGGTTAAATAAAAATGTCAAATGGCTTGATCACATGATGTTGGAAGAACAAAGCCTCTTGGACAACAGTTTCTGGATCAGCATTTCTGGATCTGCATATTTAACACTGCCCAACAGTTTTTCAATAACAACATGATCAAAATGCTACCTGGTGAAACGTTATCCTCCTCTAACATTAACTGTTATTTCCTCCACAAATACTGCCCGACTTGCTGAGTACTTCCAGTTGCTTTTCATTTTATTGCAATCCTCCAGCAACTGAACCTGCAACATCTATCGTCAAAAAGGCCAAAGGAAGAAGGCACAACAGTTGCACGCTACACACTATCCTGACTTGGAAATCACTGTTCCTTCACCTGACTGGTTCAATGAAGGCAGCTCGCCGGCACATTCTCAAGACAATTCGGGATAGGTTCGGCATTGATGCAAGTACTTTGCTAAATGAAATGAACCAAAAATAGCGAAAGCCTTACCCATCCAGTATTTTAATCATTCACTATCTCATTTCGTGGCAACCGTGCTACAGCCAGTTTGAGTTGAGATGTAAAAAACAAGGAACTGCAGATTCCGGTTTACAAAAAAGGGCCTAAAGTGCTGGAGTAACTCAGCAAGTCACGCAGCACCTTTGGGGAACATAGATAGGTGATGTTTCGAGTCGGGAACCTTCTACTGACTAATCTTTAGCCTGAAGAAGGGTTGCGACACAAAATGTCACCTATCCATGTTCTCCAGAGATGCTGCCTGGTCTGCTGAGTTACTCCAGCACCTCGTGTCCTTTTTTGAATTGAGATGGTTGGGTGTTTCCTATGTCAAACAAGTCAGTTGATCATACTGCAGTAAGCAACTAACATATACTTTAAAACTTAACATTTAAAAGTAAGTCTCTTTACCAGATGTTCTGTGTCAAATTAGTCAACAAACATCTTGAAACATAATAGTCATTAAAGCAAAAAGACGTCAATCTGTCTTTAAGTTAAATATAACTCAGAATGGAGAACAGGCAATCAACTATAATATGCTACACCATTTACTAAATTGTTTCATTTTTGCTTTGCTATGGACAAAATGGACCCAAATGAAGAAACCTAATATCTAACTGAAGTATACCCAACAGCAATTTTCTCTTTGGCTGTTTGACGCCAACTCTGGAAATATATATTCATTCAGGCCCTAATCTGAAAGATAATTACTGACTGTAAATGTACAACATTGTCAAAATGGAAATCTGCTCTCACTGCATTAACGTCATCACTTCGTGCTACGTAGGATGGTGCACTCGAATTCAAGGCACATGCCTTAATACTGTGCTTTGCAACCATTTAAATCTACATTCAATTCCATAACTATTTCCCACTGCATTATGTTGTCTTTTTAAATAGGTCTTGCAAAGAAATTAAGTATGATACCGAAGGCATTAATTCAGAAATATTATGAAATACACCAATAATTTGATTAATAAAAATATTTTGAAGGGATTGTTGAAATATTTCTTTTTTTTTTGGATAATAGATAATCATTTAAAAGGCACACTAGATGTTCACCAACCTATTGCCTATATATCCATACACAAATTCAGGGATGAAGAATCTGGAAAACTAATTTCAGTGCTCTTTCAAACCATAGATTTATTTTATGAATCAGCAGCAAAAAGAAGGATTTCCAGGCTGAGCTGAGGGTGATAAGGCCGCAAATCAAAGAAGCAGGCAGTCAGCCTGTTATGAAACAAGAGTCAGATTTTTCCAAAATTGAAAGGAGAATTAATTTGTTTAAGCAATAGACACAAAATGCAGCTATAAAATTGTAGGTTACCACAGGAAATTTTGCCGAACTTAAGATAGTTGGTTCGAATAAAGCAAGGAAATTTCTACCATGCGTCAAGTCAATTTTATTTGTATAGCACATTTAAAAACAACCCACGTTGACCAAAGTGCTGTACATCAGTTCAGGTACTAAGAACGAACATACAATGGCACACAAACATAACAGCACATACATAAACAGTTCACAGCGCCCCCTCAGAGGGCCTCAAACGCTATGGAGTAGAAATAGGTTTTGAGCCTGGACTTAAAGGAGTCGATGGAGGGGGCAGTTCTGATGGGGAGTGGGATGCTGTTCCACAGTCGAGGAGCTGCAACCGCAAAAGCGCGGTCACCCCTGAGCTTAAGCCTAGACCGCGGGATAGTCAGTAGCCCCAAGTCGGCCGACCTGAGGGACCTGGAGATAGAGTGGTGGGTTAGAAGATTTTTGATATGGGGAGGGGGGGGGGGGGGAGCCCGTTTAGGGCTATGTATGTGAATAGGAGGAGCTTGAAGTTGATTCTGTGCCCAGTGGAGAGAGCCAGAATCGGGGTGATGTGGTCCCTTTTACGGGTACCCGTCAGGAATCTCGCTGCGGCGTTTTGGACCAATTCCAGGCGGGACTGGGAAGATTGGCTGATCCCAGTGTATAGGGAGTTGCAGTAGTCTAGGCGGGAGGAAATGAATGCATGGATGATTTTTTCAATGTCATCAAATTGGAGGAATGGTTTGATTTTAGCTATGGTACGAAGCTGGAAGAAGCTGGCTTTTACCACAACATTGACTTGTAATGATGTTGAATATATTCCAATACCCACCTGTACTAATAACCATTGTTTATTTTTAAATGATGCCAGATACGGTCATCTAGCAGAAATAGCTTTAGTTTAATTTATTATTGCAACATGTACCATGGTACAGTGAAAAGGATTTTTGTTGAGTGCTATCCAGTCAAAAATGGACTGTAGATCACAATTATACTTTATTAGCCAAGTATAGTTTTGCAACATACGAGGAATTTCATTTGTCTTACAGTTATACCAATAAAAAGAAACAGAACACACAAAATACATTTTTATATGAACATCTACCAGTGACTCCTCCACATTCCTCACTGTGATGGAAGGCGGAAAAAAGCTCAATCTCTTCCCTACTTTGTTCTCCCGCGGTCGGGGGCCTCGAGCCTTCCGTTGACGGGACGATCTTGACTCCGTAGCCAGTGGTCGGGCCCTCACGTCGGGGCGATCAAGTTCCTGCATCGGGGGGACCTCAGACCCCCCGAGCCGAGCGATCTACCCTGGGTCGGGGCTGGTGGAAAACCTTCTGCGATTTGGAGACTGCGAGCTCCTCGATGTTGAAGTCCGCAGGCCGCGGTTGGAGCATCGAACCCAGGCAAGGGATCGCACGCTTTGATGGTAAGTTCATGCCCCTCAAGTCTGTCCCGAGCAAGGCCTCCTGCTCCATGATGTTAGGCCGCAGAGCGACCGGAAATACGATCCAGAAAACAATCGCAACTCCGGCAAGGTAGGAGATTGAAAAAATGTTTCCCCCTATCTTCTCCCCCACCCCCCACATAAAACAAACCAGAGAACATTAACACAAACTTGTAAAACATACTAAAAATAACAAAAAAGACAAAAAAAAGACTGTCGGCGAGACTGCCATTGCTGATGGTGCCACACGGTGGATGATTACAATCAAACCATCTAGTGTACAGATACAGAATAACGGGTATAACGTTTAGTGCAAGATGAAGTCCAGTATAGTCTGATTAAATATAGTTCAATGGTCTCCATTGAGGTAGATGGGAGGTCAGGACTACTCCCTAGTTGGTGAGAGGACGGATCAGTTGCCTGATAGCAATTGGGAAGAACCTGTCCCTGAATCTGGAGTAGGCATTTTCAAACTTCTGTACATCTTGCCTCATGTAAGAGGGTAAAAGAGGGAGTGACCGGAGCAAAATTGGTCTGCAAACTCTATGCAATTTCTCATGATCTTGGATGGAGCTGTTCCCAAACCACGCTGTTCCCAATAAATTGTTTTCTACAGCACATCTGTAGATGCTGGTAAGGGTAGTTGGGAACATGCCAAACTTCCCAAGCTTTCTAAGGAAGTAGAGGCATTGGTGTGCTTTCTTGGCCATTGTTTTGATGTGGCTAATCCAGGACAAATTGCCGGTGACATTTATTCTTAAGAACTTGAAGCATTTATTCCGAAGAACTTGAAGCTATCAATGATCTCTAGTTCGGTACCATCAATGTATATTGGGGTATGTGTGCTGCTTCGCTTTCTGTAGTCGATCACAATCTCCTTTGTTGAGCTGACATTGAGGGAGATGTGTTGGCTTGACACCCAGTTACGCAGTTTCCAATCTCATTCCTGTACTCTGTCACGTCATTGTTTGATATTTGGCCCACTACGGTGGTGCCGTCTGTGAACTGGAATTGGATTGGTATTTGGCTGTACAGTCGTGAGTGTGTAAGAAGTATAAAAGAGGGCCGAGAACACTTCCCTACAAGGGCACCAGTGTTGAGCATTGTCGTAGGGGATGATTTGTCACCTACCCTCACTGATTGTGGTCTGCTGGTCAGGAAGTCTGGGATCCAGTTGCAGAGGTGAGTGCTGACTCCAAGTTTCACCAGCTTGGAGATGAACTTGGATGGGATAATGGTATTGAAATCGGAGCTGTAGTCTATGAATAGGAGTCTGACGTAGGTGTCTTTCCTATCCAGGTTTACCAGGGGTGAGTGTAGGACCAGGGAGATGGCATCAGCCGTGGACCTGTTATGGCAGCAGACAAACTGCTGTGGATCAAGGTTGCTTCGTAGGCTGGATTTAATGTGTTCCATTACCAGCCTCTCAAAGCACTTCATGATGCTGGATGTCATGACCACTGGACGGCTGTCATTAAGGCATGAGATCTCGCTTTTCTTTGGTACTGGGATGACAGTGGTCCTCTTGGAGCAGGTGGGCACCTCAGAATGGTGTGGGGAGAGATTAAAGATGTCAGTGAACACTCCTGCTAGTTGGTCTACATGGTCCCTAAGGACGCGGCCGGCGACTCCGTGCGGGCCAGTTGCATTCCATGGGTTCACCCTCAGATAGGTCGATCTAACTTCTGCAACAGTGACCTTGGGAAAAGACGCACTCGAGTCTGACGGGACGGATGTCATCAACCTGTTGGCCTTTTGCTCAAAGCTAGATCATGCATTAAGAATGCATTGTTCATCAGGGGGCACCGCACTATCACTGGCGATGCTGTCTAACTTTGCCTTGCAGCTAGTTATAGTATTCAGGCCTTGCCACAGTCTGCAAGTGTCTGAATGGTTATACTGGGACTCATGTTTGTCCCTGTATTGTCTCTTGGCTACCCGAATGGCCTTGCAAAGATCGTAGCGAGCTTTCTTGTACCGTTCAGGATCTTTTGACTTGCACACAGCGATCTTGCCCTTCACCTGGGATTGTACCTCACGGTTCATCCATGGCTTCCGGTTGGGAAACACTCGGATTGTCTTCTTCGGCACGCGCCGCACTATGCACTTGCTGATGAAGTCAGTCACGACAGTGGCGTGTTCATTCAGGTTGTATCCCTAACTTGCTGCACCGAATTCCCTCAAAACTTAATTATTGTCATCAGTGTGCCAACCAATAACTTGGAAATGGTTTTACACAAAGCAATCTATTGTACAGAAAACAATGCCAATTTACTCAGTGACAAATTTAAAGAGCAGAATATCCAATCAATAGCCAGTTCTACAAGAAAATTTAGTACTTGCTTCAGAAAAATGCAGTGAATAGTTATATATAAATTATCAATGTAGATCAATGTTAGTCACTTACTGCAGTAATGGCCAGCCAGCTTGATTCATATGGGAATTAACCAGTCATCTCAATTCAGACCAGCTGTGTCATGCTTCCCATATACCATCATTAAATATTGTTCTTCACAAACCTCCAACCCATTTAGTCAAGTCAATTTTATTTGTATAGCACATTTAAAAACAACCCACGTTGACCAAAGTGCTGTACATCAGTTCAGGTACTAAGAACGAACATACAATGGCACACAAACATAACAGCACATACATAAACAGTTCACAGCGCCCCCTCAGAGGGCCTCAAACGCTAGGGAGTAGAAATGGGTTTTGAGCCTGGACTTAAAGGAGTCGATGGAGGGGGCAGTTCTGATAGGGAGAGGGATGCTGTTCCACAGTCTAGGAGCTGCAACCGCAAAAGCGGGGTCACCCCTGAGCTTAAGCCTAGACCGCGGGATAGTCAGTAGCCCCAAGTCGGCCGACCTGAGGGACCTGGAGATAGAGTGGTGGGTTAGATTATTGATATGGAGGCGGGGGGGCAAGCCCGTTTAGGGCTTTGTATGAGAATAGGAGGAATTAAAATTCTATTTATTCCCCTGCTGCGGGACCTCCTGGATTTCCATTCCTTCATCTGTTGTGTGGTGACTCAATGGTCAGAAAATATGGTCAGAAGCTTGCAGGTTGAATGATTTGTACTTTGTATGAAAAATAATTCCAAAACTTGATGTGTGCCCTACTTAATCAGCTTTTCGTACACAGTCGAGGAAGCAGACTACCTGGTATTTTGCTACACATAGTATAAATCCTTACTTTACGTGATAGAATCATTTTCAGCTATATTAAGAAAAAAGGTTATTACTTTGTGCATCAAGGAATGAATTTTAATGGCAAGGACAAATAAATAATTCCTTTCGACAGAACTGCCTGCTGATGCTGGCTCATTACAGTTTTTACATTTATGATTGTACAAATAAATTTTAGAAATCTGAAACGTTTCCCAATCAGTACTATTCTGAATATACTGTAGATGCAATTTCCTGATTATATACAACGAAGAACTCAACCCCAAGATAATTGGGCATGGGAGACTGAATCTGGCAAGGTTTGTAAATGTAGATTGAATATTGAAAATGTGACGTGGTTAGATATGGTTCGAGCCAAATTCAATAAAAATCTCTTATGTAATAAAAAAATAAGATTAACAATTCAACATAAACACAAATTTAATTAGCTGGAATGACACTGCGATGGTTCGGAATACATTATACGAAGTCATTGTGTTCTGGGATATCAAAACTGGAATTTCTTTTCCCTCCAGTGTAGTGTCAGCATTAAAAAATAATCAGCATTTTATGTTAAATATTAACAAATGTTTGTTGATTAGGAAAGATTTTACTTTTTCTATAACCAGCACTTCTGTAAAATAACTTGCTAAAAAGCAAAATTTTATATAGAAACATAGAAAATAGGTGCAGGAACAGGCCATTCGGCCTTTCGAGTCAGCACCGCCATTCAACATGATCATGGCTGATCATCCAAAATCAGTAGCCCGTTCCGGCTTTTTCCCCATAACCCTTGATTCCCTTAGCCCTAAGAGCTAAATCTCACTCTCTCTTGAAAACATCCAGTGAATTGGCCTCCACTGCCTTCTGTGGCAGAGAATTCCACAGATTCACAACTCTCTGGGTGAAAAAGTTTTTCCTCATCTCAGTCCTAAATGGCCTACCCCTTATTCTTAAACTGTGACTCCTGGTTCTGGACTGCCCCAACATCGGTAACATTTTTCCTGCATTTACCCTGTCCAATCCTCTAAGAATTTTTTTTTTAACAAACTTACTGTTAAACCAAAGAACAAAACAAAATGCAAAAAGCCCCCAGAAAATGTTTGATTTTGTCATTTAAAAGTTCATGGCTTCATTGTAGTCATTATATAATCTGATTTTTTTCCTCAGCACTTATATAATTAAAATTTGACCTTATAAAGTAACGCAATGTGGATATTTGCAAATTAAATATTTTAAAAAATCTCACTCACCTTTTTGTGTGCTATGAGGAGGCAGTTTGAATGCTCGTGTTCACAGGCAATTTCATAGTCTATCAAAAGGTCAGCCAGTTGTTGGACAAAGTACACAACCTCCTCATGCCAAGGAACATTTGCCATAGTCAAATTACTTGCTGAGCTTTCACCACAATATGTCACTCCCTGAAATATAATTTAAGAATACTGTCAATATAAATTCTTACATGACCTTACATACAGTCAATAAGACAGGATTTTATTCAAGCTCCAAGTCTAACAGAACAATTGGATACAGAGTTGATTCTCCATGCCATGATAGGGGATTAGTTAGGTGCTACGAGTGGAAACTAAAGCTGCTTATACCTTTCAATGGTGAATGGTAATAGACAATAGACAATAGACAATAGGTGCAGGAGGAGGCCATTCGCCCCTTCGATCCAGCACCGATATTCAATGTGATCATGGCTGATCATTCCCAATCAGTACCCCGTTCCTGCCTTCTCCCCATACCCCCTGACTCCGCTATCCTTAAGAGCTCTATCTAGCTCTCTCTTGAATGCATTCAGAGAATTGGCCTCCACTGCCTTCTGAGGCAGAGAATTCCACCCTGAGGCAGAGTAATGTTGAGGAACTACTGATGTCATTTGTATGTTGATCTTGTTGGAGCTTGGACACGTTGCCAAAAATCACAAAGTACAATGACTACATGACCAAATATCACAATGTACAATAACCACAATACACTACTTTATTTGAATAGGTGCCTGTATTTTGCAGCTTCCAACCACCAAGCTGCATTTGGACCACTGACCATGAACATTACTGTACCTAGTAACACCAAATTTCTGCAAATGTGTGCAAACTCTGCATGCTGATTGCGCTTTATCATGTCAAAAGCAAGCCAGCAGGAGTATGGCTTCTCCATGTACATTAAAATAGTTGAAAATAATTCAATGGTTACCCAGTAAAACATGACTCTGAGAACCAATGGGTGGCAAAAAAACCCATGTGATGAGCATATCTAAATGGAACTGATGTTTAGTCTGCAAAAACAAGGCATCAATTTTTTTTCAGTATCAATTCCTTTGTCGACATTTATACTTAAACAAGTATCCGTTACTTCAAAGGATGGTGCACAACCGTAATGATTAGAGAAGCAGATTATTTCTACAGCCTTTACCAAGAACAGAAAAGAATTCCCCCTCTCTGCGCTAATTTTGATCATTGACATCCTCAGATAGCAAATAGAGAAACAACAGCAATATTAGCATTAATGGTGCTTTATGTAGCTACTAATTTGTATAAGTTAATTGGTAGGACAGAATGCAGAGAATAGGATTGTGAATAATCTACTACAGTATTGCAGAAAAATAATATTCATTGTCACCGGGTCATCCCACAGTGAACAAAATGCAATGTGAAATCTGCAGGGTCAAGTTGCTCTAGAGATAACATTTTCCAAAGATATAAAAACTGATAACCTTGAATAGATTATTATATATCTCCTCATTAGAAGGGATGAGGCCAAAGTTAAATTCCAGCCTTTGAAAATCAATCTCAATGTAAACCCCACAAAAGCTCCACAATAACTTGTAATATAAAGGAAATGTTCATGACTAGATTTCTCATTGGAAAATTGCACAACTTTAATGATATTCAAGAATAATAGTATTTGTTATTTCCAACAGGGATATGTATCACAAAAATTATTTTCCAATTCAATAATCTAGAGCACTCCAATGATGCATTGCAAAGAGAGAACAGTAATTGCTTGCTAATATGTACTGCAATTGAAAATAGTGTGTTCCACCATTTCAAATCAGAATGAGATAACTTCTGCACAATATTCTCTAATAGCCCAATATAGCTGAGAATCAGAAACCAAATACATAACGTACACTTTTCCTTTTGGTAATAACTTCAAAATTTGGCGCAGGAAGTTTTGTCACCAATTGGAATTTACCTTGGAAGCTATTGTCTACTGAAGTGACCCAAAATAGCAAATTAATAACATGGTAAAGCATAAAACACAACTTGCAATTGATTTAAAATTGCAGTATTGAATTTGGAACCATTCGCAAAAGTTTCAAAACAAGTTCTAATCCCAGGTAACGATTTTTAAAGTTGAGCACAGTAATACTTTATGACCTTCCAACTGTCAATTGAATGAATTGATTACATATCCTCTAATTGAAATGAGTACCATCAGAATGCAAAATGGCAAATTTTATATTTTGATTTTTTTTCTTATTGGAAGAAGTGGTTATACTTTACTCTTAAAAGTGATTGGATTTTTAAAAATGTAATCATCAGAATTAGTTTTTCTTCATTAAAAAAAAAGAGATTCATATATATGTATTGATCTGAAATTATGATCTATCAGTTATGATGTATTCCTTTATTATTCTTGCATGGGCATCAACTCATCTATTTTCTCATGGTCCCATTTCCCCCCCACAATTTTGAAGACCTAAATCTGCTTTTTTCCAAGAAATTACTGTTGTCCATTAACTGTAATCTATCAGTTCTGGTTTTGGGTAAGCTCGGCATTTATTTCTACAAGTACTTAGTGTAGCCAGTCTACACAGCCAGGTGCCCAAACCATGAATATTGAGATTCCAGTCTTGCTGGTTGACAGCTGACAGTGGATTCTTGTATTCTACATGAAATACAATGGAGGGACAGGAGCCCGCTGAGATGCCTCATCACTTACTTCAGCTTTAATTTAGTTTAGTTTTGCAAGTACTGAAACAGCCCCTTCGGCCAACCGAGTCTATGCCGACCAGCGATCCCCGTAGACTAGCACTATCCTACATATAAGGGACAATTTACAACCTGTTCTGAAACCAATTAATCTACAAACCTGTACTTCATAAGGTCATAAGTGATGGGAGCAGAATTAGACCATTTGGCCCATCAAGTCTACTCAGCCATTCAATCATGGCAAATCTATCTCTCCTAACCCACATTCTCATGCCTGCAACATCTTTTGAGTGTGGGAGGAAACCGGAGCACCCGGGCAAAACCCACGCAGTCACAGGGAGAACATACAAACTCCATACAGGCAGCACCTGTAATCAGGATCAAACCCAGGTCTCTGCGCGCTGTAAGGCAGCAATTCTACCACTATGTTCTTGGAGCCAAAGCCAAGCCTGGCATAGGACCTGTGAGCTCACTGAACAAAGTCATCTTTTTTTCAACTATTTGTGTAAACAATGCTGTTTTTCAATTTTTAAACCTTTTGCAGTCTTAATTTTTTTTTAAATCAACAACTTTTAGAATGTATAAATTTGATATTTCAGTTTTTTTAAATACATCTCAATGGCTGGGATATGCCGAACTACGTCAGTCTTGTTTATACGCAAGATTTGGGGTTTTTGTTTTATTTTGCACTAATATTTTTTCTTTATTGGACTTATTGGACTTGTTTGTTTTATTACGTTATCAATTGAGTACAATGTTAGCAAACCTGTCAAGCTGCTGCAAGTATAAGTTTTATTGTTCCATTTCGGTACATGTGGCAATTAAACACTTGACTCTCACAAAAACATTGAAAACTCTTTGCTTGACAGACTGCATAGCTGGAGGTCTGGCTTTGCTACCTGTCATGGGTTTCCAGAGGAATCCCACGGAGGGAGATTGTTCTTGCGCACCCACATCATCCAGTGATGTTGCTTGAAGCCCATCTCTGCTCATTTGTGGACCTTGATCTGGAACTTGTGCGCTGCAATGTTGAGAACGATATTCTGCACTCTGTATATTTTCCTTTGCTCGATTGTATTTATGCATAGTATTATCTGATCTGATTGGATAGCAGGTAAAACAAAACTTTCCACTGCACCTCGGTGCATGTGAAAATAATAAACTTAACCCTGAACTTTGAGTCACAAGAGAAACCATACTAATTTGGACAAGTAATTCTAGCCCAATGAGATACTTGATAGTGA
The DNA here is from genome assembly GCF_053455715.1 of Rhinoraja longicauda. Classification (NCBI taxonomy): domain Eukaryota; kingdom Metazoa; phylum Chordata; class Chondrichthyes; order Rajiformes; family Arhynchobatidae; genus Rhinoraja; species Rhinoraja longicauda. The sequence continues at coordinate 10,200,883 of NC_135978.1, forward strand.
ATGTGTGTTGCAGTCACCACACCACAAAACCTGGGATGGGACATTAATTTGCAGAACAGGTTATTTCCTTGGATTCTTGTATGAACTTAAGACCAGTCCAGTGCTAGCTAACAAATGCCCAATATTTCAATAACATTTCTGTTCTGTAGCTTTGGCATTACAAATCACCTCAGCATTAGCAATCAGCTTGTAAATTCTTCACATTTCTGTTACCTAAACTTTAATGAATTTTGATTATTGTAAACAAATACATATGGTAAATTGGAAATTTAAAAGCGAGTTGCTGTGAGTCTACATGGAATAAATGTAGATCAAGATTATCAATTTGCAAGGGCTATAACCCCTTTAGTTTATATGAATGATAAAAAATCCGTTTTGAATAAAATTGTTAACGGTGAGTCCAATTTTTAATAAGTTAGAGAAATGGGAAGGCATTTATTCCACTGAAAAGTCAATTTTATAAAACAGACGCTTCAAATCTGAAATAAAAGTAGAAAATGCTGGAAACATTCAGCAGGCACTAGAAACAGATCTAATGTTATAGGTCTCAGAGCCTTCGTCAGAACTCTTCGTTCCACTGTCACACCTTGAAAAGGAAGACTGATAACCTGGCTTTCTTTGAAGATCTTCAGAGATTATTAACCAAATGTGAACCCAATGCTTTTGACCAGTTTCCCATCTGAAAGAATAAACAAGCCTTCTTTGAATAATATATATTTTTAAAATTTAATTTGATGAAACAGGAGCATATGCCAAAGGTTTTCTGCTAACGAACTAATATTCAGACTTACTTTAACTTCAATGAAGTCAGGTTTCCCAATCTCTATCAGATCGGCATAGGATCGAAGTTCATCCACATTCCAAGCTTTTACCAGGGTTAATCTATACACTGTGCGCTGTTTCTGCAAGAAAACAGACAAAAGTATAATTTAATGCATTGAGTTTTTTAATCAAAACACATTTTTCCATACGTTTGGTAATTTACTTTGGCACATTTGTTTATGAAATGCTCCACGGTGTCAAATAAATGTGTGTTTCTGTTAATATGTAAATATGTGAGAGGTATAAAGATACACAGTGTGGGTGCAAAGCAATGGGTGTTCATCCATTTTGACTCCCATGCTGCGAGATGAGACTGCTCAGATTTATTTATAAGATGTTTTCTCTGAAAAACTAATCACCATACTCATATTATTGAGGCAAGGAATTCCAAATTATTTGGCTCTGAGTAGCCAATGCCATCAGATTCATATATATATATTTTTTTCATATTTCAGATACAGCGCGGAAACAGGCCTTTTCGGCCCACCAAGTCCGCACCGCCCAGTGATCCCCGCACACTAACACTATCCTACACACACTAGGGACAATTTTTACATTTACCCAGTCAATTAACCTACATACCTGTACGTCTTTGCAGTGTGGGAGGAAACCGAAGATCTCGGAGAAAACCCACGCAGGTCACGGGGAGAACGTACAAACTCCTTACAGTACAGCACCCGTAGTCAGGATCGAACCTGAGTCTCCGGCGCTGCATTCGCTGTAAAGCAGCAACTCTACCGCTGCGCTACCGTACCGTTCAAAACATGTGATCACCGATGGAGCGACTGAAGTTTTAGTTTGTGTTTTCATTACCAACAATAATAAGAGTTTAGGGGAATGAAAATTGACAAAATAGCAGAAGCCAATACTGACACATCAGTAATTACAACAAAATGAAATTTGAATTCTCACCAAATGCAAGATTTGAGAAAGCAGTCTAACAGGACTTTGCTCATATTTTCCTGGTGAAAAATCTGACAGCTACATCTGGAGGTAAGACAAACACTCAGCACAGCAAAATAATGGTTATAAAAATGGAGGATGATGTTGAGAAAATTGAAGAGGGTCTCGACCAGAAACGTCACCCATTCCTTCTCTCCAGAGATGCTGCCTGTCCCGCTGAGTTATTCCAGCATTTTGTGCCTACCCTGGAGATTTACCCTATTCTTCAGAGATAATGTCACAATAAGTCAGCAATCAGAAAAAGAAAGCAGTTAAGCTTAAAACTTAGGGAGAATCCAAGTGCAACTAACACGATAAGGCCGGATTTTATCAAGAGGCATTGAATACTACAGCTCATTTTGCTTTCTACATGACAGTCCATGTGTAAAATCTGGAACAATGGCCTCAATAGCTTCACAGAGAGCGAGAAAAAGATCAGGTGGGAAGGAAGAATTTTAAACAATAAATATAAAATAATAACTCCTTGGATATCTTCCTAAAATTAAATGCCGGGGAAGTTAAAATCTCTTCAACAGATAATAAGATCATACGTGATAGGAGACGAATTAGGCCATTCGGCCCTTCAAGTCTACTCCGCCATTCAATCATGGATGACTTATCTCTTCCTCCTAACCCCATTCTCCTGTCTTCTCCCCATAACCTCTGACACCCATACTAATCAAGTATCTATCTATCTCTGCCTTAAATATATCCACTGACTTTGCCTTAACAGCCTTCTGTGGCAAAGAATTCCGCAGATTCACCACCACTAAAGAAATTCCTCCTCATCTCCTTCCTAAAAGAACGTCCTTTAATTCTGAGGCTATGACCTCTAGTCCTAGACTCTCCCACTAGTGGAACCATCCTCTCCACATCCACTCTGCCCAAGTCTTTCACTATTCTGTATGTTTCAATGAGATCCCCCCCCCCTCATTCTTCTAAACTCCAGCGAATATAGGCCCAGTGCCGTCAAACGCTCATCATATGTTAACCTACTCATTCATGGGATCATTCTTGTAAACCTCCTCTGGACACTCTCCCGAGCCAGCACATCCTTCCTCAGATATGGTGCCCAAGTGGAAAAGTGGCCAAAGTGAAAACAGGTTTCCACTTCCCTTATAGTTCAGTACATGGTCAGGGGAGATAAATCTGACATTGTAGATGGTACAATGGTGCCGGGGCGATCAGACAGTGCAAACAGAGCCAGAGCTGGACATTGCATCTCCAGACAAGAGAAAGCAAAACTCAATTATTTGTCTCCTTCTGTGCTATAATCTGCATATTTTTTGTGACGTATTTTCGTAACATAGTAAAAACTCCAACTGTAAATCACTATGATTACTACATTGTTCATAAATGCTCAAAAAGTTTGGCAAGAGTTGAGATGACATTTTATTGTTCCTTTCAAGTAATCAAATTAACTGATACAAAAGCATTTTTACATGGAGCTTCTTGCTCCATAACTCACAACTGATATTTCCATATTAAACAGAATCATAAATTTTTAAAGAGAATTCCATTAGAGACATTCGATATACTAGGTCTTGGTTTGCCCTATCCAGCAATAAACTCCTACTCTTCCCACTCTCAATTACTATTCTGCAATAAATCCTACTCAGCTGCTTCCCATTCCATTCCCTCCTTCGTTGTTTTTAAGTCTGTGCTCAACTCGATGTCACTGCGTGGAACCTAGAACTGTGCAGCACAGGAACGGGCCATTTGGCCCACAATGTCTTGCTGAACATGATGCCAGGTTATTCTTTTCTGCCTGTATCTGATGCACATCCCTTCATTACTTGCACATAAACGTGCCTATCTAAAACATCTTATGTGCCACTATTGTATCTGCTTTCACCATCGCCACCTCCACCCCTAGCAGCGGGTACCAGGCACCCATCGTATTCTGTGCAAAAAAAAACGTGCACCACACAACTCCTTTAAACTTTTTCCATGCGACCTTAAAGCTAAGCTCTCTCTTCTTTGACTGTCCACCCGATCTATGCCTCTCCCACTGTATCTTTGACAGCTTCCCTCGCTGTGTACAACTCCACCAATTTTGATGTCTGCAAACATACTAACCAATCCATCTACATCCAAATCATTATAACAAAGTAATATCTTCCGTACTAAAGGATAAGAAGAAAAATATATACATTGTATAGTAAATTTTTGGAATGAGTTTTAGAACTAACCAATTTTCTCTTGAAAATGAGGGAATCTCAGTTAACAACTAAATCATGTTTCTTTGAAGCTTTAGAAATAAAGACAAAATGAGAGACTTAATGCTAAGCCTATAATTCTCCCATTATGCTGAACATAGAATACTGGGCCGAGTTTTGGATGTCTTGTTTCAAGGAGACTGCCAAGTTCAAGAGAAGGCCAAAATTACTACTTTGCCAAGCCCAGAGCAGAAAACTGCTTCACTTTTCGTGAAATAACATTGATATGCAGGAAATCTTTGAAAGGATTAGGAAGGAACTGCAGATGCTGGTTTACAGCAAAAATAGACACAAAATGCTGAAGTAACTCAGCAACAGGCGGCATCTCTGGAGAGAAGGAATAGGTGACGTTCGGTTCGAGACCCTCCTTCAGACTGAGAGTCACGGGAGAATGAATCTAGAGATATGGAGGGGTGAAAACGACAGATCAAAGCAGACGATGATAAGGAAATGTAGAATGGTTCATTGTTTGCTGAGGAGAAGGTGACTGGGAGGGATACAATCAGTAAAATTAATCAGAAGGACAGTGAAACTAGTTGGAGAACCAGGGTGGTGGAGCAACGGGTAAATAAATTGGGAATAAGCACAACCACCAGTGGATGAGTTTGTGATAAGAATGCAGAAATCTAAAAGAAAACATAAACAAATCAAAGGAATGAGATGTTAAAGCGTTCCTAGGACATAGAAATAGATGATTTTAGCTTTTTAACAGCTTAAGTATTCATAAAAAGAAACAAAAAAATAAATGTATTGAATTATTCCATCATGTGATGTACAATTCAACGATTTTTTCCTTCTTCGTCCATATATTACATGCTGGTTTCCAACTAATCTTACTGGGTTTAGACAACGACTTCATTTGGTCACTGAGAATTAGGATAAATGGCTATGGTACTGTGGTACATTATGATACTGAATATACACAATGGAAATTTTTTGTTCATACTCGTCTTTTGGAACGTCTGCGATATTGCACTCATTGCCCATCCTGAACAGCTCATGAGAAGATGGTGTGGGCTATCTTTTGAAAACACTGCTGTCTTTTTTGGTGAAGGTAGAGCGGCCACATAAAGAGATCCAAAATTTAGAGCTGGTGACAATATATTTCCATGTCAGGATGACATACCTTCAGGGAGGGCTTGCAGGTGAGACAGATGCCTACTGCCCTTGGCCTTCTAGATTCCAAAGGTCACTAGTTTGGGAGATATTTATTGCCATGCCTAAGGTTTATTCCAACCTTTAATTTGAGACGGATTAATAAAGATACCTTCTGATATGTGGGGAATAAAAAGTCTGTTTATAAAATGCTGTTCAGTGATGTTGAGTCTAAAAGAGTAACAACTGTAGATTTGAACTTGTAACTGATATGAAGAATTTAGCTATGGGCACTCGCATCTGCCCCAGCTATGCCTGCCTCTTTGTAGGGTACGTCGACCAATCACTGTTCCAGGCGTACACTGGCCCTAGCCCCGAACTCTACCTCCACTATATTGACCAATGCAGAACTTACTGACTTAATTAACTTTACTACTAATTTCCATCCTGCACTCAAATTCATTTGGACCATCTCCGACATCTCCCGACCGTTTCTAGATCTCACCGTCGCCATCACAGGAGACAGACTATCGACTGACATCTATTATAAAACCCCTGACTCCCATAGCTATCTAGACTACACTTCTTCGCACCCTGCTTCCTGTAAAGACTCTATCCGCTACTCCCAATTTTTCTGTCTATGTCGCATCTGCGCCCAAGATGAGGTGTTCCATACCAGGTCATCAGAGATGTCCTCTTCCATTATAGATGAGGCCCCCAATAGGGTCTCCTCGATATCCTTCAGCTCCTCTCTTGCTCCCCCTCCCCACATTCGTAACAAGGACAGAGTCCCCCTTGTCCTCACCTTCCACCCCATCAGCCGTCGCATACAGCACATAATCCTCTGATATTTTTGCCACCTCCAACGGGATCCCACCACCAGCCACATCCTCCCATCTCCACCTTTCCACTTACCGCAGAGACCGTTCCCTCTGCAACTCCCTGGTCAACTCGTCCCTTCCCATCCAAACCACCCGCTCCCTAGGTACTTTCCCCTGCAACCGCAGGAGATGCATCAGCTGTCTCTGTGCCTTCCCCCTCAACTCCGTCCAAGGACCCCGACAGTCTTTTCAGGTGAGGCAGAGGTTCAATTGCACCTCCTTCAACCTCATCTACTGTATCTACTGTTTCAGGTGTGGACTCCAGTGTATCGGCGAGACCAAGCACAGGCTCGGTGATCGTTTCGTTGAACACCTCCGATCAGTTCGCCTAAACCTACCCGATCTCCCGGTTGCTCAACACTTTAACTCCCACTCCCATTCGCACACTGACCTTTCTGTCCTGGGCCTCCTCCATTGTCAGAGTGAGGCCCAGCACCTAATATTTCGCTTGGGCAGCTTACACCCGAGCGGAATGAACATTGACCTCTAACTTCAAGTAGCCTTTGCTTACCCTCTTTCCATCCCCTCCCCTTCCCAGTTCTATGACCAGTCTTACCGTCTCCAACTGCGTTTTATCTCCATACCACCCACTCCCCGGACATCAGTCTTGATCCAAAATGTCATCCACTCCAGAGATGCTGCCTGTCCCGCTGAGTTACTCCATCATTTTGTGTCAATCTTTGATTTAAACCAGCATCTGCAGTTCTTTCCTACACCTGAAGAATTTAGGGGCAGGGGTAGTCTTTCTAGTCTCTTGAGTATGTGTTCTGCTGATTTTCACGGTCATGGTTAATCTGCTACCTCAGTTCCATTTTCCTGCACTATCCTCTTATCATTTAATTCCCTCAATATCCAGATCAAGGTGGGGGGGGGGGATTGGGATGTGTGGTGATTGTAGGTTAATGCCCTACAATAGGAGAATTCAATGTTCGTACCGTTGGGTTGTAATATGAGGTATTCCACTTGGATAGTTTACAACCTAAAGGATGGTCAACTCCCGGAATGGCGGGACTGTCATATGTTGAAAGACTGGACAGACTGGGCTTGTATACACTGGAATTTAGAAGGATGAGAGGGGATCTTATTGAAACATATAAGATTATTAAGGGATTGGACACGCTAGAGGCAGGAAACATGTTCCCAATGTTGGGGGAGTCCGGAACCAGGGGCCACAGTTTAAGAATAAGGGGTAGGCCATTTAGAACGGAGATGAGGAAAAACGTATTCACTCAGAGAGTTGTAAATTTGTGGAACTCTGCCTCAGAAGGCAGTGGAGGTCAATTCTCTGGATGCTTTCAAGAGAGTCAGATAGAGCTCTTAATGATAGCGGCGTCAGGAGGTATGGGGAGAGGGCAGGTACGGGGTACTGATTGTAGTTGATCAGCCATGATCACATTGAATGGTGGTGCTGGCTCAAAGGGCCGAATGGCCTACTCCTGCACCTATTGTCTACTGTCTAAATCTCCAATTACAGGGAACTATCCTACAATCAACCCCTTCCCTGTGCCCCACCTGGACTAGCATCCATTTCTCTCCTTCCACCTGTATTCCTTCTTCTGTCTTCACAATTCGCACCTCTTATCTCACGTTTGTCTTTTCATCTCAGGCCTTTGTCCAACCATCTGCCCATCAACCCCCCCCCCCCACCCACACACACACACACACCTCACCTGTTTCCAGCTCACACTTGCTCTTCTTTTCCCATCCTACCCATCACAATCATTCTCTTGAAAGGTCCAGACCCAAAATGTCACCTATTCATGTTCTCCAGAGCTGCTGCTTGACCCGCTGAGTTACTCCAGCACTTCGTGTCCTTTTTTGTGAACCTTTATCTGCAGTTCCTGCTGTCTCCAAAGCCCTCTAAATTTCAATGAGATCTTTCTCATTCTTCTGAACTCCGGAGAATGTCTGTCTAGTCTACTCAATCATGAGAATCAGTCTGGGGAATGTTCATTGATTCCTTCTACGTTAATTTCAAGTGAGTAGGCAAGAATATCCTTTGTGTAAACGTAAGACACATCAAATCACACAACTGAGTAATCTTCTCAAGTAGAGTTTTGTTTACCCAACAAAGAATGTATGCTCCGACAGAAACAGAAATATCCTGCATGTCAAGCAGCATTAATGGGAAAAGAAACAGAATTAATGCTTCAGGATCAAGATCCTTTGACTGCAGCATAGAATGTACACTCATCACTTAAGAACACATTCCAGCTACCTAAGTCAAGAAAGTATAGTAATCGGCTGAATGAAGCAAGGATTAAGAAGCCAACATGTGAAAAGGATCACTCGTGATTTTTAACTAACATTAAAAAAACACACACATGGCCTACCAACACAGATTGTCTGGTTAGGAATATTATTTAATAGATTATCGGCTTTAAATTTCCCTAGAGCTGAATTAGAACCTCAAGCCCTAGAGTGTTAATCCTGATGCAATGAAAAAATTGTCCAAATGTTCAAATTGCTAAAGTCTCATGCAAGAGTGTTAATTTGCCTAACTTAAGTATAATGTCCGTCATTTGCTGTCATATTTCGCGTGTAACTGCCAGATGTCCAGTTGGAGCCATGTGTTTCTATTTTCCACTCACAAGTTCATAAGTGATAGGAGCAGAATTAGGCCGTTTGGCCCATCAAGTCCACTCCGCCATTCAATCATGGTTGATCTATCTTTCCCTCTTAACCACATTCTCCTGCCTTCTCCCCATAACCCTCGACACCAATACTAATCAAGAATCCACCCAAGGATGACGTTATTTACAAGTTAGTATAGATAAATTATACAGAGGATTATATAAAGTACAACTGTGAGAGCTGGACAAGTGGATACACTATGCGACCAGCTAAATACAGGAGCTGGTACAAGGATTGAGTAACAAGTGGAATACAATACTGGGAGGCAGAGGTTTACTTCAAATCACTTAAGTAACCATAGTTTTGAAACTTGATAAGAATAAAAAAACATCCATCTATATCTTATCACGTGTAAATAGTGAATTTTTTGAAGTGTTTGTGTCCATTTCTAGTTCAAGTTCCATCCACTGAGTAATTGGACTAGTGATTCCCGGAGATTGGGAGTTGCCAAAACATGAATGTTATTGTCATTTGCACACACAGAATCAATATATGGATTACATGCTTCAGATGTATTGCCAGGAACTGGATCAAAAGATTGCGACAAATGATTTTCAATATTCACTCACAGTTAAACAAGGAGCAAATCATACAGCCAGTCAGGCGACATGATCCAATATAGAACTATGGCGGGTCATCTGCTCTGCTAGTATGCAGCTTGTGGACCACAGTGAAGGTGGCTATATCACAGCGCGAGGCCTCTTCATCATGTGCGGGCCTCAACAGAGTCTGGTGCATTCGATTCACTGTTTTCCCCACTTCTCTCCCCTCTTGTTCTGTTTTCCCTCATCTCCATGACAGCTTGTACAGTTGCCATGACGAGTGCACATTAATGGTGCTCACCCACCTCCCAAACTGTGAATCAGCAACAGGGGAGCTGAGCAAGCAGCTGCCATTTGTGCCAGTAAATGAGAGAGCTACAAAAGCAATTTCTTCAACAACTTCTCAATGTCTCAAATTTACCAAATATTATTATTGGTGGTCTGCATTTTGGCATTGGGGGATAAAAGTACCCATTTGGCACATGCAAACATCCAATTTATCATCCTGTTATGGAGCAAAAATGTTATTCTGGGTTGGATATGCCAAGAAGAAACATACAACTTTTGCGAATGATCGTGCAATCAATGATTACCCGAGTATAATTACAAATACCACTATCTACAATAGGATTGTATTAACTAATCCACCCAAGCTTGAGCATCAGCAAAGTGTAAAAATAGATAATTGTTCAGACACTTAATTTTTACTAATAATATCCTATCAAAAGACAGAAAGTAGGTCAGAACAATGGTGCATGCAAAAGAACATAGAAATGGAAATTAAATCACTTCCACGCTGATTTCGTGTATTATATAATCAACTTTCAATTAAAAATTATACTTTATTGAAAATGAAGGACTTCATTCACAAAGCGTGAAACCAGTGGCTCTTGCCCTGTTTTTTTTGTGCATCGTGTGCACTGAGACAATGAAGAGACTAACACTGGCATGCACACCTCGAGGTCCCATCCATAATTTCCAAAAGCATGCATGAAGCTTTACTAAGGAAGTTTTCACCCGTTCAATTCAACATTTTCATCCAACGTTCCCTCCATGCTAGGTCATTACCTGGCTCCCTTTTCAACCTCTTAAAGATCCTACATTGGTCTTGGGGTGACTTGCAGACACACCCAAGCATGACATCTCCCCTGTTACCCCATGCACTAACCTGCTGATACGTCCTCCACCTCAATCATATCAGACTACCTTCAAAGCGGACTCCCATGTCTCACATTGTGATATCGCTAAACTAATGTAATACTCCCAGATGACCAAATGATCAACTATCAAGCTTAGTCCTGTCTCACCTCTGACTAACCTAATCTCCTCCTGATTTCCAAACCTATCTACAATGACCAATACTGCATCTGCTCTCTGATTAACAATTGTCACCCACCCCGATTACCACGGTAAATCTGCCATCACTTCTGATTACCTGCCACAATGAATCCTGGCAAGTAAAGTTAGCCCTAATTCAGTTATCCATCCATCAGCTCTGATCCCTAAGCCACTGTACCTGCCAACTCTGGGCTTTTTGCTTCTTCATAGTCCTGGCCTTGAACTTAGCTGATTACTATATTGGTGAAGCCTGAAAAAATGGTCTTCAAGTGTTTACACTGTTCAGCATAATTAGGCATCTTGGACTTCGTGCTATTGCATACTTCAGCTTGCAAACAAAACATTTATTGACCCACTGTTATACATTTAACAACCGTGTTAATGTGAATAGTAAAATATGAAGATATAAATCCGGTGATCTGAGACATGCTGCAAAACAGTACATTGATGGTGAATGTAATTCCTGAAAGCAATTCTATATTTCCACTGTAAAAACATATTCAAAGAATTCTCTACCTACTATTCAAAATTCCCAAGTCTGTGCACAATCTTTAAATTAAATACCAGATTAAAACATTGCATTTTCCATTCATTCATCCACAAAAAAAACCTGAATTAATCATTTTGATTGACATATAATCAAATAAATCAGTGAGAAAGAAAAGGCAAATAACTGCGGCTATCAGTTGTGTTTTCATTTGATTGCTGTTCTAATTCTTACTTTGTATCTTCCATGACTACCTGCTTAGATCAATAAGTAATCATTACCTTGTTAAAAACGTATGCCTCAAGCAAAAAAAATAGACTGAAGATTCAATTACCAAATATATAGTGAACTAAATTTGTGTTTAAAATTTTATTTTAAACAATGTGGTGTTACCAATGTGCTGAGAGTGAAAATATTAAATATTGAAAGTGGAAGCTATCTCTCTTTTAATTTAGTTTAATTTTGAAATCAAACATACAAAGTTTAAAATTCATAACCCAGATTCTGTTCAGGTCATTTCTTTGAATATTAAATAAGTATGGTTAATTAATTCTGTAAAGATTCTAAGCTATCCCAATGATTTTAAACATACGGACGAAGAAAAATGTAGATCCCTATGCCAGTGAATGCTGATTATTTTTGCAGAATCTCGTCATCCAGTAGTCCACTTCAATAAATAGTTTCGGCTTGCAAGCACCATTGATTTTTCAGCAATCTTTTCTCATTATCACTTGTTATCCTGCACTGTATCTATGCCCAGGCACTTCCCAATTCATAATCCTCTTCAATCAATGTCAGATCTTCAACAATGCTCATCAGCATAGATACCTTCTGGCTGGAAGAATATCTTAATTGATATCTGACTTTGAAGTCCAACTATATTTCCACTGAAGGTCACTTAAATAAAGATGTCAATCTTGGTATAAATTCTATGTTGTTGAAATCACCTTGAAAGATTTTACCCACTCTTTCATTCTGAGTTTATAACATTGTTAATGATCAAACCAATAAATTCCATGGTTCTTGGGTTTGGTTAAGCTGCGTTTGGAGTATTGTGTGCAGTTCTGATCATCCCATTGGCTTAGGAGAGGGCTCAGAATCTTTTTCCCAAGCTGAAAATGACCAAGACTGGAGGGTAGAGCTTTCAGCTGAGGGGGGAAACTTTAAAAGAGATGTGCAGGACACGTTTTTTTACACTGATGGATAGTGGATGCCTGGGGTGGTGGTGGAGGAAGATATGAGCGTTGCATTTAGGACACTTTTGGAGTGGCAGATGAATATGAAAAGAATGGAGAGATATGGATCGTATGCAGGTCAAATGGAGCATATAACTTCACATCATGTTCAGCACAGTCATTGTGGGCCAAAGGGCCTGTTCCCGAGCTGTACTGTTTTTCAAACTGATGGAAAACTCAAAAAACAAATTCTGATTTGCATCTTTCCAAATATCAATGATGTCCAGCCAAAATTAATAAAATGACTGAAAACAATATTTTCACTGACACTGTCACCTCTGCATGAAGATGCTGATTTAAGATGAGTACAATTTAGTGCGGGTTGCGTTTACAATCTTGACACATAAAGATCACAATACAATATATCTTTATTGTCATTGTCCAGGGGTACAACGAGATTGGGAATGTGCCTCCCATACGATGCAATAATTTAATTAATTTAAACAACAACAACCCAACGAAACAAATTGTAAAAGTTTTAAGACAGAATAAAGTGCAAGTAGATCTGTGCCGGATCACTGTGCATTTGGACCATCCAGCTCAGCAGGACCGGTTCATAGCAGCTATGGCGCTGGGGATGAAGCTGTTCCTGAGTCTGGAGGTGCGGGCATAGAAGGCCTTGTATCGTCTGCCCGATGGAAGGAGTTCGAACAGACTGTTGCAGTCTTCGTGGATGCTGGTGGCTTTTCTGAGGCATCGTGTGTTGTAGATGCCTTCCAAGGCTGGTAGCTGTGTTCCGATGGTCCTCCGAGCTCTATGGACTACCCGCTGAAGAGCTTTCCTTTCTGCCTCTGTGCAGCTGAGGTACTACACAGGGATGCCATGTGTTAGGATGCTCTCTATGGTGCAGCGGTAGAATGTCGTCAGCAGCTGTTGGGGTAGACCAGACTGCTTCAGTGTTCTTAGGTAGAACAGTCGTTGCTGTGCCTTCTTGACCAGCGCAGCAGTGTTATTGGACCATGTTAGGTCCTCCGACCACATGATGAAAATTAACAGACAGCCACACATGAAAAATTAGATGACCAGGGCTTAGCAGCATACAAAATGTTGGGCAAATATGTTTAATAGTAAATACTTTTGTTTCAATCGGTGGCAAGAAGAAAAAGATAACTGGACGTTAGGTGCCAACTGAAACTTTCACACAAGGATAAGTCAAGACTGTTTATTTGTCATGTACACCAGATATGAACTGGCACAATTAAATTATTACTTGCTGCAGCTTTACAGGCTTATTAGGCACAATCACAAACAAAAAAAACGATACAAGTTATAAATTATTCTAAGTAAATTAGACCATAAAAATGCAAAACCAAAGTACAAAAAGTATGAAGAATTAATTATCCAAAAAAAGGATAGTATTTTAATCTTATGTACAGAATATTCAATTCCCTTTTAAAACTTAATGATATAAACCCAGTATTTACTCAGACTGAATATTGAAGAGCATTTCACGGGATAGATTCTTGGACACCTCCTGATTGTCACTGTTTGTTGTAATGATTCATCACAGTTCTTATGCGGTCTACAAAAACACCAATTAGCTCATTAGTGTAAGTAATGTTTACACGTCTGCCTATTTATTATCCTAGGTGTAGTTGTAATGTCCAACTTCTTTCCTAAACAAAAAAACATTTGTTACATTTTTCTTATGATTTTAATTACACCAATGAAAACCGAATGACTGGGCACTCATTCTTCTAAGCCATCGCCCTTTGTAGGTACAATGAATAAAAATGCCACAGTGTGGCACAGCTTTTTACCAGGACTGCATTTCTCCTTGATCAATGAAAAATGTATGCATGCTATTGGCTGGTTAAACATATTGTTTCATAAAGAACATGGAAAATGTAGTAAACAAAGTACTTGTACATATTAAAACAATTTCCACTTGCCAGCCCCAATTGCATCAATGTTTAATAGCAGCTCTGGCCGAGTGGTTAAGGCGTTGGACATGAAATTCAATGGGGTCTCTCCGTGCAGGTTCAAACCCTGCTCGCTGCGGTCTTCAATTTAGGGCGGCACAGTGGTGCAGCGGTAGAGTTGCTGCCTTACAGCGAATGCAGCGCCGGAGACCCGGGTTCAATCCCGAATAGAAACATAGAAAATAGGTGCAGGAGTAGGCCATTTGGCCCTTCGAGCCTGCACCGCCATTCAATATGATCATGGCTGATCATTCAGCTCAATCGCCTGTACCTGCCTTCTCTCCATACCCCCTGATCCCTTTAGCAAAAAGGGCCACATCTAACTCCCTCTTAAATATAGCCAATGAACTGGCCTCAACTACCTTCTGTGGCAGAGAATTCCACAGACTCACCACTCTCTGTATGAAGAAATGTATTCTCATCTCGGTCCGAAAAGACTTCCCCCTTATCCTTAAGCTGTGACCCCTGGTTCTGGACTCCCCCAACATCGGGAACAATCTTCCCGCATCTAGCCTCTCCAACCCCTTAAGAATTTTATATGTTTCTATAAGATCCCCCCTCAGTCTTCTAAATTCCAGCGAGTACAAGCCCAGTCTATCTAGTCTTTCCTCATATGTAAGTCCCGCCATCCCAGGGATCAATCTGGTGAACCTTCTCTGTACTCCCTCTAAGGCAAGAACGTCTTTCCTCAGGTTAGGAGACCAAAACTGCACACAATACTCCAGGTGCGGTCTCACCAAGGCCCTGTACAACTGCAGCAGAACCTCCCTGCTCCTAAACTCAAATCCTCTTGCTATGAATGCCAACATACCATTCGCTTTCTTCACTGCCTGCTGCACCTGCATGCTTGCTTTCAATGACTGGTGCACCATGACACCCAGGTCACGTTGCATCTCCCCTTCTCCCAATCGGTCACCATTCAGGTAATACTCTGCTTTCCTGTTCTTGCCGCCAAAGTGGATAACTTCACATTTATCCACATTATATTGCATCTGCCATGCATTTGCCCACTCGCCTAATCTATCCAAGTCACTCTGCAGCCTCCTAGCATCCTCCTCGCAGCTAACACTGCCACCCAGCTTCGTGTCATCCGCAAACTTAGAGATGTTGCATTCAATTCCCTCGTCCAAATCATTAATATACACTGTAAATAACTGGGGTCCCAGCACTGAGCCTTGCGGTACCCCACTAGTCACTGCCTGCCATTCCGAAAAGGACCCGTTTATTCCTACTCTTTGCTTCCTGTCCACCAACCAATTTTCTATCCACCTCAACACTGAACCCTCAATACCGTGTGCTTTAAGTTTGTACACCAATCTCCTATGTGGGACCTTGTCGAAGGCCTTCTGAAAGTCCAGATATAACACATCGACTGGTTCTCCCTTATCCACTCTACTAGTTACATCCTCGAAAAATTCTATAAGATTCGTCAGACATGATTTGCCTTTGGTAAATCCATGCTGATTTTGTCCGATGATTTCACCACTTTCCAAATGTAATGCTATCACATCTTTAATAACTGACTCTAGCATTTTCCCCACTACCGATGTTAGGCTAACTGGTCTATAATTCCCCGTTTTCTCTCTCCCTCCCTTTTTAAAAAGTGGGATTACATTAGCTACCCTCCAGTCCTCAGGAACTACTCCAGAATCTAAAGAGTTTTGAAAAATTATCACTAATGCATCCACTATTTCTGAGGCTACTTCCTTAAGCACTCTGGGATGCAGCCTATCTGGCCCTGGGGATTTATCTGCCTTTAATCCATTTAATTTACCTAACACCACTTCCCGACTAACCTGGATTTCCCTCAGTTCCTCCATCTCTTTAGACCCCCGGTCCCCCCCTATTTCCGGCAGACGGTTTATGTCTTCCTTAGTGAAGACAGAACCAAAGTATTTGTTCAATTGGTCTGCCATCTCCTTGTTCCCTATGATCAATTCGACTGTTTCCGACTGCAAGGGACCTACATTTGCCTTAACTAATCTTTTTCTCTTGACATATCTATAAAAGCTTTTGCAGTCTGTTTTTATGTTCCTTGCCAGTTTTCCCTCATAATCTATTTTCCCTTTCCTAATTAAGCCCTTTGTCCTCCTCTGCTGGACTCTGAATTTCTCCCAGTCCTCTGGTATGCTACTTTTTCTGGCTAATCTGTATGCTTCATCTTTTGTTTTAATACTATCCTTGATTTCCCTTGTTAGCCACGGATGCACTACCTTTCCTGGTTTGTTTGTTTTGCCAAACTGGGATGAACACTTGTTGTAGTTCATCCATGCGACCTTTAAATGCCTTCCATTGCATGTCCACCGTCAACCCCTTCAGCATCAATCGCCAGTCTATCTTGGACAATTCACGCCTCATACCCTCAAAGTTACTGTCTGTCTGGGTGCTGTCTGTACAGAGTTTGTACGTTCTCCCCGTGACCTGCGTGGGTTTTCTCCGAGATCTTCAGTTTCCTCCCACACTCCAAAGACGTACAAGTATGTAGGTTAATTGGCTTGGTAAATGTAAAAAATTGTCCCAAGTGGGTGTAGGATAGTGTTAATAAATGGGGATCGCTGGTCGGCACGGACCCGGTGGGCTGAAGGGCCTGTTTCCGCACTATATCTCTAAACTAAACTAAAAACTAAACTAATACTGTTCCCCAGCCTGTTGTAAAGGTTAGAGCTTTTAAGGTAACTGCCTAAGATTTGTGACTTTGATCGATGATGGTTGAATTGTCTACTCTGACACCAATCAACCACCCACCCATCTAGCTGTGTCCACCTATTACCTATCATGCTTTGTCCTGCCTCTCCTCTCTCCCAGTTTTCTCCCTTCCCAACCCCACCCGCCACAATCAGTCTGAAGATGGCTCCCGAAACAAAATGTCACCTTTCCATGTTTTCCAGAGATGCTGCCTGACGCACCTAGTTACTCCAGCAGTGTGTTCTTCTGTGTAAACCAGCATCTGCAGTTCCTTGCTTCTACATGTCCTATCCTCATGCTTGTAGTTGGAAATTTGGAAAACATTCCTCAGAACTTTCATATCTCCTCTCTTGTATCCCGTGGCATCATAGGACATGCTTCATCTAAGCTGGCAGTGGATCTACCTTCGAAGATCCTGAACCTATAATATCTCTCCGTTTTCTCCTCACATTTAATATCTCACGATCTGGACAGAAATCCTTTCCATCATCACAATCATTGAGCCTAATCATTGTATCCTGTAATCCTCATCCCAGCAGTGTCCCGATACTTGATGTCAAGCTGATGAGTCTGTTGTCCTCTTCTTTCTTTTCTGAGTAGTGATGTTACAGTTGATACCTTTCGATCTGCTGCTGTCCCAACACCGATCCTATTGGTACATCACAATGCATCTTCCTCCAGTTTAATAAAGGGAGATTCAACACCATTGTCTTATTTATCACTTAGCTAACTATACACCAATCAGCCAAAACATTACGACCACTGACAGGTGAAGTGAATAACATTGATTATCTTGTTACAATGGCACTTGTCAAGGGGTGAGATATATCAGACAGCAAGTGAACAGTCAATTCTTGAAGTTGATGAGTTGGATGCAGGAGAAATGGGCAGGAGTAAAGACATGAGCGACTTTGACAAGGGCCAAATTGTTATGGCCAGACGACTGGGTCAGAGCATCTCTGAAACGGCAAGGCTTGTGGGGTGCTCCCGGTCAGCAGTGGTGAGTACCTACCGACAGTGGTCCGAGGAGGGACAAACCACAAACCGGCGACAGGGTGTTGGGCGCCCAAGGCTCATCGATGCGCGAGGGCAACGAAGGTTATCCCGTCTGGTCCGACCCGACAGAAGGTCTACTGTGGCACGAGTCACAGAAAATTTTAACGGTGGTCACAGGAGGAATGTGTCACAATACCCAGTGGATCATACCTTGCTGCGTATGAGGCTGCACACGGAGGACCAACAGCATATTAGGCAGGTGGTCATAAGTTTTTGGCTCATCAGGTCTTAATGTTTTGGCTGATCGGTGTATATCCATGCTATTAATGTCCTCATTGTATCACATGCTTCATCTTTGCCAATAAGCCTGATACGTGGCACTTATCACACGCTTGCTGGAAGTTCACGTGTACTACATTGAACAATTCTGCTGCGTCATCAAAGAATTCTATAGAATTGGTTAAACATGATTTGCCCTTAACAAATCTATTGCAGTTTGATTTTATTAATCTATTTTCTTTCACGTGAATATTAATCCTGGGTCAGATTAATATTTCTGAAAACTTTCCCATCCCTCTCCCCATCAGAACTGCCCCCTCCATCGACTCCTTTAAGTCCAGGCTCAAAACCTATTTCTACTCCCTAGCGTTTGAGGCTCATTGAGGAGGCGCTGTGAACTGTTTTGTATGTGCTGTTATGTTTGCGTGCTACTTTATGTTTCATTTTTTTCCTAATCAGATGTACAGCACTTTGGTCAACGTGGGTTGTTTTTAAATGTGCTATACAAATAAAATGGACTTGACTTGACCTGACTGGCATGGAGTTGCTGTACTTTCCTCACTCCTTCTTTGAACAAGGAAGTAACATTTGCTACTCTCCAGTCTTCTGACACCACCACCGTATTCAAAGATGATTGAAAGATTAACGTCAGTATCACCTGATCTCATTCCTCTGCACCCTTTAAAATCATTGGATACATCCCAACTGGCCCTGCTCACTTAAAAATTCTCCCAACTTTGCTAGTGTCTCCTATGTTAAGAATTTTTAACATATCTAAGTGTCTCAACTTTTCCTTCTTCATTATTACGTTGAAGAATCCTGTTCCCTAGTGAAAACAAATATTAATGGTCAAGATACAGCAGAGTGAATTTATCAAATTGATAATGGTGATTTTGCTGCACAGGAAACAAAATTACTTGATATATTATCATCACAAAATCAGTCCTGGTAGACTAATTTTCTATATTGCTATAT
Source organism: Rhinoraja longicauda (assembly GCF_053455715.1). Lineage (NCBI taxonomy): Eukaryota > Metazoa > Chordata > Chondrichthyes > Rajiformes > Arhynchobatidae > Rhinoraja > Rhinoraja longicauda. The sequence continues at coordinate 10,219,935 of NC_135978.1, forward strand.
TCAATTTACATAATATATAAACCACATGATATATTTCCATTGCAGGTTGTTCTTGACCCAAATATTGAGTAATGGCAAGTCAATACTCAAGATGTTAAAACACAGTCAATTGAAGAGGAATTTAAATATAGAAAACAAGACATAAATTTGGTATGCCTTGTACACAATGTGTGAAGAATAATTTTAAGGATTGAGGAACTCAAAAAATACTAAGCAAAATCAGTCATTTGTGATTTTGATGAAATAATGGGCAGAGTCATGAAGTTTTATTCCCAGATCACCAATATAAATCCCAAAACATCTTGCAAAAAAACACTGGGTTGTTTTAGCCAGGAGTATTATCAGGCCAGCTAATAATTGATCGATTTTTTTTTTTTACAATACTCACTTAGATTTACTTACGCAATCATATTTTGTGCCCTTTAATATCTTAAATTGTTTTCTAAATAAAACCACAACCTGCTTCTGAATCTTTGCTGTCTAATGGATTATTTGAAGTCCTGGACTAAGGAATTGGAAAGACAAGTAACGAAAAAAAATCATGACAACGAGATTTAGTTCATTTAATTTATTAAATTAAATTAAAGTAACTTCATTAAATAAATCTGGAATATAAAGCCAGTGTCATGAAAATACCGGATTGTTGTAAAAACCCAGCAGATTTATTAGTGCTCGGTACTTAAAGTAATATGCTATACCCACCTGTAAGATCTGACTGACATTAATGTGATGAACTCTTAAATTTACACTGAAATGACCTCAGTTCTATCAACCAGTAACATAACTTTAGCAGGTATCTGCCTCGGCACCATGCAAAATAAAATCAAACAGTTGCAGGAATGGATCGGATCAAGCACCATGGCTCATGTCTGCAGTCTTGGAACCTGTGGAAAAAAATATGAGTCCCTCACAGTGTCTGTGTCTGTGTCACCTGGGGTCTCAAGGCCTAATGATGGCTTGGCAACAAATACAGTACAGACAAAAGAAGCCACCTGTATTATCATCTACTATTTTCCATGTTGAACCCAGATAATTACTATTCAGCACAACAAGGGTACATAATGTACCCTGGCTCTTAGGTTTTCAAACTGAGGCATGTGGTAAAAGTAGAAACTGGGGTGGAAATAATGAAAATTAATGACTTCCATTTGGTATTTATAATTAGAGCGGAGAAATGTAGGTTGTGAGGAGCAAGGAAAAAAAACTCCATGATATGGGATAAAACAAATTAAAAATTGGTTGAGGGACTTCAATATCCACTTATTCCACAAGGCAACTACATACCAAGCTGGCTATGTCACAAAGGACACTGCTCTCAGACTGAATCTTGGTAGAGAGCAAGAAAACTAATATCTCATCCTTAACGTTCTAACAGTGATGGATGCATTTGTCTACAGGAGAATTTACAGCTGTGACAGCTCCACAGTGCTCGTGGAGATGAAGCCTTGTCTCTCCACTAATGATGGCCTCCAATACGTTGAGTCGTTTGAATGTGAGATGTAATGGGATGCAATGAGAAGAGGATGTGGCAAATTTAATTGTCATGAAGCAATCAGCAGCAGAATTGTGCTCCACCACAATCTGTGGTTATAGTTCCTGTCTCGTCTTTATCATCAAGCTAGACACCCAATGTTAACTCAATAATGAATGACAGGTAATTATTGACCAGCTGAACTTACACAAGAATTACAGGCTGAGAAAGTTCAACATAGGCCAATATGCAAGCTAAACAATAAAAAGTTGCATGCTGTAGACAATGGATCATACCCAACTGATCAAGTCAAAACTGCACATCTATTCATCATTAGTGATGGATACTACTGGATACAAACAGGAGAAACTGCACATCCCCACTGTCAATGATTGCAGACTAACTAGACTGCAAAATTGTAGGTTGAAGATTTTCCAAGCATCTTCAACCTTACATGCTAAGTAAATGATCCATCTCAGCCTCCTCCTGAAGTTCTCACCATCACATAAATCAGTTCAATTCACTTCACATGACAGCAAGAAATGGCTGATAGTCATAAGTGGAACAAATACTACGACCTTTTACAGTGGTACTCTAGATCTGTGATCCAAAACCAGTCATGTACTCCATATATAAGGTGAAAGATAGTCCAGTGCAGAATAGGAAGACAAACTAATCAAGTTAATTAATTCTCCATTAGCTTACACTCAGTCATCAACAACACAATGGAAAGTGTTGTTAACAGTTCCACATGGCAGCCCTAAACCAGCAATGACTACTCAAGGATGCTCAGTTTGAGTTCTGCTGGAAGCAGCGTTCCAGCTGTCATTGCAGCTTTGATCCAAACATGGATAAAACTGCTGTAGTCGAGCCATGATGCGACTGCAGCTGCTTTTGACTGAGGCAGCTTTTGACCGTGAAACATGAAGGAGCCTCAGCAAATATCAATGGGAATCAGGAGAAAATTCTCCACTATGTGTAGGGAAAAAAAACTGCAGATGCTGGTTTAAATCGAAGATAGATACAAAATGCTGGAGTAACTCGGGGGGTCAGGCAGCACCTCGGGAGAGAAGGAATGGGTGACGTTTTGGGTCGAGACCCTTCTTCAGTCTGAAGAAGGGTCTTGACCCGAAACGTCACCCGTTCCTTCTCTCCCGAGATGCTGCCCGACCCGCTGAGTTACTCCAGCATTTTGTGTCTACCTTCAAAAATTCTCCACTTACTGAAGTCGTACCTAGTGCAAAGGAATATGGTTATAATTGGTGGACATTAAGCGGCAAAGATCTAAAGCTTAGCGGCTGGAGTTCCTCAAGTCAGCATTCTTCGTTGTCTGCTTCTTCATTGATCCTTTCACTCCATTCCATGAGTCAGAAGCGGGGCCATTTCCAAATAATTGTGCATTATTCAGTTCCATAATGTAATTCCTCCGGTAATGAAGTTTGTCAAGGACAAAGATCTCAGTAAAATTCATGCTTGGGCTAATAGCTGCAACTTAACATTTATACCACAGCAATACAAAGTAATACTTATTTCTAACAGAGCTAATCACCTCCCCTTTACATTTACTGGCATTATAATGATCAGATCCTCACTAGCAATCTCCTAGTCTCCTCTGACCAGGAAAGTAATGTCTAGCCACATGAGTGCCTTCAGGAATATATCGGAGGCATGATATTCTGCAGTAAGTGTCTCTCCTCCCAATTCTCCAAACCATTCCTTCATCTGCATGGAACAACACAGGAGCATACCAGCTGCCTTCCTCAGAAAAACCTCAACAACAATTAATAAACTTAATATAAAACAAGAAAGAGCAGCCTGCATGATTGGCAGGCACTTAAATCACTTAAACTGTCACTCTCTTAAACATCAGAGCACCACCGTTACAGTAGGTGCAGATAATTAAGCACTCTGAAACAAACCTGCAGGCGCTGGAAGTTTGAAATAAAACTAGAAAGTTCTGGAACATTTAGCAGGTCAAATACCATCTGTGGAGAATAAAAGCAGTAATAACATTTCAGTTTCTTCTTTACACACTCTTGATCCAGGTGATGATTGCATGGCCTTGAATGTTACTTGCCTGTACATTGCTAGGTCTTTTTGCATGCAGACATTGATAGCTTCATTTGCTGAAGAGTTGCTGATGGAATTGAGTACTACACAATCATAAGATCATAAGTGATAGGACCAGAATTAGGCCATTCGGCCCATCATGTCTACTCCGCCATTCAATCATGGCTGATCTTACTCTCCCTTCTAACCCCATTCTCCACTGACACCCGTACTAATCAAGAATCTATCGATCTCTGCCTTAAATACATACACTGACTTGGCCTCCACAGCCTTCTGTGGCAAAGAATTCCACAGATTTACCACCCTCTGACGAAAGAAATTCCTCCACATCTCCTTCTTAAAAGAACGTCCTTTAATTCTGAGGTTCACCAATAACCAGTAAAACATTCCCACTTCCGACTTTATGATGGAAAGAAGGTCTTTGATGAAGCACCTGGAGACAATTGCACTTAGGCCAATAACCCAAGTAACTTCTTGGAGAATTCAGTTCTGAAGAAGGGTCCCAACCCGAAACGTCACCATGTTCTCTAGAGATATTGCCTGACCCGCTGAGCTACTCCAGCACTTTGTGTCTGTTTTTTTTATAAAGATATCTTAAGCTGGGATAAATGAACTCCAACCATCACTGCCATTCCTTCACTATGACTCCATCCCCTGGAGTGTTCATCTAATGATGGTCATTTATTTCAGTTTTACAGAGCAGCGACACAGGTAGTGTTGGTGCCAAAGGTAGTTATTTTCACATCACCTTTGGAATTCTGCACTCTGGTTTGTGTTTGGACCAGCGCTGACACAAAGTCTGGAATTTCAAGGACTTGCTAGAACTCGAAGAGGTCATCAGTGAGGAGGGTATCGCAATGTGAATGACACTTGATAGGGCTGTCGATGGCACATTCCAACACTGCGCTAATGTTTGAGATTAAGCTGATTGATCAGTTACTGATAAGGTGGGATTTGTCCTGTTTTTTTGTGAACGGGGCCGATCTAGGCATATTTCCACAATGTCAGGTGGTTGCCAGTGTTGTAATAAAAAAGGAACAGCATGGCCTGATATTTAAGTAGTTATGGCACACGTGTTCATTGCCACAAATGGGATGGTTTTTGCCTCAAGGCCTGATTGTGTTGAGTATTCTCAACATGCCATATGGAGAGAAGCAAATTAGCTGAAGACTGACATCTGTGGTGGCAAGGATCTCAGGAGGAAGTGAGTTGGATCATGCACTTGGCATTTCTGACTAAACATTGCAAATGCCTCAGCCTTGTCATATACAAAGTAAACTAAAACAGTTTAAATCATGCTTTTGAAAAGAGTGCGGAAATGTACAGGACTCGTTCAGCGAATAAAGTTTGACCCACATAACAACGGCACTTTGGATTTTAAAAGTTCCAAATTAAAATGGGGCACCGGAGCAGATGGTAACAAATAAATGTTTTGCAGAGTGTTTCAAAGTTGGAGAAACGAGTCGAGAAATTTAGGATGGGAATTCCAGAATTTAATATCCAGGCAGCGGCAAAAAAAGCTACTAAATGTGGAGCAGTCAGGATTGAAGAGAACAGAGTTGAGAGAGCATGTAGAAGAACTCAGCGAGCTCCAGGGCTACAGGAGACTACAGAAATAAGGTGGAATTTGAAGAATATGAAGGACATACAGACTAAGAGACCAGAAAGCTGAAATGCAACTGCACAAAGTAGTATGCAGACAGCAGAGTGTTGGACCTGCTCAAGTTTATAGAGCATTGATTCAAGAGTCAGAGTCAAAAAGCCTGGAACCAAGCCCTTCGGTCCAACTTGTTCACACTGACCAAGATGTCCATCTACACTTGTCCCATGTGCCTGCATTTCACCCATGTCCCTCTTTGTATTTCCTATCCATGTACTTGACCAAAGGTCTTTAAATGTCGTCATTATACCTGTCTGAACCATTTTCCTCTGGCAGCTCGTTTCATATAACTATTACCCTCTGAAAAAGTTCCCCCTCAGGTCCCTATCTTCCCCCTCTTACCTTAACCCTAGGTCTGATTACCCAACCCTGGGAAAAAGATCATGTGTATTCACTCTACAGCAGAAGGGGATCAACTAGGAGATCTACTTTGGAATAGCTAAGTCCCGAGATAGCACAAGCAAGGTTAATAGTAGTGTGTATAGGATAGTGTGCTGGTCACTGCAGTCTCGGTGGGCTGAAGGGCGCTGTATCTCTAAACTAAACTAACTAAATCAGAAAAGCAAATAAAAAAGTTGGAAGCTGATTTGGGGATCAAACATATACCAGGAGTATAAACGCTCTTGTTTACCTACAAATGGCTGTCAATAAAGCGGATGGAGTTGGCACTGGAAAACACAATTTGTATCAGGAACCGAGATGATGGCCTTTTCTTTCTTCTATTTAGTTGCAGAAAACGTGTGCTCATTGATTGCTGAATGTCAAGCAACTTGTGAGATGAATCAAAATCAAGATGAAGTACTGAGAGATGATGGTGAGATTTAGCAGCATATTATCAGCATTAATGTGGAGAGTGATTTTCTATAACGTGTAGAGATAAAGTTTACTCTGAGAGGAATTCAAGATTCAAGATAGCTTTATTTGTCATCCAATATTGGACGAAATTGAGGACAGGCATTTCACGGACAAGGGCCTGAGAGTCCCAGAGGTATCGATGTAGAAAGGAAAGCTGTTGCGTGGGGTGTCTGCCAAAGATCCCATCGTCACACTCCCCAAGTCAGAGTTCAGTAAATCTAAAAAAGGAAGTCTACAACTAATTGTGAAGGACACAACAGCCAATTTGTGTCCCACAATAGCTGGGATAATCCTGAATTTTGTTTCATGTTTGTTTTGAACCAACAGGAAAAGAGACCAAATGGGAATATATGCCAATGTGTAAGGTCTGAAAGGAAATAATGTCAAAATATTTTCAGTATCATAAACTAATCTGCTCTAAATATGAGAACATGAATATTCAGATTAGGAAAAGCTGCAAGAAGTTTCACACTTCTGGACACAAGCTACAGAGAAAAGACAAAATATATTTTTCTTTTTCCCTCTCCCCTGCAATCAGTCTGAAGAAAGGTCCCGACCCAAAATGTCACCTATCCATTTTCATCCAGTGATGCTGCCTGGCATGCTGAGTTACTCCAGCATTTTCTGTCTACCTTTGGGACAAACTAGCATCTGCAGTTCCTAGTTTTTACAGAAAAGACAAGCTTCATTTGAAATGAAATGAGATACAATGTCCTTGTGAAATTGATTTCTTAGAGAACAAGGGGAGGGTAGGAACAAAATATGGGGCAGTAAAGATGTCAGAAAAATAAACATATTGGGTAGCCCAAGGGTACATGATTTCAACAATAATGATATGAATGGAACAGTTTGGAACAGATTGTAAACAATTGTTTACAATGGGATTAGGTGGAAAGAAGCACCTTGCAGCATTCGGCTGACAAGAAGAGGGACAAATTAAATAAAAGTAAGGCAATGAACAATCAAGTTTTGAATCAGTAAAAGGAAAAATGGCAAAAATGGATGCCTTTTTCACCCCCAACCCTGTAAAAAAGTGCAAAAAGTGGAAGGCATATGAATTAGGGTAAGAGGACCAATAACCCAAGTGGGAAATCTAGCATTATTGCTGAAAGTGAAACCTAGATATGGCTTTGATCCAGACATATTTTATGGAAAGTACAATAATACCCCAAAAAATAATAAAATAACTGAGAAAGATAAACCTCGAAAATTATTTTAAAGTAAATTGCTGCCTGGATTAGTAGGTTTCAGCTGCAGGGAGAGGTTGGATAGACTTTGATTGTTTTCTCTGGAACGACAGAGGTTGAGGGAAGACTTGATTTTTAAGAAAGGAGGGAGAGAAAAAACAGGAAATTATAGACCAGTTAGTCTGACATCAGTTGTGGGGAAGATGCTGGAGTCAATTATAAAAGATGAAATTGCGGAGTATTTGGATAGCAGTAACAGGATCGTTCCGAGTCCGCATGGATTTACGAAGGGGAAATCATGCTTGACTAATCTTCTGGAATTTTTTGAGGATGTAACTAGGGAAATGGACAGGGGAGAGCCGGTGGATGTAGTGTACCTTGACTTTCAGAAAGCCTTCGACAAGGTCCCTCATAGGAGATTAGTGTGCAAAATTAGAGCACATGGTGATCTAGTGATCACAATGCCATTAGTTTCAATATCATTATGGAGAAGGTCAAATCTGGACCACGGGTTGAGATTTTGGATTGGAGAAAGGTTAATTTTGAGGAGATGAGAAAGGATTTAAAAGGAGTGAAATGGAACTTTTTGTTTTATGAAAAGGATATAATAGAGAAATGGAGGATATTTAAAGGTGAAATTTTGAGAGTACAGAGTCTTTATGTCCCTGTTCGGTGGAAAGGAAAGAATAATAATTTGAAAGAGCCGTGGTTTTCCAGGGAAATTGGACATGGTTCGGAAAAAGAGGGAGATATACAATAAATATAAGCGGCAGGGAGTAAATAAGGTTCTTGAGGAATATAAAGAATGTAAAAGGAATCTTAAGAAGGAAATTAGAAAAGCGAAAAAAAGATATGAGGCTGCTTTGGCAAGTAATGTAAAAGTAAACCCCAAGGGGTTCTACAGATATGTCAATAGCAAAAGGATAGTGAGGGATAAAATTGGTCCATTAGAGAGTCAGAGTGGACAGCTATGTGCTGAGCCGGAAGAAATGGGGGAGATATTAAACAATTTCCTTTCTTCGGTATTCACCGAGGAGAAGGATATTGAATTATGTGAGGTAAGCGAAACAAGTAGAGTAGTGATGGAAATTATGAGGATTAAAGAAGAGGAGGTACGGACACTTTTGAAAAATATAAAAGTGGATAAGTCTCCAGGTCCTGATAGGATATTCCCTAGGACATTGAGGGAAGTTAGTGCAGAAATAGCAGGGGCTATGACGGAAATATTTCAAACGTCATTAGAAACGGGGATGGTGCCGGAAGATTGGCGCATTGCGCATGTTGTGCCTTTGTTTAAAAAAGGTTCTAAAAGTAAACCTAGCAATTATAGACCTATTAGTTTGACGTCTGTGGTGGGAAAATTAATGGAAAAGATACTTAGGGACAATATATATAATTATTTGGACAAACAAGGCCTGATTAGAAACAGTCAACATGGATTTGTGCCTGGAAGGTCATGTTTGACTAATCTTCTTGAATTTTTTGAAGAGGTTACTAGGGAAATTTATGAGGGCAAGGCTGTGGATGTTGTCTATATGGACTTCAGTAAGGCATTTGACAAGGTTCCACATGGAAGGTTGATTAAGAAGGTTAAATCGTTGGGTATTAATAGTGAGGTTGCAAGATGGATTCAACAATGGCTGAATGGGAGATACCAGAGGGTAATGGTTGACAATTGTATGTCAGGTTGGAGGCCAGTGTCTAGTGGAGTGCCCCAGGGATCTGTGTTGGGTCCACTGTTGTTTGTCATTTACATTAATGATCTGGATGATGGTGTGGCAAATTGGATTAGTAAATATGCAGATGATACTAAGATAGGTGGTGTAGTTAGTAATGAAGTAGAGTTTCAAAGTCTACAGAGAGACTTGGGCCTTTTGGAAGGGTGGGCTGAAAGATGGCAGATGGAGTTTAATGCTGATAAGTGTGAGGTGCTGCATTTTGGTAGGACAAATCAAAATAGGACGTACAGGGTAAATGGTAGGGAATTGAGGAATGCAGTGGAACAGAGGGATCTGGGAATAACTGTGCATTGTTCCCTGAAGGTGGAATCTCATGTGGATAGGGTGGTGAAGAAGGCATTTGGTATGCTTGCCTTTATAAATCAGAGCATCGAGTATAGAAGTTGGGATGTGATGTTGAAATTGTACAGGGCATTGGTGAGGCCGAATCTGGAGTATGGTGTGCAGTTCTGGTCGCCAAATTATAGGAAAGATGTCGACAAAATGGAGAGGGTACAGAGGAGATTTACTAGAATGTTGCCTGGGTTTCAGCACTTAAGCTACAGAGAGAGGTTGAACAGGTTGGGTCTTTATTCTTTGGAGCGTAGAAGGTTGAGGGGGACTTGATAGAGGTTTTTTAAATTTTGAGAGGGACGGACAGAGTTGACGTGGGTAGGCTTTTCCCTTTGAGAGTGGGGAAGATTCCAACAAGGGGACATAGCTTCAGAATTGAGCGACAAAAGTTTAGGGGTAACATGAGGGGTAACTTCTTTACTCAGAGGGTGGTGGCTGTATGGAATGGGCTTCCGGTGGAAGTGGTGGAGGCTGGCTCGATTTTATTATTTAAGAGTAAATTGGATAGGTATATGGATAGGAGGGGATTAGAGGGTTATGGTCTGAGTGCAGGTAGATGAGACTAGGTCTGGGAGAGTGGTCGGCGTGGACTGGAAGGGCCGAACGGGCCTGTTTCCGTGCTGTAGTTGTTATATGGTTATATGGTTATATGGTATTGGGGGTGGGGTACTGACATGGATAGAAAATTGGTTGGCACACAGAAAGCAAAGAGTGGGGATAAATGGGTCCTTTTCAGAATGGCAGGCAGTGACTAGTGTGGTACCGCAAGGCTCGGTGTTGGGACCGCAGCTATTTACAATATACATTAATGACTTGGATGAAGGGATTAAAAGTAACATTAGCAAATTTGCAGATGACACAAAGCTGGGTGGCAGTGTGAACTGTGAGGAAGATGCTATGAGGTTGCAGGGTGACTTGGACAGGTTGTGTGAGTGGGCGGATGCATGGCAGATGCAGTTTAATGTGGATAAGTGTGAGGTTATCCACTTTGGTGGTAAGAATAGGAAGGCAGATTATTATCTGAATGGTGTCAAGTTAGGAAAAGGGGGTGTACAACGAGATCTGGGTGTCCTAGTGCATCAGTCACTGAAAGGAAGCATGCAGGTACAACAGGCAGTGAAGAAAGCCAATGGAATGTTGGCCTTAATAACAAGAGGAGTTGAGTATAGGAGCAAAGAGGTCCTTCTACAGTTGTACCGGGCCCTGGTGAGACCGCACCTGGAGTACTGTGTGCAGTTTTGGTCTCCAAATTTGAGGAAGGATATTCTTGCTATTGAGGGCGTGCAGCGTAGGTTTACTAGGTTAATTCCCGGAATGGCGGGACTGTCGTGTGTTGAAAGACTGGAGCGACTAGGCTTGTATACACTGGAATTTAGAAGGATGAGAGGGGATCTTATTGAAACATATAAGATTATTAAGGGGTTGGATACGTTAGAGGCAGGAAACATTGTCCCAATGTTGGGAGAGTCCTGAACCAGGGGCCACAGTTTAAGAATAAGGGGTAGGCTATTTAGAACAGAGATGAGGAAAATCTTTTTCAGTCAGAGAGTTGTAAATCTGTGGAATTCTCTGCCTTAGAAGGCAGTGGAGGCCAGTTCTCTGAATGCTTTCAAGAGAGAGCTAGATAGAGCTCTTAAGGTTGGCGGAGTCAGGGGGTATGGGGAGAAGGCAGGAACGGGGTACTGATTGGGAATGATCAGCCATGATCACATTGAATGGTGGTGCTGGCTCGAAGAGCCGAATGGCCTACTCCTGCACCTATTGTCTATTGATGGAAGTATATAAATTATGGGAGACATAGATAGGGTGGACAGTCAGAATCTTTTTCCCAGGGTGGAAATGTCCAACACCAGATGGTGTAGCTATAAGGTGAGAGGGAGGAAAGTTAAATGGAGATATGCGGGGCAAGTATTTTTTTTATACGCGGTGGTGAAGGCCTGGAACGCATTGCCAGGAGAGGTGGCAGAGGCAGATATGATAGTGCCGTTTAAGAGGCTATTAGATAAGCACATGGAAGTGCAGGGAATAGAGGGATATGGGTCATGTACAAGCAGATGAGATCAGTTTAACTAGGCATTGTGTGCAACACAAATATTGTGGGCTGAAGAACCCATTCCTGTGCTGTACTGTCCTGCGTTCTACGAAAGAGTCAAGCAGGGAGTTACATCCTGTAACATCATCACTCAAATGTAAAAAAAAATCTTCCAGTCAGGTTTTGCTCGGCATTTCTTTTAACCAGAGAACAAATAAAAATGTTACAGATGAAGCTCTTAATTATCTAGTTCTTAATTATGCATAAACATAGGCACATTAAAATGGCTGAGTTTAATTTAGAACATCTGCCATCCCCTCATGGTCATGTACCACTTATTAAAACTTTGCTGAATAATCTACCATAGTACAGAAAAAGCATCAATACTCATTGCACCAACAGTGCTATACGAGTTTTAATCTTAGCTAATTAATCTTTTAATTACCTTCTTCTAATCGCAATCATAATTTCCTTCTAAATTGCTATGGACCTCTGATGAATTATACTAAAGAGACATTCACAAGAACTGGTTCTTCATAAAACATTGATTGAAGTTCACACACAATATTCTTTGAGTATTTAATATATCACTGTAAAATGCCCCGAGTCTGTTACTCAGGTACGGTGTTTCACATAGAAGAAACAGCATTTATATTACAAAACAAACACACACAAACAAACACACACACACACACTCTCTCTCTCTCTCTCTCAAGGATCACAACTGGATTTTAAAAAAGGACTAAGATGGTCCAATACACAGACTATCCCCGGGTTACAAGATCTTCACCATCCAAGTATTTGGCAGAAAAATATCTGATATCTAAAAACTGTTGCCATACTAACTCATACTAACACAAAAATGATAGTTGCCATTTCAAAATGACATTCTTTGCCCTGAACATCTTATCAACTGCAAGCAGCACATTTTAGCCATCCATCATTATTAAGCGGAAAGTAATGACCAACTGCTGGAGTTAGATTGTTTATTCACCAATTAAATGCTGGGAGAATTTTTACACTTGGCACTCACAACACTCAAATATTCACCCTATACTTAGCGAGGGCTTGTCATAATGTCTTTTAATGGCACTCCAATTTTATCCTCAATGACATCCACAAACATGTGCCTTCCCGATGGAATCAATCCAGAGAAAAAAAGAAGCAGTTAGCATGGATGATATCGTGCCTTTTTCCTCCAAAGGACATTTAAACCAATTAATATTTCATAGGGCTCCAACCTGCAGCAGCTCAGTACAGACCTAGAAGCAAGTTAGCACTTTTGTCTTCTTGCCTACTTCTTTTATTGACCAGTACTTTTGAAAAGGGAAGATCAATGAGATGTTCTTGTGATGTTTTCGCATACGGTCATAAAGACGGTGATTTTTAAATCAAGGAAAACATGGATGAATCTTTTTTAAGCAAAAACTATGGTTCCTTAAAAAGAAGAAAAATTCAGTAAACACAAGATAATTATCATAGGAAGAATAGACCTACACACTGAAGGTTACATGAGTAATTATAGTTTGTCCTCAAAATCTAGAGACACCCGACGATTAGGAATCCATATTGCAACAAACTAAGATTTCTGCATTTTAATCCCCAATAGTATTCCTTCCAATTTTTAAATAACTAAGATTCATGTATTATTTTTCTTTCCTTATTCAATTGGAATTTTAGTTTAGTTTAGAAATAAAGTGCGGAAACAGGCCCTTCAACCCACCAAGTCCACAACGACCAGCAATCCCCACACATTAACCCTATCCTATACTAGGGCCAATTTTTACATTTACACCAAGCCAATTAACCTACAAACCTAAACGTCTTTGGAGTGCGGGAGGAAACCAAAGTTCTGGAGAAAACCCATGCAGGTCATGGGGAGAACATACAAACTTCATACAGAGAAGCACTCGTAGTCAGGATCGAACCCGAGTCTCTGGCGCTGTAAGTGCTGTAAGGCAGCAACTCTATCGCTTCTCCTCCGTGCTGGTCAAGAGGCAAAGGGAGTGGGCTGGCTTGATTGATTTGGACACATTATTAAAGATGCAAGAGGTTTGTCTACATTGCACAGTGTCAATGTATAAGGAAACACACAACACCATGAAGATATATGCAACACCATGAAGATGTAGTATCCCTGCCAGTTTTTGAAATACTAGGATTCATGTATTATGTTTCTTTCCTTATCCAATTGCAATTTTAGTCAAGAGGCAATGGGAGTTGGCTAGCTTGATTGATTTGGGCACATTATTAAAGATGCAAGAGCTGTTGTCTAAATGCTAATTACATCGTGCAGTGTCAAAGTATTAGGAAATATGCAACACCGTGAAGAAGTGTGATTATCTGCTCATTAGGCCCTACCTTTGTGCCATTAATCATGACATATCTAAATTTAGAGGCTTCCCACTCAAAAGAAAGGTGTATCTCGCGATAATCACTGATTTGTTTAAATGATCTTAAATGTTGCATGAACCCTATATAATATCGCATAATGAAGGATTATAAAGGTCTGTTTCAATCAAAGATGATATTGCTCATCAAACAATAAATTATGTTCAAGAAAGGGTATTTAAACTAAAATACCGAACCAGGCCACATTCAGCATTTATGCCTCTACATTAAACATTAAAAAAATATCTGTTACCACATTTTGTTTTCTACCTCGTAGATTTTTACTTCCCTAATTGATCCTCCCACACTCCAAAGACGTACAGGTATGTAGGTTAATTGGCTGGGTAAATGTAAATGTAAAAATTGTCCCTAGTGGGTGTAGGATAGTGTTAATGTACGGGGATCACTGGGCGGCACGGACTTGGAGGGCCGAAAAGGCCTGTTTCCGGCTGTATATATATGATATGATATGATATGATATGACACATAAACTTCAGACATCAGACACCTTCCTAAAATTAAGTTGACAATATCAAACTTGTACCATCCTCAATGTTACTCTTTATCAGTCAGCCAAAATATTGAAAACTAAATGAGAGAATGATGAGACTGATTGTGCTTAATGAGGAATAGTTTGCATTCTGCAACGGTGTATATCATAGCAGGAACACTAACAATTAAAACAGATTAATACACCAGAAAAATTAATGGCGTCTGTGGCAGCTAATCAACAAGCCCATTGAGAAGATCGAACTTAACGTGCCTAAACTGTGCAATAGATGTATGAAAGAAAACTATTAATTGATAGTACCAGGTTTAAGATGACAGCAGTGGCAACAGCAAACCCACTTGGCCATCCTAGTCACAATGACTGCCTCATCCAAAAAGAGAACAGAAGGCTTTGCATGGTTCTTGCCAGGAAAATAAATCTAGAGGACATTTATTTAGTCTGACTGGTTTCTGCTGGTGTCTACACTTAAAATAATTCTTCATTAATTTTATCCACTTCTATGTCTTACCCACTTTCCCTTTTCTATAAAAATATTTGTTATCCTCTCCAAAGCAACCGATCTATTTACCTCAATTACTTCCTACGCCAGCAGGTTAAATGTTCCAACCACAAACATTTCTCATTTTCCTATTTGTATTTATAAGCCATGAATTTGGATTTGCCCACAAGAAGCAACATTTTATTTTATTCATCCTTCTCACAATCACAAAGATAAATACTCCAAACTATCCAATCTTTTCTGATAAGAGTAATCACATTGTTATTTTACTGTTCTTGTAAGTCTTTTTTTTTGTTGCATATTCTTCAGTGCATTTACAAAGTAGTTATGGAGACAAAAACGTTGCACCCTGCACAAGAACCCTTACAAGGTCCTTCACAAGCTAAGTATAACCAATGATTTGATTTCTATATCATTGTGGATAAATGTTAAATTGTTTTGCTGACCTTCGATGCCATTTTTATTGGATTTGTTTATATTATCTCTAAATTCCTTTTTGCCGCTCTATCCAAGAAGTACTCTGTTTTCTAAGATATTGCCCGTTCCCCATTAACACATTTTTTTCAAATTGCAAAAATAATAAAAATGTTATGCCTAGATCAACTATGAATAACTGAATTTTAAAACAATGTATTAAGTCATGATTATTGCTGAAACAACGTAACGTATTAACGCACATTTATCTGTGGTGAAGTTTTCTAGAAATTCGTAATCTGCAAGTTTATGGATGGTAAAATTGACTGTTACTCCTGGAATCCACACACAGGCATTTGAAGGTCGAAATTGGTAGTGGAACACTGTTCTTCTACAAGAGAGAGCTACGGTTGACAACAGATGCGATCACCACATACCAGCAACTCAGCAGGTCAGGCAGCATCTCAGAAGAGAAGGAATGGGTGATGTTTCGAGACCCTTCTTCAGTCTGGTGAAACGTCACCCATTCCTTCTCTCCTGAGATGCTGCCTGACCTGCTGAGTTACTCCAGCATTTTGTGAAATAAATACCTTCGATTTGTACCAGCATCTGCAGTTTTTTTTTTTACACCACACACCAGCAAGTGATTTAATTCAAACTTTAACTTTTTACAAATTAAAAAAATTATAAAAATGATATGCCTAGTTCGACTATGAATAACTGCGTTTTTAAACAATGTATCAAGTCACGATTATTGCTGAAACAATAGACAATAGACAATAGGTGCAGGAGTAGGCCATTCGGCACTTCGAGCCAGCACCGCTATTCAATGTGATCATGGCTGATCATTCTCAATCAGTACCCCGTTCCTGCTTTCTCCCCATACCTCCTGACTCCGCTATCCTTAAGAGCTCTATCTAGCTCTCTCTCTTGAATGTATTCAGAGAATTGGCCTCCACTGCCCTCTGAGGCAAAGAATTCCACAGATTCACAACTCTCTGACTACAAAAGTTTGTCCTCATCTCTGTTCTAAATGGCCTACCCCTTATTCTTAAACTGTGGCCCCTGGTTCTGGACTCCCCCAACATTGGGAACATGTTTCCTGCCTCTAACATGTCCAACCCCTTAATAATCTTATACGTTTCGATAAGATCCCCTCTCATCCTTCTAAATTCCAGTGTATACAAACCTAGTCGCTCCAGTCTTTCAACATAGGACAGTCCCGCCATTCTGGGAATTAACCTAGTAAACCTACGCTGCACGCCCTCAATAGCAAGAATATCCTTCCTCAAATTTGGAGACCAAAACTGCACACAGTACTCCAGGTGCGATCTCACTAGGGCCCTGTACAACTGCAGAAGGACCTCTTTGCTCCTATACTCAACTCCTCTTGTTATGAATGCCAACATTCCATTGGCTTTCTTCACTGCCTGCTGTACCTGCATGCTTCCTTTCAGTGATTGATGCACTAAGACACCCAGATCACGTTGTACGTCCCCTTTTCCTAACTTGACACCATTCAAATAATAATCTGCCTTCCTATTCTTACCACCAAAGTGGATAACCTCACACTTATCCACATTAAACTGCATCTGCCATGCATCCGCCCACTCTCACAACCTGTCCAAGTCACCCTGCAACCTCATAGCATGTTCCTCACAGTTCAAGATTCAAGATTCAAGATAGCTTTATTTGTCATCCAAAAATTTTTTTTGACGAAATTCAGTCACCCACAGTCCAACAATAAAACATTAAATTAGGCAGATTACACAATAAAGCATTAAAATAGGCAAATTACACAACCCCAAAAACACACAAAAAAAAGAAACATCCATCACAGTGAGTCTCCTCCAGTCCTCTCCTCACTGTGATGGAAGGCCACAATGTCTTTTCCCTTCCCCTGCCGTCTTCTCCCGCGGTCAGGTTGTTGTGGTTGCAGGCCACGCCGGACGGTGAAAGGTCCGCAGCGGGCCGACCCAAGCCCCGCGATCCGGGGCGGGCGAACACGCTGTCGCTGCCGCTGCTGCTGCACGTCGGGGCGGTCGTGGCTCCCGACATTGAAGCCCCCGCCCAGCAGAGAGAAATCCCGCGGCCTATTTTAGGCCGCGCCGAACGGTGAAATGTCCGCGACCCAAGCCCCGCGACCCGGGGCGGGCGAACACGCTGCCGCTGCCGGAGCTCCCGATGTCGGCATCCACGCGGCCCGAGCCTAAGGCGAGTCGCAGCCGCTCCCGCAGCCTCTGAAGACGGCCGGCTCCGCTGATGGTAAGTCCGATCCGCGGGCTCTGCGAACCAGAGCCCTGGGGGCCGCCAGCTCCAGGAGTTGGGCCGATGGTAGGCCGCAGCAGGAACGGAGACAACACCCAGAAAACAAAGGTCGGGTCTCCGTTCGGAAGGGACACATATTTACAATTTTACAGTTCCCCCCATTCCCCCCACACCCACACATAGTACACAAACACAAAAACACGACATCACATCGACAATTAAGACACAAAAAAACAACAAAACACAAAGACAAATGGACCGCAGGTAAGCCGCAGCTGCTATGGCAGCGCCGCCATTTTGCCACTGCCACCTAGCTTTGTATCATCGGCAAATTTGCTAATGGTACTTTTAATCCCTTCATCCAAGTCATTGATGTATATTGTAAATAGCTGCGGTCCCAACACTGAGCCTTGCGGTACCCCACTAGTCACTGCCTGCCATTCTGAAAGGGACCCATTTATCCCCACTCTTTGCTTTCTGTCTGTCAACCAACTTTGTATCCATGTCAGTACCCTACCTCCAATACCATGTGCTCTAATTTTGCCCACCAATCTCCTCTGTGGGACCTTGTCGAAGGCTTTCTGAAAGTCGAGGTACACCACATCCACTGGCTCTCCCCTGTCAATTTTCCTAGTTACATCCTCAAAAAATTCCAGTAGATTAGTCAAGCACGATTTCCCCTTCGTAAATCCATGCTGACTCGGAACGAGTCAACTCTCTAGTGATTGAAAGTATGAACTTTCATTATTCAGAATAACATAAAAATTACATGTCATTTAAATTCATTCCTCTTTAATACCAGATGAACATTGAGCTCTTTATTTCCCCATGGCTGTTTGTTGTACTCTCACCTCAGAATTAGCAGATTGAACGGATCTAGCTCCAGAGAATTGAGCACAAAACTCAATCAAGACTGACACACCGTTGCACACCGGTGATTTTGCTGCAGTACCAACAATATACTGCATTCACGCTATCCTTGAAGACTTGACCAAGACCAGCCTTTCAATCATCAGAAATACAGCATCTAATCATCAATGTCACTGCTGTACGAGAAAGGCTGCTCTGCACAAATGGCTTCTGCACTTCCTACATTACTACACTAACTACAATTCAGAAATATTTTATTGGGTGCAAAGCATTCATTTATATCCAAGATCATAGAAGGCACTGTACACCGATCAGCCAAAACATTGTGACCACCTGCCTAATTTGCTGTTGATCTTCCGTGTGCCGCCAAAACAGCGCCGACCCGCCGAGGCATGAACTCTGCAAGACCCCTGAAGGTGTCCTGTGGTATCTGGCACCAAAACATTAGCAGCAGATCCTTCAAGTTCTGTAAGTTGCAAGGTGGAGCCGCCATGGATCACACTTGTTGATCCAACACATCTCACAGATGCTCAATCGGAATGAGATCTGGAGAATTTGGAGGCCAGGGCAACACCATGAACACTTCATCATGTTCCTCAAACCATTCCCGAACAATGTGTGCAATGTGGCAGGGCGCATTATTCTGCTGAAAGAGACCACTGCCATCAGGGAATACCATTGCCATCAAGGGATGTACCTGGTCTGCAATGATGTCTAGGTAGGTGACACGTGTCAAATTGACATCCACATGAATGGCCGGACCCAGGATTTTTCAGCAGAACATTGCCCAGGGCATCCACCGGCTTGTCGTCTTCCCAGTCGGTTCGGACCAGACGGGATAGCCTTCGTTGCTCTCGTGCATCGATGAGCCTTGGGCGCCAAACACCCTGTCACCAGTTTGTGGTTTGTCCCTCCTCGGACCACTGTTGGTAGGTACTCATCACTGCTGACCCACAAGCCTTGCCATTTCAGGTATGCTCTGACCCAGTCGTCTGGCCATAACAATTTGGCCCTTGTCAAAGTCGCTCAGGTCTTTTCTCCTGCCCATTTCTTAAGGGTATCGCATCCAAATTTCTGCATTTCCAGCATTCTCAGTATAATTTCAAATTTACATTGTCAGAAGTAAAGCAAAGGCTTTAGATTTTTTTTATACCAAAAGTATGAACTGGATTTCTTCCAATTATTGGAAACCAATTACACGCTTGAAAATAGATACTGGGCCAGTTCATACTTGATCTATCTTATGCTATTTCTGTGGTCCCACTATCCATGACCCGACAGATCAAATCAAGCTCCAGGCCTTACTGCTCACAACGTCATAATTACAGCAAAATGTGATCACCTTTTTATTTAAACTGCCATGCAACAAAGGCTGAGACACCACTTAGCGACCCAATTGTACACTATATCTGCATGTTCACCTTCCTCAATTAGTCTGCACAAAATCCAGGCCGCTTTGTATATTAATATTTATGCCTCTTAGATTTATAATTATTCACTTTTTTTATTCCTTTTACCAAAATAAGTGATTTCACAAACCCACTGCCATATCTTTGTTCTCTGATCTATGTTCACCACTTTCACCCCGAAACTACCTCCTCATTAAGGAAGTGGTTTCGATTGTTAGTTAACATTATATTACATTCAGTGCCCTAATGCAAGTCACCACTGCAGATGGTAAAAGCTGAAGTTAAATCACCAACCTTGCTAAATACATTGAGATGCACAAAATTAGTAATGAACATTTTGATCTATTGCAACTGGCAAGAAATGAAATATTGCAATGAAACTACATTTCCATTTAAAATCCTATTTAAGCATTTTCAAATTATTCATTTATAAATATGTGCTGCACCTACTGCCCAATTATAACCTGCACCAACTGATCACAATGAAAATAAAATTGCCTGACATTTCCTTCCAAGCAGGCTATTCTGAAAATCATTCTCTTTACACATTGTATGTGAAAATTAGACAATACAAGCCGGCTTGAAGTCCTTCCAAAGTCTGCTATCACGGTTAGATTTTCTGAAAGCAAAGCCAAATTGCATATGTGGCACATTATATCTGAACAATTTTTCTAACTGCACTATCAATCAGTGGTATAAAGTTCCTTCAAATCAATTTGTCATAATTTTTTTATTGGGCGCCAAGTACACATTGATTAATTGAATACTGGTGAGCTCACGTTAATCATCATTGGCGACTTTCAAACAGTTCCAATATAAACCACAGTGAGGAATGTGGGGGAGTCGCTGTAGTGGATGCTCATGTTAAAAAATTATTTGGGTGTCTTGTTGCTCTTTATTGGTATGGCAATCTGAATTTCATAGTACCTTAATTGGTACATGTGACAATAAACTGACCTTGAAACCTTGAAATGGCTTAAATAAAGAATGGGGTTATTCAAATAAAATAAACTTACACCTGGCTAGTTAAGATCCCTCTGCCATGTACACTGTGGAAAAACAATTCGACTGAGTCTACCAAGAGAGTTTAATCGCTTTAGTGACTTCAGACTTAATGAACTGTATAAAGGAGAACCTCACTGTCAAGTGCAATTTTTATCGTGGCAATTTAAATTACCAGTCAAACAACATTCATCTAAATTATAAAGTTTTGAAAAGTTAGATTCAGTCTAAAGAAGAAAAGTTTCACATATTAGATGGATTGTTATAAAAAGGTTTTAAGCCAATATAGAAAGAAAGAATGTAAAGGCAATTCAGTAGATATGTTAATCACTGGCTAAGTTTAACACAGTGCAGCAAACTACAGTTGAAAGTCAGCACAAAATAAGCCAAGTTTGAGAAGGCAGGAGAGACAATGACGATTATCGAGCGACATAATGCAGAACAAGGCAGAGAAAGAACAGCTGCCTAAGAAGTTACAAATAACAAATATTTGTAATTTCTTACCAAGCAAAGGTTACCAAGCAAATTTTGCCTTCAATTGGACTCTCCCCTTAAATCAGACACAAGATCAGCCGTCCAGATGAAGGGTCTCAATCTGAAACGTCAAATGTCCATTTCCCTCAACAGATGCTGCCAGACTCACTGAGTTCCTCCAGCAGTTTGCTTTTCCCCCCCCCTCCTATATCCATCACTCATTTATTTGTCCCCAACTTTGATCACAATAACTTGGCCCTTCTATCTTCTCTCTCCCTCTCTCCTATAACATTGCCTATTTATTTTCTTGTATCTTGTCCACTAACTTAAATGTCACTCATTTCATGTTTATGTTCCATCCATTCACCCATCTCTATCCCAAGCCCAGATGGAGAAGCCATGACTAGAACCTGTTTTCTTTCCTCACAAACTCTCCACTCAATTTCCTTCCAAAACAAAGAGGGTAAAACAAACAGCAAGAGTGAGGCCCAACGCAAATTGGAGGAACAGCACCTCATATTTCGCTTGGGTAGTTTACACCCCAGCGGTATGAACATTGACTTCCCTAACTTCAGTCCCTGCTTTCCCTCTCTATCCCCTCCAGCATCCCAGTTCTCCCACTAGTCTTCCTGTCTCCGACTACATCCTATCTTTGTCCCGCCCCCTCCCCTGACATCAGTCTGAAGAAGGGTCTCGACCTGAAACGTCACCCATTCCTTCTCTCCAGAGATGCTGTCTGACCCGCTGAGTTACTCCAGCATTTTGTATCTACCCGTACTTTTAATCCATTTGGTTTGATTCTTTGGCAGTTTGTGAACTTTATGAAGTTAGACTATCTGAAGTTAGAGAAGTCAATGTTCATACCGCTGGGGTGTAAACTAACCAAGCGAAATATGAGGTGCTGTTCCTCCAATTTGCGCTGGGCCTCCCTCTGGCTGTTTGTTTTACCCTCTTTGTTTAATACATCATCAATGAAAATACTTACACTTTCGATTAAAGCAAGAGAGATACAGAAAGTAACTGGTATGGTCAAAAATTCTTGTTTCTTTTCATGGTAGGGTTTCACCTGAAGTCAACAGGAGAGCTAATTGCATGTGCACACGGAACTCACAACTTTTGCTATATTGTGCTAAATGTTGACTTGATATACTCCTTTAGGATTACAACCAAAGGTTCACTCAAAGAACTTTTATAATGCCTGTCATTAATGAAATCTCATACTCTTGCATGGAGCATCTTAGAAATCTCACAGAACCTTTACTCAGCGATCCGAAGTGGAGAAAACAGACTGTTTCTGTATTGTGCTTGATACTTATGTCAGATTCTAGTTTGAATAGGTAACTGAAAAATGTTTTCCTCGTCATTCAAAAGTCATTTCATTTCATGTCAACGGAAAATTCATTTCTTCCACTTAATTTAAACTTCAAAATGACTGGAGAATTCATATTGTTGTTGAAGAATAAAAGATTATGATGCTAAGAGTTGGAAGCTCATTTAAAAACCCATTAAACAGCCCAGTTAAAGGGAAATAGGGAGCTATGTAAATTTGCAATTAATTTTATATTGTTGAAGTGACAGATTGAAAGCCCATTTCTGGGTGGCTGCAGAAGGAACAGTTTGGAATTCTTGGAGAAACTCTTTGGCCACGACAGCTTGGTCAATGTAAGTATGAATTACCATTCCTTGTAAACATGATTACACAAACTCACTAATGGTGTGGGATAAATTACAAATGTGTACAAGGGTGTGAAACTGTATATTTTTATGCAGTTTCTCAAAATTATTGAAACGCTCCATTGAAACCTGCAATTCCTACTGAACAATTTTTCTCCTGGTCCATTCCTTTCCATTATGAAATTAACAATGCTTTTTAGATGCCTATTTTAATGCACTTTCCTATTTTTGTCATTTATCCGTGCCATGAATAATGCCAATGCTCAAGTGGTAGTCAGAAATGTCAAATTCAGCACCCTCCTGTGACTGGAGATGATGATGTCTCCTCACTAAGGCTGCTCATCTTGTTCCTAATGGTAGTCACAGATCAAGGAAGTACCTCTGATAAATTGCTACAATGCATTCAGTTCAAAGCACACATAGATTTAACCAAATGTTCTGCCTTGGAAGGCATGAGATGTCTTGAGCACGGCAGCACAACACTGTCCCTGGGAAGTGGTTAGCATGCCACAGAGTCCTGATTTGGATCTTGAAAATGGTAGTTAGGCTTTGAAGGACAAGAAGGTGATCCACTGATTACCGAAAGTTATAAGTTATTGGTAAAGCTTACTTAATTGAGATCATGGTCAAAGATAACGATGGTGAAGAAATTGGCGAAGAGGAAATGGTGGTGCTTTCTCTGTTTGAAAGGACCATATTACCTGGCCCATGCACAATATCCATAACCCACAGATTCCAGACCTAACAAAGCATGAACATCAAATTTCATTTTCACTTCCTTTTGAAAGACAGCGTTTTTTAATATGCTTCCATCATACAAAATAAAAATCACTGAAATATAAAAGTACGTGTGGGCAATAGTCTCAGGATCTAAGATTCCTGGACCACTCAAAGGATTATCAAGTGAATCACAAAATAACTATCCATCAAAATTGAAGCTTCATAATGAAGCAATTTTTTTTTGTCTCTTGAGAGAAAGCAACTCATAATCATTGGAGGGTAAAAAATTGAGGTGTAGGCCATCTCAACATTCTCATCAGCCAATGTCGGCAGTCATTCAACCCATCATGGCTCACTGAAAAAAGACAACCATTTAGTTCCACTTTACAAAATGATTACAATAGCCATTTGTCTAATCATAGCACATCCTTCCAGTAACAAGCTACTCAATCTGCTGAAGCCTCTTTTAAAAAATCAGTCTAGGGTTTGTCATTCTATTGCAGCACAGTTATGGACCAAATGGGCCTCTTCCTGTACTGTAATGACTAAATGGCATATTCTGGTACTACTGTAACTCCTTTCGACACAGAGAATGATCTCGAGCATACAGGTTTCTTTCGAAATGCAACAGTCTTAGGACTCTTAGAGAAGCATCTAGCCCTCTATCCTAAAACAATATCGAAGACAATACACCAAATCTGTACCAGTATAAATTCAGCACATCTCTGAATGTGGAAATGCAGTCTACAATCCAATGATTCTGTGCATAAAAAAGATTCCTCTAATTTCTCTCAAGCAACCAAGACGGGAACTTTGTTAACTTGAACAAAAAGCCTGGGATTGGCAGTTACAACAAAAAGTGAACTCTTAAAAGTTAATGACAATTTAATTCTGTATAATGGCTGTCAAATACATCAAAGTAATCTGTATTTATTATTAAAGAGTCTGAAGAAGGGTCTCGACCCAAAATGTCACCCATTCCTTCTCTCCAGAGATGCCGCCTATCCTGCTGTTCCTCCAGCATTTTTTGTCTACCTTCGATTTAAATCCGCATCTGCAGTTCTTTCCTACACATATTCATTATTTGCATATTGAGTTAGAAAATAAAATGTTTAGTCTCAGACTTTGGGTTTCAAGAGATAATCATCACTTAATTTGAATATGGTCATCATTTGAAAAAGTACTTACAACTGGTTCAGCCAAACATTTAATATTTGAAAAAATAGATACGCTAAAAATCCCATCACTTTTCACTAGGGAAAATTAAAATTAAACCCCCTCATGAAGACATAGTTATGTCAGTTTTAGAAAAACTAACAGTAGTACACATTTTATACTAAACGTGACTTAGGTGAAACATTTCAGATTTTTAGGTTGCTTTGTTACTGAGCTACACATGGGTCACGGACATTTTATTTTTTCTTTAGATTTCTTCAACGGCAATTACTTGCATTAGGCAAAATTAGGCAGTCACGGTGGCACAGCGGTAGAGTTGCTGCCTTACAGCGAATGCAGCACCGGAGACCAGGGTTCAATCCCGACTACGGGTGCTGTCCGTACGGAGTTTGTACGTTCTCTTGGTGACATGCGTGGATTTTCTCCGAGATCTTTGCTTTCCTCCCACACTCCAAAGATGTACAGGTTTGTAGGTTAATTGGCTTGGTAAATGTAAAAATTGTTCCTAGTGGGTGTAGGATAATGTTGATGTACGGGGATCGCTGGTCGGCGCGGACCCGGTGGGCCAAAGGGCCTGTTTTTGCGCTGTATTTCTAAACTAAACTAAATAACTCACAACAATAGAGCTTTATGTTCCATTAAATTAATTTCATTTCTACAGACTTTATTTTACACTAAAATTAAACTCCTGTAAGTGACAAGCAGTAGTCTTCCTTTCAAAACAACCTTCACTAATGTATTCTCCAGCTTTGACATTAGTTTGTTGCATCTCACCTTTTTGAAAGGGTGATTTCACATTAATTAGCAATGAGCAGATTTATCCCGTTATTATATTTCATCCCACATAATGTATGATCCAAGGAAGCAAAGTCGAGGTGCGATTTGGAATGTAAATTTTAAATTTAATGCGCTATTATCAGAGCTAACAAGGATTGAATAATGTATGCAAAAGGCTTGCTGTGGGACAAATTTGGGACAAGTTGAGGCTATAACAGTGGATTGGATTGAACAATAGATTGCCTGTGCAGAAAGCATTGCAAGGATAAAATATGAATAAGAGTTTCCTCAGGGAGGGAGGGAGGGAGGGAGGGAGGTAGAAGTGACATTTTCTGAATGCAAGATTGTGGGGCTTGAACAAGGATGACAAAAATCTTGTTGTTAAACAAATCAGGCTCTGGAGGGAGCTTGGGTCAGGATTAAGGAACAGACCTTGAGGTGAGCACCCAAAATCTGCTTCAACAGCCCATTCTTAATTAAAGTTTGTTGTCGTACATTAAAGGCTTTTGAACACTAGAGAGACATCTGGCAGTATTGGGTTTCAACTTAAAAATAGAAGCTGACCCACCATTTATAGGTGCAAGGATAGAATATAGGAAAGGGTAAAAAAAAGCCTTGGATGCTTTATTGAGAGGCAATGAGGTCATAATATAGGAGAAAGATGAGAATCCTTTAGTAAAAATATATGAGCAATATACCATTAAATGTAACTATGCAATGGGTTGGGAAATGAAATAAACCCATGTCAAAAAACAAGGAGCTTAAGGAGTAGAATAGATCCGTCAATGTCACAGAATATGTGATTTAGAAGAACAAAGAGGATGAGGTACTCAAAGATTAAAGTGTCAAAGACTAAATGATGGGATCAAGGTGCAATTTGACAAGCAGGAATACATTACAGTCATTCTGGTGGTTTAAATTATAGGAAATATCATCATGTGGTGAAGCTTCAATGTGGTGAAAACATTTATAATATCAGTAAATGCTCTGATGCAGTTGAAGATAACCAAAATATTATTTGCAACAAATTCGAAAATTCAGAAAAACTGAAGAGTGCAGATGGGAAGGAAATTATAACATTTAATCACCAAGAAAGAGGATGGAAAATGAGGAGGATGGATTTATTACTGAAGAGAAGCTTTTGTGAGTGTATATTTGTAAAGGTTGACAAAGAAGATAAAGAGGCAGAGAGGAGGCCTCAACAGAAAGTGCTGAAGCCAAGAATAGTGGAAGAAGAGGAGCTTAGCAGAGGAAGAGTAACACATTAGAGGGTGAGTCAGCGAAATCTTGGTGCTATACAAAAGGAAGAAGAAAACGCTGCATTGCTCGAAGGGAAATAAAGGGCCCTGAATAACGGCGAACTGAGTGAAAAGAATGACAGCCAAGCTGCACAAGTGAGATAATACTGCAAACATTTTAAAGGCCATTTTTATTAAATGTATCTCTGTTTCATCTTGGACTTTAAACACATTTCACTTATTGACTCCTGGCAGGTGAAATTAACATTTAACTGAATTATTCTAGCGAAGAATAATGTGATGTGCCCACCAGCTGTTTTAGACATCTTTATATAGGCAGAAACAGTTGTCAGTTATAGAGTTCATGCTCAAACTGTACAGTCACATATACACACTAAATCATAAAAAAGAACAGCATTGCGAGCTTTTAGGAAATTGTGCACAGTGTTTTTGTTCCAAATAAAACTAGTCAGCAAATTTGATGCTGAATTACTTAAAAGTTTCACTTTCTAAATCAGAAGCAAAATCTACATCAGGAAACTGGAGGAGAACCAAACTGCTCAAACAGTTCCAAGATTTTATAAGTTTATCTTACAGGAATCTTAAAAAATACTAACGCAGTAGAAAAAGACCTAAAATGCACAAACGATCAACGATTCTTATGGGGATATTAAAAAAAGACGCCAAACATAGTTATCAATGCAGTGCAAAATGAAAATGTAAAATAATATAAGTTTCATGTTGTCTGAACTGTAAAATAACGATATTAAAACACTTGGGTAAATGAACATAAATATTTTGCAAAATATACAATAAATCTGAGAAATAATTTACTTTCCACGCACTTCATCTATTAGACCTCTTTCATTTATGAAAAGAACATCGAACAACATTCACACATTGCTTTTATCATTAAACTAATGAACACATTTTGTAAGAATACTTTAGGGTAATGAAGTCTAAACTCACTTTCCATACAAGTCATTTGCTGTTAACTTGCAAAGTTCTTCATTTTCATTTAATTTATTTTGTATTTATAGTTCAGTATAAATTATTGTGAAGGATGTCGGAAATATATTTCTACAGTGACTCTAATTTATTATTTTACAACTCACCTGAATGTCAAAGTAACACCAGCATAACAATACAATCTTTGTCATGTTCATAACCACACACACATTCAATCTGAGTAGCTGTAAATAAACCCATGTTATATAATACTGAATAATTCTGAATACTCAATATGCAGAGAAGCTACATGTTAAAGCAGGACAACAAATTAAATAAGGGAAATTACTAAGCAGAACACAATGATTTGGGTGAAAAAGTCAATCAAGCCTGAAGTAATAACCACAAATAATTAAAAACCAGTAAGTCAGGACATGCTGGAGAAAATAAATCATCTTAGAAGAATGGTATTCACTGGTGTACAGAAAATATAATAAATAATTCTTGAATGTTGATAATAGTCCTCAAAGATTACAGCACACGTTAACTGCAATAAAATGTTTGGTTTTGAGTAGAACACAGAGATTATCTCCCCTGTCTTTCTTTTAAGGGGTAAGCCTTCATTAACCTCTGGAGTTACTCAGAATCAGATAACATGCCCAAGTGTGGAGATCAAATCTCCAGAGATTTCAAACAGTCTATAATGTCAGTAGACCAAGGAGTCCAAGGACAGTTTTTTTTAGCTTTTCTGTGCTTGTAATCAAGTTACTGCTCATACTCTTCCTCACTCAACCTCCACAGTAACATGGCACGATGTTGGGAGCTGTGACGAGCTAGTACAATTAAGAGTTTTCTGCAAGAAGTGAAAGTGAGGGCTGTTTGGATTGAGCTCAATCCAGCCCAGTGTCACCTGCTCAATCTACATTGGCCATTCATTCATTACATTGAGCATGATGAATTAATTCCAATAACATATAGAACTAATATTTATAGACCATACAAACCAGTTATCAATATTTTGGAACAGAGTGTATAAAGTTAACCATTTGCAAAACCTCAAGTATTTTCTAGTTTTATTGTCATTCGTACACGCAGAATCCAAGCTGTCACGAAACCAGTTGAAGCTCTGTCACTTAATTCAACAGTAAATATTAGCATTCAATCCCTTCAGTTGTTAATACTGTCTACAGGTAACAGGCAGGCCATATGTTATTTTTGGAGGGACAGGAGATGAGGGAGCGGGAAAAGGATGATAATGGAGAATGTGACCATTTAGAAATTAAATGGCCAAACAAATCTAAGCTTTAATGTGACATGCCCACTTCATCAATGTTTAAATACTGATTGCAGGCTCTTTGCCAGTATATCATTATGGTCTAAAAGTTAAATAGCGCACCAGTATAGATGTTCTGGATGAGATATAAATTTGTAATACTGAACAACCTTCATACCTTGTCTGCCAATTCCTTCAAGGACTCAAGAAATCTTGACCAAAAATCCTTAAAGAGTGGACGATCAATTTTTTTGAGGCTGTCTTTAGTACTCGCATCCACGCTGACATAAAGCTGAGTAACTGGCCCAAGATTTCTGAATAAAGAACAAAATTGGAGCACATTATTCTATGAATTATGCCTTTGCAAAAACAAGACTTTATCTTGTAACTTAAACTTATCAAGGTGACACATTGGTGCAGCGGTAGAGTTGCTGCCTTACAGCGCCAGAGACCAGGGTTCGATCCTGACTATGGGTGCTTGTCTGTACGGAGTTTGTACATTCTCTCCGTGACCACGTGGGTTTTCTCCGTGTGCTCTGGTTACATCCCACACGCCAAAGACGTACAGGTTTGTAGATTAATTGGCTTTGGTAAAGATTATAAATTGTCCCTAGTGTGTAGGGCAGTGCTAGTGCATGGGGATCGCTGGTCGGCATGGACTTGGTGGACCAAAGAGCCTGTTTCTGCACGGTGTCTCTAAACTAAACTCCTGTGATCAAATTCCTGAAATTGAATTTAAAGTCCACCTGATAAAAGATTTTTTTAAACTTTTTCCTTTCCCTTGCTTGTTTTCAAATTGACCAAGGAAAAAGATTTTCAAGATCACTGTGCCCAAAATGTTGGTCAAACTGAAATACAAGGCAGTGGTTATTAAAGCAATTCCCTCAATTCAATACAAACATAATACAAAGTCAAATAACTTGAGGTGGACTGATATTGCCCAAGTTAGAAACACATTCCTGTGACTTGAATTCCACTGCTCGAACTACCGACTGACATTTTTTTAAACATATCAATGTAATTATTTTAAGATGTTTGCCATACTCATCAATGTTTGTGAATGTACCAATCAAATCATTCAAAATACTTTTTATTAAAATATTTTTTCTTTGATGAAGCTTCTAACCTCCAAATAGGATTTTAATCAGATAATGTAAGAAAATAACTGCAGATGCTGGTACAAATCGAAGGTATTTATTCACAAAATGCTGGAGTAACTCAGCAGGTCAGGCAGCATCTCAGGAGAGAAGGAATGGGTGACGTTTCGGGCCGAGACCAGACATTCTGGACTTAGAACCATAGAGTCCTGTTAGCATTGTTTATTTTATTTTCCTGTCAAGATTCTTAATTATAATTTAGCATTACAACTGGTTATATGCCCTGGTTAAAGTAATGCTAGTTGGCTCCTGTTGCAGGCAGAGTTTAATATTTGTGCCCCTTGTTTGAAATCACATTACAATTTACCAATCCTGTCCTTTCCATCTACCCTACTGTAGTTTTATGGTCTAAATCTGTATTTGATTTAGTCTGTTCAGCAGACATAAATATATTATCTATCTTTTACATTCCTGTTTATATTTCATTAATTTTAACAAAATTAAACTTTATATGGCTTTTATTAACATTGGTGCTACAAACTGATAATTTATATAATATATACATTTATAATTTAAATAATATATTCATTCTAGAAAATGAAAACTTTTGTGTCAATATCATTTTTATGACATTTAAAACAATTGGTTCATCCACGCTAAAAGAAAAATATGGGTGTAAAAATATAATCACTTTAACCCAATATCCAGCTGAATTCAAGAGAATGAACCTGCTACATTCAGTTGTAAATTAGATCAACGTTTTAATTTTCTTTGCAACAGCTCCCAATTTTCTTTCCACTGTAGATATTGTTAGGTCGGTTAAATGTCTATATCTAATTAATTGAAAACTGAACATATTTTATTAGATAAGCACACAGCTGGAAGTATGCTTCCTTTTCATTAGACAGGGTCCAACATCAATTAAACCCAGTAACCAGTTGAAATTGATCAAAAAAATGTACAATTTTCATTTAAGTTAATTTTTCAAAACTTCATCTATTAAGGCAGCTAATTTCATTCTCACCTGATTTCCTCAGGGAACTGGGCATTTGTTACGAGAAAACTGGAAATGTTTTGATGGTGCAACAGTTTTAAAAGGTGGTTGATTTTGGGGTACATGATCGGCTCTCCGACTAACGACAATGCACAGTGTTTCACCACCATGCCCTCTGCATAGCGTTCAGCTTTTACTCCAGGTACACCTGCAAGAACAACGGATACTTGAGTAAAATCTTAGCTTAACAAACTAGTCATATGCTTGGAGTAATCGATCAGAGTGTATTTCCCCAAGATATTGTTCAATTGTAAAAAACTAATTGAAAGGCATTATAATGACAAAATGCAAGTATAAAACATTACCAACTGCATTTTAAAAGTAATTAACATCAAAATTCTTTGTATGTGTTACACACAGTATAATAAGTAACCTGGGTATACATTTTTGCAAGATCTGATTTTTTAAAATCTTGATTATTAATCATCTTAATTTTAATTTGTCCACTTATATGCTAATGCATAGGCAAAACGACTATTCGCAGTTGCAGAAGCTGACTAAACAAAAGAACATTTTTATTCAGAAGCCATTTTGACATGTCACCAACATAAGATGGTATTCTATCAAAGCAGTCATAGTTCAAACATTAAGTAACATTTACTCCAATTGAGCCCTGAATGTGGATTTTTTTCATGACAGATTTGTGGATTTTTTTCATGACAGATTATGGTTCTTAATCTGATTTGGATCAAGTTCTATTATGAAAGCAATTAACATTGTGTCAAAGAACATAACCTTGAGATGTTATCTGGATATTTATCTCTGTTCTGACCATCTATCCTCTGGTGCAATGGACCCAGAAGATTTATTTACCTAAAGAATAGATTGAAGAAAGTCAACAAATCTTTTCTCCTGGGTCACTGAAACTCCTGCCATACAAAGTAATTTAAAATAAAATGATAAAAATGAAAAACAGTGTATTTAAAGAATATATTTAAAACGTAATGGCATTGGATTAGATGCACAGTCTTTTGCCCAGAGTGGGTGAATCGAGGACCAGAGTACATAGGTTTAAGGTGAAGGGGAAAAGATTTAATAGGAATCTGAAGGGTAACCTTTTCACACAAAGGGTGGTAGGTGTATGGAACAAGCTGCCAGAGGAGGTAGTTAAGGCTGGGATTAACCCAACGTTTAAGAAACAGTTAGACAGGTTCATGGATAGGACAAGTTTCGAGGGATATGGACCAAACGTAGACATGTGGGACTAGTGTAGCTGGGACATGTAGGCCGGTGCAGGCAAGTTGGGCTGAAGGGCCTGTTCCACACAGTATTACTCTATGACTATAAACCAGATTGTTTCCATATGTTTGTTTGATGGATTCCAAAACCTCGTCTAGGTTATGATATGTTTTCCCAGAACAATTATGCTATTAGCTGAATATTAAATATGCACTGAACATCCATTTGTAGGATGCATCAATATCATTTCGTAATTGATATACTGCACTTTATTTTGCTTTAACAATTTTGTTTCCTATTTTTGGGAATTGAAGACATTCCGGTATGGATTAAATGTACGGAGTGTACATTCTTTTTGAAAACTACAGAGCCACAATTTTTGTTTGCACGAGTTTACACACGTGTGAAGGATGAAATTTGAAGCAAAACAAAATAGTACAAGGCTAAAGGACAAGATAAGAAATGGGATGATTGAAATTATGAGGAGAGTACAGAGGAAAAGAACAGAGGAAAAGAAGTGGGTTGTTTGAATTGAAAAAAAATGTACAGGGAGTCAGCAGTGAAGCAAAACTATCATATATCCGCAACACCTATTTATTGCGGTTCTTTGCTGTTACCAGAGTGCTACCAAAATACTATCTGCATGTCCCCTGCCCAACAAGATGCCCAAACACCGTGACCATTGCAACACAACCATCAAAGAGGTCAACCATTCCATCGCCTAACTGCATTTTGGTAAATGTGACAACCTGGTTGTGATTCTACTCCCTGCTTAGAAACAGTAACAGAAGCAGAAGGAACAGAAAGAGGTACAGTTCTGGTCTGAAGAAACAGATGGGATCTTACATGACAGCTTGAGTCAGTGGACTCGAACGTATTCAAGGACTCTGCAGCCAATCTAAATGAACATGCCACGTCCGTCACAGATTTCATTTGTGAGTGTGTAGACGATACGTGCCAAAGAAGACAATATGAGTATTCTACAACCAGAGATCATGGATAGAGCATGATATCCACTCCCGGGAGAAGTCCAAGACTGCGGCGTTTAAGTCAAACAATCCCAAGCGGTTCTAGAAATCTCTACACATATTTTGCAAAGCCACCATGGAGGTCAAGAGTAAATTCCAGATCAAGCTACAATCCCAGGATTATTACGTACTCCACCATCGAATGAGGCAAGGCTTGCATGCTGTGACAGGCTGCAAAGTGAAGTCGGGCAACAGCTTGTCGCAGGCAACAACGCAACCCTCCATGGCGAGCTCAATATATTCCATGCTTGCTTTGAACAGGAGTTCAGTGGAATGATGTCACCCACCCCGACAGCCTCGGGAGTACATGTACTGACAGTCATCATCGTAGATATCAGATCGGCCCTCCTGCGCATAAATGGCTCCTACAACTACTATCATCCAAAGATGCCAAAGAAAACCAAGGTGACATGTCTTAATAACTGCCAAAATGGCTTTTGGCATCCACCATCATGTAGTATTTTGCGAGGCTGGCCATGGTGCACATTAGCTCAAGCCTCCCAGACAGCCTTGATCCTCTGTAATCCGCCAGCCATCCCAACAGGTCCACAGCAGATCCCCATCGCTCTGGCTCCACACTCGTCGATAGAACATCTGGATAACAAAGACACCTACATCTGACTCCCATTTATTGATTATAGCTCCACCTTTAACACCATAATTCAAACCAATCTCACCTTCAAACTCCTGAACCTGGGAGTCAGCACAGCCTTCTGTAACTGAATCCTCAACTTCCTGACCCAGACATGCTAATCCAGCGTTTCTTAACCTCTTTACCCATGCGGAACCCTTGAAATAATTTTCATGTCTCAGGGAACCCCTACATAAAAATTATTATATATATTTATTAATCTCTCTTTCTCATTCATAAACCGTTTCACACTGACGCCGCAGAGACGTCGCTAAATATATTCCCTACGATTATTACACTTTTAAATGATATACACACTGGTCATTTCCTCTTCTCCTCACTCCCATCGGGCAGAAGATAAAAACGCTTGAAAACACATATCACCAGATTCGGAAACAGCTTCTTCCCCACTGTGTTAGTCTACTGAACAGACCTCATAATCTGAGCGGCCACTTCCGATTCTCCACTCTATCTCTGAACTGTTTATTATTCTCTGTTGTACTTGTGCATGGCTTGTGTGTATTCATGCATGCTATGATTTGACTGGACAGCACGCAAAATAGATTTCCACAACATTTTGGTGCACGTAACAATAATAAACCAATATCAACTGCCATATGGTAAGGATTCCAATGAAGTCCAATGAAACTGCATCTATCATAGGCTACCTACCATTCTCTCAGGAAGTTACACCAGTTCACAGTGCCTGATTTATTTCCAGATCCAATATGCAAGTTTCAATTGCTGAGAAGGCAGTAGTTAGCCTTATATGTTGAGTCCTGGCTTTGAACAAAGGTATATCTTTCGCTACCAACTCTAGCATCCTCACAACTCCCCAAACATCTATATTGAGTTTCTTCTTTCTTTTTCAACCCCTTAAACGATTTAGTTATTGCAGCATTTACAGGATATATTTTTTATTCAGGCAGAAATCTTCGGGATTTGAATAAGGTGAAAATAAAGAAGCATATAAATTAAACAACTTTGTTCAACCACTACTTCATAATTTGACCATCCTCATTTTTATGTATCTAAGAGAAATTAAAGAATATTTAAACTTGAGATTTGGGAATCATTGAACACTGTGCAGAAACCACAATATATTCAAATTTCATTCAGAACTG
The DNA here is from genome assembly GCF_053455715.1 of Rhinoraja longicauda. Classification (NCBI taxonomy): domain Eukaryota; kingdom Metazoa; phylum Chordata; class Chondrichthyes; order Rajiformes; family Arhynchobatidae; genus Rhinoraja; species Rhinoraja longicauda. The sequence continues at coordinate 10,255,039 of NC_135978.1, forward strand.
TTCAAATTTTTAAGAGCTGTTTTCTTATAGAACAAAATGTATCAGATAAATCTCAAAATAGATTTTAGAAAATTCTATAAGGTTTTGGCATGATTGGATTTGTTGCATTAGCTTGTTATTGATAGATTTTTCTTACAGGTCATCTTTGACTCACTGTCCATATTGTTATTTATTGTCTCCTCATCAACAGATTTACAGCTTCCAAGTCGTTTTCATTTATTCATTACTCAACCACTTCATTCTCATTTGTTGGTCTTTTATTATCCAACTTCACATTTATAACATGTGACACACTATGAATCAGGCTGAAAACTTGCACCAATAGAGACCCTCATGTTTATTTACACAGATGTATAAGACAGCTGACAATTGAATAACAATTGATATGCTTAGACTGTATGGATTGAATTTATTTTCCAACACTAATTACAGGGTAAACTACTTCTTCCTGAATTTTATGTTTACCTCCTCAATGGATACAAACACATTTCAGATTAGCCCTGTGATTCATTGGCACATTATATGTACACATACAAAGCAAGTGCCATGTAATGATTAATATCTAAAAACATAACCTTATCAATAAATCCATCCAACTCTCCTCAAGTGCTGCATATTGAGACCATCACTTGTTTTTCCAGTTGTAACTACAGCATGTGCAATAAGTTGAACAAAGAAAATCCAGTTCAATGATGAATTAATTAAACACCGTAGCCTTGTACCATTACAACACTGCCATCACTGCGCTGATGATTAAGAGTACACTGATGGGATGGTAATGGCTGGATTGAATTAGTCCTGGTAGTTGTGTAGAGGACATACAAGCCATTTTATACATTGCTGGGTAGACGCCAGATTTAATGGACGCAATATACAGCAGTTGAGGAGAGTTGGATGGATGTATTGATAAGGTTGTGTTTTAAGAATTAACCATCAAATGCCACTGACTTTGTGTGGCAGTGGAGTTGGAACAACTTGCCGAGAAGCATGGCTAGTTCAGGAGGACAATTCTATAGCACTGCAGTCACAGCCTTTTCTATATCCAGTGCTCAGTGATTTCTTTGTACCATGTGCAGAGGCTGGTTTCGGCCTTCCAGTGGCACAGTTAGTGCAGTTGCTGCCTTATAACAACCCGGGTCTGTCTGGAGTTTGCTCTATGACCGCATGAGTTTTCTCCAGGTTCTCCAATTCCCTCTCACATCCCAAAGATATATGCGTTATTAGGTTAATTGGCCACTGTAAACTGTCTCTCGTGTGTAGATAAGTGGTAGAATAAGAAGGGGGGGGGAGGGGGGTTGGAAAGGCTGATGGAAATATTGAGTAAATAAAATTAGGTTCATGTAGGATTAGCATAAATGGTATGGGCATAGTGGGCCAAAGGACTTGCTTCTGTGCTGAATGACTCTACGAATGCATCTATGATCGTGCCAATTTAGCACTTCCAACAGAAAATAGTTGCATGTTCTTAAGTTTTTTCCTCCTTTCCACTTCCGTGTTTGACCGTACTATAATTGATCTTGGGGATACAAATTGAGACTTATATACCTTTTCCCCAGACCTAATACCATCTTTAACTCAGTCACAACCTGACCCGCTTTTCGTATTGGAGTTTTGTGCCTTAAAGTGTTACTTGTAATGACAGTTAGTCAGGACTTATTTGTGGCTGTTTATTTTTCGAGGAAAAATCAAGATGTGAACAGTTGCTGGAATACTGGGTAAGGAACAAAATAAAATCAGAAAAGGCTGCAGATATTCATTGGGTCAGAACAGTTTTTTTAAACAAAGTAAGAACGTTCTATTAAAATAAGAGTAGAGCACAAATTTCACTGAAATAATGCTGAGTAGTTGGAAATACAAATATATCGAAAAGTAGTGTTATGTTTTCTAGAACAGATGAGGTTAAGGTGTGATTTCAAGGAGATGCTCAACATTAAGAAGGGCTGGGAGGGGGAAGATAACACAAGGAGCCAAGAAGGAACAGCAGATGCTGGTTTACAAAAAAAAACATGGTTGGCGATCCTGAATGGGATTTAGGTCCAACAGCTATACAAATCTGCAGTTTGTATCGTGCTTTTTCCATTGCTTTTAAAATATCCCAAAGCAATAAAGCACTTCTCAAATGTAGTTTGTTTCTGAGGAGGATAAACAGCTATAAAGCAAAAAAAGATTCTGAGATTGTGAAATGCATTGTCAGATTTTTATTTCTTAAGTATGAAAATTTTAATACTAAGGAACAGATAAAGAAGCTATTTGGAGGAAAGGTCAAGTCAAGTCAAGTCAATTTTATTTGTATAGCACATTTAAAAACAACCCACGTTGACCAAAGTGCTGTACATCTGATTAGGTACTAAGGAAAAAAATGAAACATAGTAGCACGCAAACAGTTCACAGCGCCTCCTCAATGAGCCCCAAACGCTAGGGAGTAGAAATAGGTTTTGAGCCTGGACTTAAAGGAGTCGATGGAGGGGGCAGTTCTGATGGGGAGAGGGATGCTGTTCCACAGTCTAGGAGCTGCAACCGCAAAAGCGCGGTCACCCCTGAGCTTAAACCTAGACCGCGGGATAGTGAGTAGCCCCAAGTCGGCCGACCTGAGGGACCTGGAGTTAGAGAGGGGGGTTAGAAGATTTTTGATATAGGGGGGGGAATGTCCATTTATGGCTTTATACGTGAATAGGAGGAGCTTGAAGTTGATTCTGTACCGTACAGGGAGCCAGTGGAGAGAGGCCAGAATCGGGGTGATGTGGTCCCTTTTACGGGTACCCGTCAGGAGTCTCGCTGCGGCGTTTTGGACCAGTTGCAGGCGGGACAGGGAAGATTGGCTGATCCCAGTGTATAGGGAGTTGCAGTAGTCTAGGCGGGAGGAAATGAAAGCGTGAATGATTTTTTCTGTGTCGTCGAATTGGAGGAAAGGTTTGATTTTAGCTATGGTTCGAAGTTGGAAGAAGCTGGCTTTTACCACAGCGTTGACTTGCTTATCAAATTTTAATGCAGAGTCAAATATCATGCCGAGGTTTTTGACATGCGGTTTGACTAGGCAGGATAGACTTCCAAGATTGCCTGTTATCGATTTGATGGAGTCGGGGGGGCCGAATAGGATGACCTCAGACTGGCTCTCATTTAATTGGAGGAAGTTCTGTGCCATCCAACATTTTATGTCCTCAAGGCAGTGTAAGAGGCTGTTTAAATTTGACTGGTTGTTGGGTTTCAGGGGGAGGTAAAGCTGAGTGTCATCGGCATAGCAGTGGAAAGAAATGCCGTGCCTTTGAATGATTTGGCCAAGGGGGAGCATGTATAGAGAGAAGAGAATGGGGCCTAGGGTGGAGCCTTGTGGAACTCCGCAGGAGAGGCTAGCTGGAGCAGAGGAATAACTGCCTATGTTGATGGCGAAACTCCTATCTTTGAGGTACGAAGCGAACCAGCTCAGGGCAGTGCCATCAATGCCAACCGCGTACCGGAGACGGTCAATAAGGATGGTGTGGTCCACTGTATCGAACGCTGCGCTGAGGTCGAGAAGGAGCAGGATTGCAGTCGCCGGTGTCGATGGCGAGAAGCAGGTCGTTGTGTACCTTCAACAAGGCAGACTGTGCTGTGGTAGGCTCTGAAACCTGACTGGAAACTTTCCAGGATGGTGTATTGGTGCAGGTAGGGCACTAATTGGTTTAGAATTAAAGAAATGGGTATTTAGGATCAGTATCCCTGCTCCTCGAAAGGCTGGCTGGGCTGAATACAGGTGCTATTCCAGACAAATGATGGAAATAAGACAAAAGCTGAACTGTCTCCTGGTCCTTTGCCATCCATCCTTGTTAACCCGTCCCACTACCATTAACTATCATTATGTCTGAAACAGGGTCTCGACCCAAAATGTCACCTATCCATTTTCTCCAGAGATGCTGCCTGACCCGCTGAGTTACTCCAACATTTTGTGTCTATCTTTGGTATAAGTCAGCATCTGCATTTCCTTTTTATTCCACTATCATTAACTCTGTGGAACAAAATATTTACCCTATATTTTCCAATATCATACTGGAAATTTCCTGTAGCTGTTTGATAACTACCTTTAAACTGCTTGATCAGGTTCCGATGGTTCTCAATTGCTTCTTTCAATATCATATCGGCTTCGTCAATTTTCCATCGCCATTCAGTCCCAACGGGATTGGTATGATGTCTGTAAAAACAGATGTGTGCAATGTCAGTCAGTTATAATAGTTTTAACCCAGGGAGGCCCAAAATAGTCCAGCTTATATAAATGATACAAAGATCCATACACAGTAAACAGAATCTGTATCACTATGCAACATACTTCTGAAAAGTATGGGATATTTGGCAATAGTTGCATTTAACATTGACTCCACACCAGCAAGGTTCAGCTCGTACATCAACGGATGATTTAGTTAACAAAACAATATGGTATAGCTACAGCAGCTCAGTCATTGTAACCCGATTTTTCACAATTAATCAAAAGAATATTGGTGTAGGAAAATAACTACAAATCGAAGGTATCACAAAATGCTGGAGTAACTCAGCAGGTCAGGCAGCATCTAGGAGAGAAGGAATGGGTGACGTTTCGGGTCGAGACCCTTCTTCAGACCTGGATGCTGCCTGACCTGCTGAGTTACTCCAGCATTTTGTGATACCTTCAAAAAGAATATTGGTGCTTCCCTTCAGTTGTCTTTTTACGTAACTGGATTTCTGAAAACACCACTTGCTCTTTCTCTTAGGTTGCAAAATGTGTTGAACAAAAGCCTTTCTTTAGTTGTTGGTCCTGCTTGACCCACTGAGTTCCTCCAGCACTTTGTGTTTTGCTCAAGATTCCAGCATCTGCAGTTTTGTTTATCTCCATGAGCGTGGCATTTATTGGTTTCAGGACTAAACCATTATCCAAGCCATGCTTAGCGTTCAGGACCTTCTCAATGCATGCAAATCAATTCTTTAAAGATTCCACAAAATGATCTTCATAATGACTTTTTGCAAGAACTGACTAATGTTGCGGGCTCAACGTAAAATTTCCTTTTCTCATGCTGGAGATAAACATTACATGACTAATGTGTCTAATTTGTTAGGAAGCCTGGCTTCCCATTACTGTGTAATTTGTTGAGCTTCCTAACAAATTAGACACATTAGTGATGTTTGACTCTGACACGAGAAAAGGCAATTTTACATTTAGCCCGCAACATTAGTTTAGGAAATTCAGTTAATTCGCACAACTTCTAATCAAGTAAAACTTAGAGAAATCAACCAAATTAGTATGTGCTTTTATCTGCTTCTTACCTCCAGCAGAAGACACATTTATTGGCACAGGCTAGACTGGGGGTTGTCTCCATACAACGATGACTCTCAATCCCATAGAACGTGTGTTTGTAACAGCCACCTCGACCTCGAAGCATGGACTGTGGAAACAAAGAAATGGATGCAGCAAATGTTACAAGTTAAGGCCTTTATTCCACACATGCATTTAAACATTAAAATATGCAAATACAACACTTATACACCCGACTGACTGAGTTTTGGCGGTGATTCTACTGACATTCCTATGTTTAAATGGCCTAGGTAGTAGCTCTAAGATCTCACTGATTTCACAAGATTTTAGAGTTTAAATCTATGAATTACGAAGCAAAGATAATTATTGAATTATTTTAGTTTAGCCCAGTAAATATTTCCAAGTTTTTGCAGAGTTACTCCAGCATTTCTTGTGTCTACGTCCAAGTTTTTTATATCCTTTAAGTTAACTTTTACAAATATATATTTTCATTTTCATTCTCCCTGAATGTCAAGAAATATTTCAAGTCATTTGTATATCTCACGAGCCCCTGCCTTGGTACTGTAGGGAGCAGGGTCTTTGAACTTTGCCACCTGTGGCACAGACCACTTTGCTCAGCACCTAGGCTGCTGAAGGCCAGTGAGAACAATGTTGTACGACCAGACAAGGTGTGTGCAGTGATGAGCAGGCCAACAGCAGCGATTTTAAAAAGCAGGGTGGTCCAGCATGATCAGGCCTAACTTCATGAAGCAGGTAGATTCTTGATTAGTACAAGTGTCAGGGGTTATGGGGAGAAGGTAGGAGAATGGGGTTGAGAGGGAAAGACAGATCAGCCATGATTGAATGGCAGAGTATACTTGATGGGCCAAATGGCCTAATTCTGCACCTATAACTTATGAACTTATGGGAGGTATAATATATAACGCATATAAAGTATGGTGCAGGAGCAGATGGACGAATCTTCAAATTCAGACACTGATTTGACAAATAAAGTATGAGAAAGTTAGGGCTTAAAGTTTGCATGGGGAATTATGTCATTACATGTGATAAACAAATCATTAATTCCACTGGAAAACCGAAAGGTAATTCGGTTACAATGTGCTCAGGAGCATTTGTTACTAGGCACCTTTACTGAGATTCAATCATGTTGCTTAAATCACTGCAGCAGAATCAAGCAGAAACTTCACTGGTAATCCCAGTCTCCTGCTGTGATCTCAGTCGTATGGGTTTTGTTTAATTTAATGACAACCACCACACCCTCCCTCTCACTGCTAGTTGTACCAACTGCCACAGCCCTCCAGAATCTCAACACTTTAGCAAATGTCCTCATCAGAACTTAACTCTCTCCCTCCCCCAAGCCTCAATACTCTTATTTGCCTCTCCTGGTCTCAATCCACAGGGAAGAAAAGGTTGGGGTTTTTTAATCCCTTTCCTTCCCTCCCCTCTTCCCTGCGCCCCACCTGGACTTGCATCGATTTCTCCCTTCACCCCTCATCTTCCACCTATCTTTCTTCTTTTGGCTTCACAAATTCATAACTCTTCAATACTTATCGCCCATGCTTTGTCTTGTTATCTCCGGCCTTTGTCCAACCATCTGCCTATCAAAAAAAAACTTTCTCTGTATCCACCTATCACTCAGCAGGTTATGTCCTACCCCTCCTCTCTTCTGGCTTTCTCCCACCACTCTCACCACAATCAGTATGAAGAAGGGTTCCGATACCAATACAACATTAAGGCCCACTGCTAATTCTGCCATGGACGTGTTCTAATTGTGCTTTTACACAAATGGCAATGGCTTGTGTTTTTTTTTTGCAAAGTCTTTTTCTTTTTGTTGGCTTGAATACCTTATGTGTATTTTATGTTTTTATTCCTTGTCTTTGTCTGTGTGGCTGCAAACTATTGTAACCAAGATTTTCATTGTAGCAATAACCCGTCGTACTTGTGCATATGATAATAAATACTTGACTGATTTTGCTCAATAATAGTGAAAATGCTAAAAAAATATTTGATGGAAATAGTTATAGTTTTAAATGTTTTCATCTTTATGATTATTAAATTTTTTGATTCAACATTCATGAAAACACACATGCAAATACTGTTTGATTCCAATTAATCATTTACTTTGCAAAATGTTGCTGATTACAAAATACCGTGTTGAATAAATAAAGGTGCATTTTAAGGCTCAGTACAGTCCACAACCAGTGATATCTTTCTCTGCGCCTGTGGCAAGCAGCTTATTATTGACTGCACTCTTTAAATGTTCTTTCAACACATTTTGTTTCTAACAAAATAAAGTCATTCTTGCGGAGCGATTTCATACAAGCTACATGAAGAAAGCATTAAAAGATTTAGGAATATAAATTTGTCAGCTACCTTGGTCCATCTGCAGAGCTTCACACCTGAGTGACTTCCTATCAGGCGGTATCCTGGAAAATAACATTATTCACTCCATTACTTTTCAATAACAGGTTTCAATAAACTGGTCATAGGTCCAAACTACTGGCATTTCTATCATTTCTCACTTCAAGAAATTATTTGTACGATCTCTCCCTCCTAGGCCATCAACAGAATAAAAGGATGTACGTTTATAAAGGAGCAGAGGAGGGCTTTCCTTAGCCAGAGGGCGGTGAATATGTGGAATGCATTGCCACAGACAGCTGTGGAGGCCAGGTCTATGGGTATTTTTAAAGCTGCGATTGACAGGTTCTTGATTAGTAAGGGCGTGAAAGGTTATGGGGAGAAGACAGGAGAATGGTGTTGAGAGCGAAAGATAGATCAGCCACGACTGAACGGCGGTGTAGACTCAATGGGCCAAATGACCCAATTCTACTCCAATGTCTTATTAAAGTGAATAAAGAATTCCAATTGTTTGAACTTGGTGGGCCAAAGGGCCTGTTTCCAAACTGCATCTTTCAATCAATTAATCAATCAAAACAATGAAAATATGTCACTATGTGAGCTACAAGGTAAAGCTATGTGGGCAATGTTTACATCCTATATAATTTACTCCATCATCAAATACAATGCGAACAAATAATGTTAAACATAATTATCTTGATCAAGATCTAAATTTTACAGCTGGCATTCAGTTACCAACATATCATTTGTGACTAATATAGCTGCTTCACAGAACCACTCTAAAAGGAATTAGACCCAAGGGTCACGATGCTCATTTATATTGTTTTTATTTAAAATCCAATGAATAAAACCAGCTTGTTACACAAAAGAAATCCTTTCACAATCTTTGAACAAGAATACCCTTGCGGGGACTGTGCGGGTCAGTCGGGGACGAGCTGTCTGTCCGTGGGCGTGGGGAAGAGAGTGGAAGTTTTGTTGCCTCCATCACAGTGAGGGGGAGTTTGGAGTCACTGTGATGGACGTTTGTGTTGGGGTTATGTGTCTTGTGTTCTTTTTTGTGTATGACTGCTATGTAGTTTCGTTCGGTACCTTGGTACCGAATGACAAATAAAGCTCTGTTGAACTGTTGTTGAACTGTTGAACTTGCTTACAAATTGTGTTGAAATGAAGAGGCAGAGGTAAAGATATTAGAAACTATTGATAACCAGCCTACAACCTATTTCTATTGTATCCACATTGATATCATAAACCTCCCAGTCTTTTATTAATGCTACAAGTATAATCGCTAATTGAACTCAGCACAACGCACCTATGTTGACAAAGATCGCCTTTAGTTAGCCCCAGTTGTGCAGATTCTACAGGTTAAAACCACTTAGCATAATGAGTTCTTCAAACTAACCAAGATATGTTTAAAAAGTAGAAAGAAGGACCACAGATGCTAGTTTACAAAAAAGAGACACAAAGTGCTGGAATAACGCAGAGGGTCAGGCAGCATCTCTGGTGAAATAGGATAGGTGACATTTCGGGTCGGGGCCTTCTTCAGACTGATTCCGACTATCCATGTTCTCCAGAGATGCTGCCTGACTTGCTGTTACTCCAGCACTTTGTATCTTTTCATGATATGTTTACACAGATGACTGACATTTGACACAATAAGTTCTCAAAACCAACAAAATAATTCTATTGTATTGTATTTGATTATAACAATGGGGTTATCTCTTTATTGGAGGAATGAAAAGCAGATAAGATGCTTTTAATCTGCAAGAGTAACTCTGTGTTTCCAGATGCCTGTCAATTTATTACACCATAATTTAGACACAAGGAACTGCAGATACTGGTTTACAACAACAAAAAAGTGCTGGAGTAACTCAGCATGTCAAATAACATCCCTGACACATATAGGTGACATTTCAGGTCTGGCCCATTCTTCAGATTAATTTACTGGGGTGGAGGGGAAAGGGGGAGAGAGGGGAATAAAGCTGAGAAGAGGTCCATAAAGTGATAGGTGAATACGGGGGGGGGGATTGCCTGATGGGTGAACAAAGGCCAGAGGTGAAAATAAACCAAAATGATACAAGATAAGCAGAGGAGTAAATTGTGAAGCCAGAGGAAGTGATATGGATAGAAAGGGATGGGGAGGGAAGGAAAATGGGAGAAGAAGTGCACATCTGAGTGGGGCACAGAGAAGAGGGGCAAAATAATAGATGTTACATCTCAAGTGGTTGCAGGAGAAATGCCAGGGGAAGGGGCACCTTAGGTGGGAAAGGAAGAGTGAAGCAAGGAGTTGTGGAGAGATTGGTATCTACGGGAGGTGGAAAGAGGTGGGGACAGGAAGATGTGACTGGTGGTGGGATTATGTTGAAAGTAGCGGAAATGTTGAAGAATGCGATGTTAGATGCGGGGGCTGGTGGGGTGAAAAGTGAAGACCTGGGTATCTCAATCCTTGTTCTGTCTGGAGGGAGGAGGAGCGAGAGCAGAGATGCGGGACACAGAGGACATGTGGGTGAGGCCTCCATCCTCAACAGCCAGAGGGTCTACCATGTTTAATGAATGAAAGGACATCTTGGATGTCGTAGAGTGGAAAGCCCCATCTTGGGTGTAGATGTGGTGGAGATGAGCAGTATGAACATTGAATTCCCTAACTTCAAGTAATACCCTCCCTATACCTCCTTCTCATAATCATAATCGTTTTTCATAAGCAACAGAGTTAACGTAGTTAAAATTTATGGTGGTACAGTATCTGCAGCTTCTTGCACTGAGACAAACTAGCTGCCTTTAATATAATAGCCAACAAGTGAGAAAGATTTATTTTAAATTTTACACATGCAAGGTGGGCAATATACGTAAGGACTCAAGCAGAAGACCATTCGCCTTGTTAAACATATTTAAGGGAATTGTGAAACAGGCAAAAGTTTTTTTGTGTAATATAGTAATAGAATGAAATGTACGTTACTGAGCCCTTGGGACCCAATGTTTCCTTTCACAGACTTGGTTTGAATTTTCAGCATTTGCAGATTTTCCTCATATTTGAGTAAATTTAGTGGCAAGTTTGACTTATTATTTTCTAATATATTTGTGTTTTAAATGTCGCTTTTATTTGCACATTGTACTTGGAGGTGAAAACGCATCAGTAGCTTGTCAGGAACTGATTGCATACTTGCGGAGATTGATGGTTTGTCCAATAGGTTGTATTTTCACTAAATGTCTCTTTTTCTGAAGATATTTATGATCTGTTTCTTTATACAATTAGAGGTTTTTGATTAGAACTTTAAAACCAATTATCATAGATCATTTAACTGGTGGATTTTAATCAACATAACAATAGGGCTAATTGGCATGCTTTGCCCACCAGACATTTCCCATATCCTACGGATAACTGACAGGCAAAACATTTAATTAGATAGAGAGATGTGGAAATTTATTTTGCAAACGGAAGGAAATCAGGGGCAAGCAGCAGGTAAGCTTAGTGCTGGATGAACACACATGCCACTACAGATGCTGGAATCTTGAGCAAAACACAAAGTGCTGAAGGAATTCAGCAGCTCAGGCAGCATCTGGGGAGGGAATAAATAGGTGATATTTTGCATTTTCTGACTGATTGGGGTATGGGGGAGGAGAAAACTGAAAAAGACACAAAGTCTGATCACAGAGATACAGGTGAGGGGGAGGGGTTGATTGGCAGATGCGTGGAGTATGTGACAAAGGCTAGAAGTGAAAAGGAGACAGAAGGGTGTAGATAAGGAGAGGTGGGAAGGTGTCCTCTCATTGAAGGGTCCTTACATACTGTACTTCATATCAGTGGATTTTGAGAGCTAGCCACAAGGAAGAGAGGCGGAGGATGAAGAAACAATGAACAAAAATGTCAAGACAAACAAGGGAAAACCAGCACTCGGCCATAATGTTGAACAGATGTTTGATGTTATAGGAACCAACAGCAACTTTGGCATCCACAACGCTGGAAAAGATCCTGCAGTCCATGAGCCCAATTTCAAAGTATCCCTCAACACCCAATTATCTAAACGTTCCTCAGATATTTCTACCACATTAGCTGCTCCACTGCTTCCTGGATGTCCATTCCATAGATTTACTTCAAGCTGCATTAAGTAGTTAAAATCTTCCTTTACCTTAAGTTTAAAGTACGCAGTGTAGAGATTGGCATCTGTACTCTAATACTGAGAACTTCATGCTGGACCATGGCATTTTTCATTGAATGTTAAAAAAGAAAACAATTGCCTTTAAAATGATAAATCAGTCCGAAGAAGGGTCTTGACCTGAAACGTCACCCATTCCTTCTCTCCAGAGATGCTGCCTGCCCCGCAGTTACTCCAACATTCTGTGTCTATCATCCATATAAATGAATATTCCCTCTATTTCATCTTTAAACCAGTAATGTACAGGAGATATCATAGTATTAGATAACCATCTGAGTCTATGCATCCCAGCATAAGACACACAGCACTCATCCAAATAGTTATCCAGCTTCCTTCTGAATATATTAAACATCAGAACCACAAAATCTATTCCTGATCTCTAATCACATCTAAAATTGTGAAACTGTTCAAAATAAGTTGGATTTTCAGCTCAGCTACACAGTATACGTATGGATCAGGCTTTTAAAAATTCCCTGTCGCACACCCTTAATCTTTTCTGTAATCATAATATATTTAATCTTACTCCTATTAACAAATTATTGAAAGGTCACTGCACACAGATTTAAAGTAAAAAGCACAGTAATTTGCAAGGCTACAAGGAAACAAATGGGAGAATGGGAATTAATAAGTTACTGAGAGCTAGCACTGACTGATGGCCCTAAGGGTCTCCTTTGATCCCATTATAACTATGATTCCATCTGTATCTCTGCAAGTCCCTGACTTGGAACCCGTCACTGGAATCATTGTACTACGTTTAAAAAAAAATTCTCAACACTCAATTTTCTTTTCAAGGTAACATTAGCCTGTTCCAATGGAGCATCGCTCATGATTTATCAAAATTATAACAGCAGTTTGTTTTAGACTCAAGATGCCCTTGAAATTAAACCTAGTATTTATGCAACTTTGTTGATAACAGCTTCACACTGACTGGAAACATTTAGTGAAGGATGAATAATCACACAGCAATAGATTAGTGAACCTTAACAACCTTTCAGAAGATGGAACTTAATGATATTTTTAATGGCAAAAATACAAAGGAAATAAAAATCAATCTTTGTGAAATGCAGAAGAAAATACTGTACATTCTAAAGGATTGATTGCAAGTCTCGAAAGGAATACATTATAAAACAACATTAAACAGCTGTTAGCAGATTGTGATATTTTAGAATTCACAAACATGCAAAATGTTCTGGTAGAAGTAAAAAATATCTCAGTAGCAATGATCGGTTCCAGGTGTGCTTTCAATCAAGCGAGCAACTATCATAACTCATTTGTTCTTGTATCAATCTCAACTCATTTTAATTCATAATCACACGAGAGATAAACAGCTCAAAGATGCTGCAAAGCCAGGCCGATGTGAAAATGTCATTTATTTCCATAATTAGCAAGGTTGAGAGGTCAGTGCATGTACTCTCACTGTGAATTTATACTTTTGATGATTTTTTGTCATCATGAGGGATGTCAGTGCCAGAAAATGAAACACATTAATCACTGTCAGATACAGTATGGGGCTTGATGCTAAATGCTTTATTTTATTGTGCCATAATCTGAACAATTTAACATGATACCTTCTAGATAAGAACTTCCAAATAATTTAAAATTATTAAGGGAAATTAGTAATTTATTACAGAGCTGCTTGAAAGGTCTTTACTTAGATATTAGGCGAGACAACAGATTGGGTACTGTGGCTTTGGCCCCTTTCATCAAATTGCATGTCTTCTCTGCCCTCCACAGACACTGCGTCTGACCCCAGCCCCAAACCCTGTCATGTTTTCAGCATTCTCCCCTCCCAACCTCCCCCTCTACAATGCTGAATGATCTGTCCTCAGCAGAGGCCTTCTCTTTGTACCCCTGTGCCAACACTCAACGTGTTCTGATCCAGCCAAGACGTCGAGCTCTTCTTCCATCACTTCCGCCACCATGCCTATTTTTCAGCCAAGGAATCCTCACCTCCGAATGACGACCCCTTCTCCTGTCTCCAACATTCCTCCTCCGCCTGGGCTCCCCTTGCTGGCCTTCTACTCCCTTTTGACCCTTTCATCTCCAATTGGTGCCATGACATCAACCATCTCAAATTTTCCACTCCCCTCACCCACTACAATCCCACCCCCTCCAAACGTGCAGCGGTCTGCTCACTCAACACCAACACTAATATTGCCGTCAAACCCGTTGACAAGGGAGATGCCATTATAGTCTGGCAGACCTATGTGCTGAGGCCAGGCCAGGAACTCTTGGGACACCTCCTCATATATGCCCCATGACCCCACTGATGAACACCAGGCCACCATCAGTTATCCCATATTCTCAATGACTCAATGACTCCGTCTCTGCTGCATCTGCTCCTAAGGTGAGGTTTTCCACCATGGCTCCCACCTCCCCCACCCTCACCCCCACCCTCTCTCCCTGCTGTTTTAAATGGAGCCCTCACATGTGAAAATATCACAGATGAAAGCTGACAACTTAACTTTTCTGATCTTGAAGACTGTCTTTTGCAGCAGATCTACTGATAGAGATCAAGAAATGTTGTTTAAATAATTAAGTCAGAAACCAGACAATAATGGATAATAGTAAAAGAAAATGTTTAAAGCACGATAGAAGATTGACAATGCCAAATCTTTACATGCATTGTGTACCACATGTTGAAAACTAAATTATGAGAATTATTACTAATCAGTGTCTAAAAAATATCTGATGAATAATGCTGCTTGGAAACTCTAGGTTATACTTTATCATTGTCCTTCTGAGCTTTTAGTTACTATTGATCAACTTGGGGACTTAGTTTTTCAAGGACAAGACAAGTTGCAGAAAATGTGACAATTTTTTTCATCATTCTACTCAGACGGCAGGAGAAAAGCAGCACAATAAATAAGCTGTTCATTGATTTAAAAGGGAACATTTGTTGATATGACATTACAACAATTGCATTTAAGAATAGATTTCTGCCAAACCTATAAATAATAAAGCTCAATACACTTTCTTTTCCTCAATTTAATCTTTCCTCCTGAAGCCATCTCTTGAAAACTTACCCTTTATTCTTTGATATTGAGGCAAAGCGTTTGATAATGAAAACTGTTACAGCTAACCCAAAAATGTCTCCATTTCATATTTGTATACTGAGACTTACTTGAAAACTGAAAAATCTGTCATTCTTATTTTGTTCTTGTTTATTTCTGCAGAAAGCAGAACTCCTGCTGTTCCACATATTTTCCAACAATAAATGCATCAAGTCAAGTCAAATTTATTTATCACATACACATACACGATGTGCAGTGAAATGAAAGTGGCAATGCCTGCGGGTTGTGCACAAAAAGAAATGATGTATTTACAATGTGACCTGTTGGGAGATCGTATTGCATGACATTTTAAAATGGCATATAGATCTTGTTTTTGTTCCAATAGAAATAAAATTGTATATATTACAGTTTGAGAAAATATGTCCAAAGTCAGGAAAACCTGTGGTGGGTACAGATATAAACATTCCTGCAGCGGATTCCCAGGTTACGTAAGACCTGATTTAGGAAAATCTTACTTTACCCAAATTTTCTCAGACTTCTCTCAGTTATAGTATTTTATCAGCATAATATAGAAATTAGGCATAGAAAAAGCCAATCCCTTCTCCAAATTCTCCTTCAGGTAAGATCAAACATTATGACCCTCACCCACCTCTCCTTAGTACACAGTTTATGTTATTAAACTGCCGATAGCTTTCTGGCTGTTAAGCAGATCAGCTCCCACTGTCACTCCACCTGGACTGCATTTAGACAAACACTTGCACCTGCAACTCCGATCACCTACAGTGACCATCCCTGGTTTACTCTTTACAAATCAGTGCCCAAAGGCTAAAAATGTCATGTTACAATTTGGGGGGAAATTGTTTGTTTCCAACTTACTGAAAATTCAGCTTGTGGATATTTCCCAGCAATGTAACCCTTACATAATCTAGTGATTTATTGTATTTGTACTTCCATCTTAAGTTTTAGTTTAGTTTAGAGATACAGCATGGAAACCAAGTCCACGCTGACTTTCAATCACCCATTCACATTACTTCTACGTTATTCCACTTTCTCATCCATTCCCTACACACTAGCGGCAATATTACAGAAGCCAATTAACACAAAAACCTGCATGTCTTTGGGTAGTGGGAAGAAACCAGAGCACCCAGAGGAAACCCATGCAATCACAAGGAGAACATGCAAACTTTACTCAGACACCACCGGAGGTCAGGACCAAACCCAGGTCTCTGGTGCTGTGAGGCAGCAGCTCCATATGCTGCACCACCTTGCCACCAAAAGAGGTCATGCAAATCTTGATAAATGGTGAGCAATTGCAGCACTTGGTGAAACCCAAACAAATGCATCCATGAGCAGGTTGTTGGCAAGAACATCTAAAGTAATGGTACTTTGTATTACTTCCATCTCTTTGCTATTGGGGTGACAGCAATCTGAATGGGTAGAACCAGCTTGTTAGTTTTTGTCCTGCATTTTAGACATACCAGAGAACTTTTCAAAAAACAGTGCTTAAATGTCTATTTTAACTGTCTAGACAGCTACCACGGTGAGAATCGAACCCAGGTCTCCGGAGCAGGCGGCAGGTGTCTGAAGCCTCTCAGAAGATCTTCCAGCTGCGCAACTGTGGAAAGTGGAAATCTGCACCACTGAAGATAAGTGGGATGTTCTCTGAGAAACATCCAGTGTCTAGTTCTATTCATTCCTCAGGTCATGAAAGGAGTTTGCCCCTATGATACTAGAAACACACATAGAGATCAACAACTGAACCAAAATGAATGAAGGACAAATCGGAGGTCAGATATTCTTCAGCGGCTGACTTATCTACAAAGCATGTCAGGAGTATAAATACTTTGCGCCTGCTTGTACGAGTACGGCTTTGGCACTATAGAGGACAAAGCAGCCTGCTTCATCAGCATTCTAAACAATTCCTCGCTGGAGCACTGTGGCAGTAAGATGTAGCATTCACAAAATGATCACAGTACCATGCATTCACAGTGACCTCTACCACTCTGAGATGGAATGCATCCCCAGGTGTTAAAGGAAGCAAAAAAAAAATTTAAACGGAGAGGCCCTGGCCATAGTCTTCCCTACATTATTAGATTAACGAGAAATGGTCGAGGTCTCGCATGATACATTAGTCCATAAGGTTAGATCACATGAGATCCAGGGTGAGCAAGCCAACTGGATACAAATTTGGCTTGGTAGGAGCCCGAGGTGGTAGCTGAGGGATGGTGGGGAAAATTCCAGGAGCAATCAGAGAAATAATTACCAGTGACATCGGACAGATGTGAATTGACTGGAAAAGGGCAATGTTGATTTTTTTAGGAAAAACCATGCCTTGCTTGATAATTTTACTTTGAATAACAGAGAGGGAAATGACGTCCATAACATATCATGTAAAGGCTTCACATAAAAACACAAGCCCATGGAATGAAAATGGCTGCAATGGTGTAAAAGTAAAATTGAATAAGTAACACCAAATAGACATATTTCATATTTCGTTTGGGTAGCTTACAACCCAGCATTATGAATGTTGAACTTTCTAGTTTTAGGTAACTTTTACAAACACTCCCCTCCCCCTCCCCCTTCCCTCCTTCCTCCACTAACAGTTGGTTAGCCAGCTCCACAGTTTGCCACGATGTATCCCTCGGGATCACTGTCCCTAACCAACAAGTGACCTATCAGGGAACCACCCTGGCTGGGGTCACCTGTTAATGGCCCTGATTTGGCCTGGTCTTTTCTTGCTTCCGGTCTCCCGCCTCTACAATCAGTCTGCAGAAGGGTCCCGACCTGAAATGTACCCTATCAAATTTCTCCAAGAGATGTTACCTGACCCGCTCAGTCACTCCAGCACTTTGTGTTAGCCAAATAGTCATAGGTTATTCCACATACTGCCTGAAAACAATTGGTGGCATTTCTCAGCGGTTTAAGAAACATTTAGGTACATTAAGACAGGTTTAGAGGGATGTGAGCCAAACGCAGGCATGTGGGACTAGTGCAGATGGGACAGTGTGGGCAAGTTGGGCTGAAGAGCCTGTTTCCACGCTATATGACTATTGATACTAGGACTATTGATACACGTCCCTGCACCTCATTCACAAAGTGCTGGAGTAACTCAGTGAGTCAGGCACCATCTCTGGAGGACATGCAAAAGCGACAATTCGGGTCGGGACCCTCCTACTCTAGATTCCAGCATCTGCAGTTCCTTGTGTCAATTTTTGTTTCCTTGATTATCTCGATAGCAAGTGTTGGTAAACATTTCAGCAAACCAAACTTTCAAAGATAAACTGGATTCTATCCTGACAGCTAGAAAATGAGAATTATCACAAGCAAATTCAGATAATCTGAGATGCCTTTAAACACATCGTAGCACTCAATTTGTTGTTAATTAATGTGGGAATGCGGCAAATAACTGAGTCATGTGCTGATGGAATGCGTGATTACATCAGGACAATGCTTGCAGGGACCTTAATTCAACTGGAAATAGCGGAACACATGATTACACACCACACATTTAATAAGTAATCTCCAAACACCAGGACTTCTTTAAACTAGCTTCCGTTGTCCGTTTTTTGTTACATCCTTATTCCTCTATGACAGGGCTACATAATTCCATTCTCCAAAATCTCTTCTGTGAGGCAGCATAATGCTGTTAGCTAGCAAGATATTCACCTACAATAAGCACCGCCCAAGGCAATCAAACAATCAGCCCACATGATGTCCAGATATGCAGAATCCCAGTCAGATACAATGGTGCCTTTTTAAACTCAGCATGTTCAATAGCCACTGACAGCCAGCCATTGAACCCATTACCAGACAGAAATCTCTGGGTTGGGGAGATTGTGTAGCCAAAGAAAGATGGAAGATAAACAGAGAAAGTGATTGAGAGAGAGAAAGAAAGAAAGGGAGAAAGAAGGGGAGAGAGAGTAAAAGGGAGAGAGAAAAGGAGAGGGAGAAAGGGAGAGAAAGGGAGAGGGAGAAAGGGAGAGAGAGAAAGGGAGAGAGAGAAAGGGAGAGAGAAATTGAAAAGGCTGAGGGAATTACATTTTGAGTACCTGGAGTATTTGTCTTTGTAAATACCCCAAAGAGTCATTGGCATTATGGCAAAAATCTATAAATATCTGTACACAAAACTGGAAGAAGTGCAACTCAATTGCTGCTTCACCTGGAAGTGCTACAGAGGCTGATGCCTATGTATCAAATAACTGAACTACATTTTTCCACGAGTAGTAGTTCTACTCAATAACCAAAAGACTGGTCTCTTTTTTGCTCTGGCTTATTTTCACCCACATGTTTAGACCATAATGTTGTATCCTTATTGTTTTGATGTGTTTATGCTTTATTCTTAATAGTTAACTGTATGTTTGTGTTGTCATTTGTGAGCGGAGCACCAATACACATTCCTTGAATATGCACATACTTGGCCAATAAACTTATTCATTCATTCATTCATTCATTCATTCAATCTTTAATGTGTATTTTAACTAGTTTCTAACCATACATAAGTGAGTGAAGTAAATTAAATGAACTTAGTATCATATTTGAATTAGTTCTAATTGATGTCAAAACTACATTAATGCACAAATGTATCCCTTGTGATGCCACATTCACATTGAATACTATACAATAGATGTAATCTTACAAGAGACCAGCTTCACAATGTTGACACATAGTGAAAACCTCTGATATTTCAAAAACACTGTTATACAAGCGACTCAGCAACTCAACAACTAAAAAGAATGATGAATAACAAGACTGGGGTGATTTCATGGAGACAAGTGTCAAAGCATCAAAGGTTTACAATTTCAATATTTATTTTTGCCCCAAGAAAGCTTCAATAAGAACAGAGGGGATGTTAAACTTTGTGCTACTGAAAAACCTGTTCTGAAAGTTAAAGGCTGACAACGTTTACAGACAAATGCAAGCTTATGGGGGAAAATGCTGGTGTAACAAAGTGCTGGTGTAACTCAGCAGGTCAGGCAGCCTTTCTGGAGAACATGAATACGTGATGTTTTGGGTTGGAACCCTTCTTAAGACTCAAGCATATGGGGATACAATTCCAAATCAGAAGCAAGCCTATATGATAGCATTGAGTGTTTAGAGAATAGGAAGGTTATTTCCATGGAAAACCAATCTACCTATTTGGTTGGGACCGTCCAATGGTTTAGGATCAGAATTGGGTAATGTAAGACTTCACTGATTCATAACTCTATAGAAAGGAAGCCAATAAATGTTATATGATCAGATTCCAAAAAATAGAAATCCTAGACAGAGCAAAAAGGCTTTAAACAGAACTATACAATTGCATGGGTTTTATCCCAGTGTGTGGAAAAATACATAGATTTGGGAGGCATCATGTGGAAATACAATGGTACAATTTGTAAAGCCATTGCCCCCACATCGTTAGACTCGGTTCAATCCTGTCCTCAGATGCTATTTATGTGGTCCACACATTCTCCCTGTAACTCTGGAGTTCACTTCAGAGGGTCTGCTTACCTTCCATATTCGAAAGGCATGGTAGGCTAACTGGCCTGAGTAAATTGCCCTTAATGTGTAGGTGAATAATAGAACCTGGGATGCTGGGGTTGTTCATAAGAGAGTGTGGACAATAAACTTGGGATTAATGTAGGATTCGTGTAAATTGCAGTTATTGAAGCAAAGTTAATATGGAAATATATATCCAACACAGTGGAGTAGTTGGTAGGTTAACTGGCCAGAGTCACGACTAAAATTCTCTGGATGCTTTCAAGAGAGAGTTAGATAGAGCTCTTAATGATAGCAGAGTCAGGGGTTATGGGGAGAGGGTAGGAACGGGGTACTGATTGAGAATGATCAGCCATGATCACATTGAATGGTGGTGCTGGCTCGAAGGGCAGAATGGCCTACTTCTGCACCTATTGTCTATTGTCTATTGTCTAATAGAGGTAATGGATCGACTGGGCTTATATTCACTGGAATTTAGAAGGATGAGAGGGGATCTTATACGAACACATCAAATTCTTAAGGGATTGGACAGCCTAGATTGGACAGGCTAGATGCAGGAAAAATGTTCCCGATGTTGGGGGAGTCCAGAACCAGGGGTCACAGTTTAAGAATAGGGGACTGAGATGAGAAAAAACGTTTTCACCGAAAGAGTTATGAATCCGTGGAATTCTCTGCCACAGAAGGCAGTGGAGGCCCATTCACTGGATGTTTTCAAGAGAGAGTTAGATATAGTTCTTAGGGTTAACGGAATCAAGCGAATGGGGTACTGATTTTGAACGATCAGCCACGATCATATTGAATGGCGGTGCTGGCTCGAAAGGCCAAATGGCCTACTCCTGCACCTATTTTCTATGTTCTATGTATCCACAATTTACAAAACAGTTGCCTTCCTAAAAACATTTTGTGAAGCAAAATGTAAATTGAAAAGGCTGAGGGAATTACATTTTGAGTACCTTAGTACAGCGTATTATTATGGATGGGGAGTGACGTACCTGGAGTATTTGTCTTTGTAAATACCCCAGAGTCATTGGCATTATGGCTAAAATCTATAAATATCTGTACACAAAACTGGAAGAGGTGCAACTCAATTGCTGCTTCACCTGGAGGTGCTACAGAGGCTGATGCTTATGTATCAAATAACTGAACTAACAGGAAAATTAAAGACGTACCATTTTTAAGATTAATGAGGCATTCAGATTAATCAATGGAAAGGATTAACAAAATAATGACCAATGATTAAACTAAAAATAACTGCAGTTCAAGGAATATGGACAAACAGCCAAAAGGCATGTTGTAGACAAATGTCAGGATCTAGATATCCACAGAATGACAAGAGTTGTACTGCCAAAACATATGGAATAGTTCAATAAATGTGTGATGAGATTCATAGGTTTTAATAATAGCTAAAATGCACAAAAAATCACCTCCTTCATCTTTACTCATCTGTGAAACAGACTAATAGTTAAAAATCATCCACAGTTCCGGGTTTAATAAAAATTATACTAGTGTCCATTAACCTATTAAATCAAAGAATAATAAAAATACTGCCTTGTAAGATGATTATTTACGCTTAATAACCTGCTCAATTTCAGCAAGCCTGCTGATCAAATATCAGTTAATGAGGCAAAGTGCTTTTTCATTGTTGAGCACGTTCTTAATGTTTGTGCAAGGCACAATCCTTAACTGAATATCTTAGCATGATTTTTATTTGGATATTAAAAGCTCCATGTATTTTCTTGTGATAAGAGAACACTTTGCATATCCATTTACAATCAAACAAATGATTAATACTTCAATGGTGTAATACATAAGACATAACACGGATGTTAAATGTATACTTCTCAACTGTATTTACTCAGGAGGAATGGAGCAAAGGATTTGAGAGAAATTAGTGGTGATATGTTGGATTACAAAAGAGGAAGTGTTAATAGTCTTAAAGAATATTAAATTGTATAAAATCCCAGGGCCTGGTTAAGTATATCCTTGGGAAATTAGGGAAGAACTTGCTAGGGCCACAGCAGAGATAATTGCCTCATCAGAGGTACAAGAAGACTGGAGGTTGGCTAACATTGCACCTTTATTTAAGCAGGGCTGTAGGGACAAGCCAGGGAACTACAGGCCAATGAGCCTAACATCAGTCGTGGGTAAGTAACTGGAGGGGTTTCTGAGGGCCGTGATCTACCAGCACTTGGGTAAGCTAGAATTGGTTAAGGTTAGTCAGCATGGTTTTGTGCTTGCATTATCATGTCTCACAATTCCGATAAGAGATTTTTGAAGAAGTCATCAAGATGTTTCACGAGGGCAGGGCAGTGGACTTTAGAAAGGTTTTGCATGCAAGGCTAATCTAGGTTAGTTCACATCGGATCCAGGATGAACTAGCCAACTGGATTCAAAATGTACTTAGTGGAAGGGGTTACAGGGTATTGGAGGGCTGTTTTATTGATTGGAGGCCTGTGACCATTGCTATGCTGCAAGAATCTGTACTGGCTCCACTGTTATTTGCCATCTATATCAATGATTTGGATGACAATGTAGTTAACGGGATAAGTAAATTATCCCGGTGCTGGCTCGAAGGGCCGAATGGCCTACTCCTGCACCTATTGTCTATTGTCTAAATTTATAGATGACACCACGATTGGTGGTATAGTGGGCAGATAGGAGGGCTAACTAAGTTTACAATAGGTTTTGGATCGGTGAGGAAGGTTGGCCAAGGAATGGCAAATGGAATTTAACCCTGTCAATTGTGGCGTGATGCATTTTAGTGTGCCAAGCCAGAGCAGGACTCACATAGCAAGTCTACATAGATTGGAGGTGGCACAGCGGTAGAGCTGCTGCCTTACAGCGCTAGAGATCCGGGTTCGATCCTGACTATGGATGCTGTCGGTACGGAGTCTATACGTTCGCCCTGTGACCCCATGGGTTTTCTCCGGGTGCTCTGGTTTTCACCCACATTCCAAAGATGTGCGGGTTTGCAGGTTAATTGGCTTCTGTAAATTGTTTGTGTGTAGGATAGAACTAGTGTTGGTCGGCTCGGATTCAGTGGGCTGAAGGGCCTGTTTCCATGCTGTATCTCTAAACTAAACTAAACATAGAGTTTATTATAGAGCAGAGAGAACTTGGGTAGAAGTACACAGTTCCCTGAAAATTGCAATACAGAAAGACATGTGATGGAAAAGGTGTTTGGCACATTTGCTTTCATTGGCAAGGGTATTGAGTACAGGAGTTGGGACTGCATGCTACCCATGAGACCACATTTGGGAGTGTTTAGATCTGGTTGTTCTGTTATAGGATGGATGTCATTAAGCTGGATAGATTCACCAGGATGTTACCAAGACCTGAGAGCTTGAATTATAAGGAGACGCTTGATAGGCTGGGATGTTTTTCTAGGAGGCTGAGATGTGACCTTATAGAAATGTATAAAATCATGAGCGACATGGTTATAATCTTTTCCTCATGGTAGAGGAGCAGAGGAAGGCAGAGAGGGGAAAGAATAAAAAAAGGTGCGAGGGGCAATTTTTTCCCCCATAGATGATGGTGCATATATGGAATGACCTACCAATGGCAGCTCGACGAGGTGGGCATAATTAATGGTGGTGATTAAAAGACATTTAGACGTACATGAGTAGGTGATCTTTAGAGGGATATTGACCAAATGCTAGTAAGTGTGACTTGCTCAGTTATAAAACCTGGTCGGCATGGAAGAGTTGAGCTGAAAGGCCCTTTTCTGTGCTGCATGATTCTATGATTGTATGACTTGAAGATATCTAGGCAACGCCCACATTATGAGGGAATTGCATTCTTAGAAACAAGTTCATATCTATATTAACCATAACGCAAAGCTGTATGTGCCAAGAATTTTGGCAGTTATTTTGTATTAAGAAAAGATTTGTTGCAAATATGTGCAAGAGAGAAACAAATGAGGGATGGAAGCAAAACGACAGAAAAGACAAATAGAAGGTAGACAGGGGCCACAGAACGAGAAGCATAAACAGGGGGCAGAAAACCAACCACAAACACTACGGTTAATCTTTTTGTACAGAATGCCTTTCCTATGGATGATTTAATGAAACGTTAAGCTACTCATGTGGAAAACCAAAATATAAATCTATGGCCAACAGAGGTAACTTCTCACTGAATCATACCTTGCTTTGTGAGTGCCTTCCTAAGTGCTGGTGTGATCATTTCTTTTGGTTCTTCCGTTACTTTCTTCCGCAGGGCACGCTTGGACAATTTGAGCTTTGCTGTTTCTTTGTTCACTTCCTCCTTCTGCCATAGAGGATAGGGAGCAGAATTAAGAAGTATCACAGGTTACGAAATAAATTTTCTACCATGCAACACTATACAAAAGATAATGGACATTTTGGGAATTGAAAGCAGGAGTACATCTATTTTCTTAAGTACATGCAATATGGATATTATAGGCAATAGACAATAGGTGCAGGAGTAGGCCATTCAGCCCTTTGAGCCAGCACCACCATTCACTGTGATCATGGCTGATCCATAATCAGTACCCCGTTCCTGCCTTCTCCCTATATCCCTTGACTCCGCTATCTTTAAGAGCTCTATCTAACTCTCTCTTGAAAGCATCCAGAGAATTGGCCTCCACTGCCTTCTGAGGCAGAGAATTCCACAGATTCACAACTCTGAGTGAAAAAGTTTTTCCTCATCTCCGTTCTAAACGGCCTACCCCTTATTCTTAAACTGTGGCCCCTGGTTCTGGACTCTCCCAACATTGGGAACGTGTTTCCTGCCTCTAGCGTGTCCAATCCCTTAATAATCTTATATGTTTCAATAAGATCCCCTCTTATCCTTCTAAACTCCAGTGTATACAAGCACAGTCGCTCCAGTTATAAGGTATGGAGAATAAAATCCTTAGCCTTATTGATTTCCATCAGTATCAATGTCTGGCCACAAGTCACTGTTTTGTCTCTTCAATTACTGTTTTGATGGGTTAATTCCCATGAGCTAAATTCCCCCTTAAAAATGACATTCAAAGTGGCTATTGTGCCTGATGGAATAATTTCAGCACTAGACTTCAGTCCAAATTCAATCTCGATATTATCCACGATAATCCAGAAAGTCTGGCAGAAAGGATAACAATAAACCACTGCACATAACCATGGAATAAATACACAGATTTAAGATATTAGATATTTACCAGTACGATGCAAAAATAAAACACTCAAAGCTTTAAGAGAAACATTGGTTTAATAGAACTGACAAAATTGTCCTAGCTACACAGAAAATCAGGCACACTTGCACATGCTCATATTCTAGATTATTGATCTTTTTTGAGATAACCCTTTAGTGAAAATGATAATTAAAGTTTCCAAAATATTTGTTATGATGAAAAATGTAATTTATATTACAAGTACTAGAAAGACATAGTTCAATTACTGGGGAGATAGAAATGTGTTGAAATATTTTTGCAGGATGTATTTTGAGCTACTGAATTGATTCACTATCTTTTATTGGGAAGCCTTTCTCACTGCTTGTCCATACATTGCTATCATAGTGACTGCTCCAGAGATTCAGTGGCAGATTCTGGATTTATGTACCTTCCTTTTGATGTAGGTGATCCCAGTCTTGACTCTGATTCATTCCTTGAGTCAGGCTGTGATTATAAAACTAAGATCACAATAGTGCAAAGGAATTTGATATGACGCTTTGAGGAAATAATCACTGTATGCTACACGTTTCATTCATTGATCGTCAGCATTCTCTAACTTTAGTCAATAAAGTCTGTGGATTGCTGGAGACAGGGAAGGTGCAGCTGAGCTGACAAAAGAAAGGTGGCCAGGGGTGGAATGTTAATTTTATTCGAATGTTAATGGATGAATATAGATCAATAATATTTTTAAATAAATGGATTTTCCTCAAAAGTAGGAGAACCGTCTACCTTAGACATTTTTCTGTCGCTGTTACTTTTCTTTCTTCCCATTATACTTTTGCCTCCTTATATCTGACCTTTGTTTATTTACCCTCATCTTTAATTCATTCTTTCTCCTTTCTTGTTAATAGCAGGTGCATTTGCTGATGCAATTTGGTGATGAATTAGTCTGGGTTACTGATGGCTTTGGTTTGAGAGTCAGGATGGGTGCAAGAAGATTTAGCTTGTGGCATTGACAGCTTTGATTTACAGGTGTTGGATCACATGCCAACAAGTAAAATCAAAGTGACTGCACTCTGTTCCACTTACCAGATATTTATTACCTCAGCTCCCTTACCATTCCCAAACATCTTCAGTTCCTTTAACCCTTTTTAGTAATCATACCCATATCTTTACCCTCTTTAGCCTCCACCCGTCAGTTTCTGTGCACACCTCATGCTTCCCTCCTCATTCTTTATGAACTCAGCACCCGTTCCATCTCCTTGTGATATATTTCCTTGATCTGTACCTCTCCTGCCCTATTACTCTCTTATCTCTTCGCAATACCGTTACAAGTTTGGTCACTTCTCTCTGGAGAGTTTGGGTACAACATAACTAACTTGTTAAAAGTTAGGCTATGAATTATTTGGGAGAAGCTTAATTTGTAATGCTCAGATATCCCCTGTATGAAAATGTTAAACATCATTAATACATTTTGTAGCCAATAGGCATCAGTGAAGGAATCATAAGGATGGGAAGAATAGACGGATATTGAATATGCATTTTTAATCATAAAAGTGTAAACAGATGGTATTTCAGCCGAATTCTGAAAGCAACAGCTTGTGTCCTGGTACATTTCCTCTGGAGGAATAAACATATTACACAGGCTGGGATGAAGGTGTAGAACTGGTGTGAATACCTTCAGATATTTGATTTAATGTAGCTGGCACCATCAGCCGTACTGAGCAGTTGTCTAAACAGGATGTGCCAATAATATATGAGTTGGGACATAATAAAAAAAACATTTGGACCACATTTGGAGGATGTGTGCAGTTCTGGTTGCCATGTGTGCAGGAAGGATGTGATTGCACTGGGGGAGAGTGCAGAGGAGATTCACCAGGATATTCAAACAATCTGCATCACTTACTGCTCGACATGTTGAGGTTGCCTGATGCTCCAGATGAGCAGGTTGCCTGCTGCTCCAGATTCTAACATAGGCAGTGTCATGTCACCAGCATGTTGGTTGGATTGGAAGACTTTAGTTATGGGGTGAGATTGATTAGGCTGGTCTTATATTCCCTGGAGTGAAGAGGGTTGAGGGGTGACGTGATAAAAGTATGTAAGATTGTGAGAGGCATAGATAGGTTAGTCAAAAAAAAATCCCATTATAAGAGTATGAAAAACAAGAAAGCATAGATTTAAAGTGAGAAGGAGTCTTAAAGGGGATCCGCAGAGTAAGGTTTTTTTCTCTCTCTCTCACACACAAGCACGCGCGCACACATGCACGCACACAGTTGTTGTCATCTGGTACACAACGCCAGAAGAGGTGGTATAATCAGATACAATTACTATGCTTAAAGGGGCATGTGAAAATCACTTAACTAAGCAAGACATAGATGGATACAGATCTAATGCAGGCAATTGGGATAAGTGCAGATGGGCATAATGTTCGGTATGGACATATTGGGACAAAGGGTCAGGTTCTGTACTGTACAACACCATGACTCCAAAGCCAAAGATGAGCAACAGTCACTGCTAATGAGCAACAGTCATGCTTTAATCTGGGAGGAATTGGATGGGGTACCTGTTTCTTGCGGTTGGTTGGGAGATATTCAAAAAAGTGATGGATAGGGAACATCTACCAACCCCATAATTGAGAGTGCTTGTGCACAAAAAGGTAAAAGGCAGGCAGTTGACCAAGAATTCTTTCATGCTCGCATTAGGTTCAGACCTTGACTCACTTAAGAATACCAGGAAATAACAGGGTTTGATTAAACGATCCGCTGAACAGGAATTATCACATCTGAGCAGTATTTCTGTTTTGTATTTTTGTGATAGCTTAGTAACTGCTATTTCCGGAGGTATCGACATAACCTCTCCTTTCCTTGATTCAATGGGTAACAAGCAATTTTTGGCAAATAATAAAAAATCTTATATCTCAACCTTGCAAGAATCCAATGTCCATTTTGTTTAACCTCGAACCATTTTGTTACAGCAGCCTCTATCCAAGATGAAAGATGTCCTCCTCCCTCTTTCCCATCCAGCCTAAATCTGACACACATCGCAAACAGTGTAATGGTACTGAAGTTGTCAAGGGATTTGTGCTGGAAAGCCATAGTGTAAGGCTCAGTTTCCAGAGGCCAAAGCCTTTGCAGGAAGCAGTAAATGGCCCAGAGTTATGCGCTCAAAAGCCAAAGCAGTGAAAATATAGATGTTGGGCAGAGAGAAAAATTAGGACTTAGAAATGCAAATCAAGCAAATAGCAAAAAAACACAAAGAAAATACAATTTGTAAAGATTACAGGTTTGATTTCTTCCTAAATTCATACTTCTAAAATTTGTTGAGGGACACAAATCGGAGCAGCAGTGCCACCTAGTGCCAGGGAAAACCAAGAAAAGACACAGAGCAACAGAACCACCTGGTGTCTGATATGGGTATTGAATTAACATTTTATACATCCTCACATTATGGAGGGGTCGAGTTCCTTGAAAACTGTCCAAATCTCGATTATCTGTAACATGACGCCACTTTCCCCACTATGTTTGACTTGCTGCCATTATTTAATGCTGATTAAATCCTCTTTGATACTTTTTGCCACTTGAGAAGTTACAGTAGCTAATTAACCTACCAGCACACTGAAAGGTTTGGATAGAGTGGATGTGGAGAGGATGATTTCCACAAGTGGGAGAGTCGAGAACTAGAGGTTATAGCCTCAGAATTAAAGGACGTTCCTTTAAGAAGGAGATGAGAAGGAATTTCTTTAGTCAGAGGGTGGTGAATCTGTGGAATTCTTTGCCACAGAAGGTTGTGGAGTCAATGGATATTTTTTAAGGCAGAGATGGATAGATTTTTGATTAATACGGGTGCCAGGGGTAATGGGGAGAAGGCAAGAGAATGGGGTTAGGAGGGAGGCATCGATCAGCCATTAATGAATGGTGGAGTTGACTTGGTGGGCCGAATGGCCTAATTCTGCTCCTATCACATGACCTTATGACCACAACTTTGGGATGCAGGAAAACAATGGAGCAGCTGATGGAAACCCACCCAATCACAAGCAGTACACATGAGCTCCAGATCAAACCCAGATCTCTGGAGCTCTGAGGCAGTAGTGCTAACTGTTGCGCCATCTTGCTGCCCTTTGAATATATTGAGTGCACTGTATTTAGCAAGATTGGGTTTGACCTGCTTCTTGTTAACAGGTCACACTTGGGCAATTTTCACATTGCTGCATAGATTCCATGGTCCTGGAACAGCTTGGATGGCTAGAACCACAGCTACCTCTGTAGAACAAGGTTTCACCATTATAGCCGTAATGTTATCAGACCCCAAAGCTCTTGATCCAGGGCTCTCAGCCATTTCTTGAGGACCGGCTTTTAAAATAGGAGGGATCTCAGGAAGGAGCTGAGTTGGCACCTGGCTGAACATAATTATGGATGCTTCTGCCTTGTCTTTATCACCTACATGCTGGGCCCCCAACATAACGTTCTTCTCCCATCAGTTTAATTTTTATTTTAGGAACTTTATGTTTAATTTTGGATTTTTGGAAGGACATGGGGAGAATAAACGTTAAAACAGAATATATTCCTTCAATCAAACATCCATAACTTCTGAGCTCACTGAACAACACATGTATTTTTCAGACCAATACTGGCATGTGTACTGTTCCTTTAAAAATAGGCAGAAACCAAACACCCAGATTTTTGTCTATTTTTAAAGGTACTTTTTTTTTAGAAAAAATTAATTGAAGCAAAAGAAACAAATCACCCAAGAGACTAATTAATTTAGGCAAAAGAAATTAAACAGGTATGCCATTAAATAATGTCAGTTTACAATAATTAATTATCTGAATAGACAGATGTGTGTTTTTATCTATTAAATGAATCATTTTCATTAATTTTGACAAAATGTGTGGTTATTCCAGACAAGTTAAATGGGGCTAGGTAGCTAATAATACACAGAACTAGATAAAACGTCTGTCATGCTCAAAATGGCAGGATCTATTAAATAATCACAAACTCATAAAACTCTTAGCATGCATCCTAAAACCCTCAAAGAATTATAAGGGGATGTTTTTCGAGTGTTCCATAAATTCTGGAGCAACATTCAAGGATTGTAAGATGACAAATGTGGTTTCAATGTTCAAAACAGAAGTATAGTTTGCAGCTCATGAACACTACCTAATATTAACAGGTTGAAGTATGCTCTGTCTGGGCAGAAGGTAATCACTCTGTCTGCTCTAGAACTGTTAATGTAATGGCTGGATTTTGAACTGCTCTGTCTGGGCAGAAGGTAATCACTCTGCCTGTTCTAGTACTGTTAATATAATGGCTGGATTTTGTGGTAACAACGGTTGAATTATCACTGGAGATGAATACTAAACATTTGGATATTAAAGGACATTTGGACATTAAAGAACATTTGGACGGGTACATGATTAGAAAGATATGGGTCATTTGCTGGCAGGTGGGACTAGTGTAGATGGGACATGTTGGCTGCATGGGAAGTTGGGCCAAAGAGCCTGTTTCCACACTATATGACTATGACTAAATAGTGATCATACAACAATATCCAGCAAATGCTGGGCTGCACTTTAGCAAGGAACTCAGAAATTGTCATTTGAGCTCCCGGTTCATCCACAAATTTAATTATATCAGTATTTTACTGAGATATTCAACATTTAATCATGCTGAACACAATGGTTAAAGTATGTATTTTACAGATATCGCCAAACATACTGGTATAAGATAGAACTTGTTCATTTCAGTGCATAAGCAGATTTTTAAAGGGTTATCTTAATTACTGCCAAACAACAACTCTGGCACCAAGAATTGACTTTTACAAGGGAGAGGTTTCTTCCTTCAGATTTTAATTGCTGATGAACATGACAATAACAACTTTTTTTTAAATTGCCATTTGTCCTCTCTCAAGGCAAGAGAGGCTTAGCAGCAAGGAAATTAAGACTAAATAATAAATATGATCTGAAGATAGAGATGAAATAATAGTTTTTAAAATAGATAAGAGTTTATCTTTCCATTAATTAGCTTGTTTTTGCATGTGTTTTGGTAATGAATTAACAATTCTAACCGACATATCCTGTAATATGATTACATTAAGGAGATGCACAACTCAGAAGTAGATGATTAAATACTATGAGCAACAGCAAACTGGCGGTGGTCTGCATCAATCAGTCATGTCTA
The DNA here is from genome assembly GCF_053455715.1 of Rhinoraja longicauda. Taxonomy (NCBI): domain Eukaryota; kingdom Metazoa; phylum Chordata; class Chondrichthyes; order Rajiformes; family Arhynchobatidae; genus Rhinoraja; species Rhinoraja longicauda. Next base: position 10,286,583 of record NC_135978.1, read on the forward strand.
TTCTTGAACACAGTCTTTCTCGTCTGTGTTTCCTTGAAGATGAAGTTGACCATTAAATTTTATGTTTTGCTGACTTTACCTTTATTGCAAACAGTACATATGTGGGACATGGTGAAATTCACACCTTAGGCAGATAAAAGAATATCTATCATAATTAAGTCTGAATCTCGTATTAAGCTGCTCAATTAGTCCAAACAAATTTCTTCAGGAACTGAACAAGGTTTCCTATGAGAATTGTCATGAAACCCGTAGAGGAAGTGCTAAAAGATAAAATAAGTTCAAAAAGCTCTGTTCATTTTTTTTGTGTGAAACCCAATACTAATAATTCCCTCATCAATTAATCATATTTGTTACTGAATTTAGTTATTTAGTTATTACTTCTATAAATTGTTTTGATCTTATTTTTCATGTACTTCATCGATTGAAACATTTGTCTTTGGCTAGAAACTCCAAAAAACAGCGAGGATATAAATTAATGTAAAAGCACTTATGAAGATGAGAATAATTATGTATATTCAAAATAACGAAATCATTACATATTTACACAATAATGAGTACATACTTCTGAAAGGTTTCTTGGATCTCAAGGCAAGAAGCGAGGCTTAGCAGCAAGGAAATTAAGACTAATTAAAAAATACGATCTAAGATGATAGTCGTTAAATAATAGATTTTTTTTTAAAGGCAACTTGCAGCAAAATGGCTAATGCTTCATAACAAAATACATTTCTTGCTGCCAGTATAAGGCCATCAACTGATGTTATAGGTTCAACTGTGCACATTTACAGAGCATCCAAGATCTGTGTGAGCCGTGAACATAATTTGCTTTCCAGTTTGTTTACAGTACATGGACATCCATGACAAGGTTGTCATTTTTGTCAAGGTTCAATGGTTCTTTATTATCCTTGCAGCATTTCAACATTTCAGGACCAGTGTTACATCACAAACCCCAGACTGACATTCAGAGCAACTGTGTCAGAGACAAAAGAGAAGAACCAAGGCCAAAACACAATAGACAAGACCAAAAGTAGCAGTGAACATATTTAAATTAAAACACAGGATTGTTATTTGGGACAACGGAAGAACAAGTGCCATTACCAAGATGATCTTTGAAAATTATTTTTATTTGACTAGAACAGTTCCTTTTAAAGTTTTAATCTCTCGTCCACCAACCAAATAATAAATGAAATTAAAAAACTCGACCAGCATGCATTTCACCACTGAGAAAATTATTTATATAAATCCAATGTACATTTTTGTGCAGGCTTTCTGTACCTTAATTTGGTTCTGTAGCTAACCCCTGTTTGAATGATAGTAATCATGGATGGCTGTTAAAGCAAAGCATCACTATAATAAATGAACTCGTACCTTTGTTTGTTTTATGTTGTTCATCACAGTGCCCAGGTCCTCGACATCAATGACAGATGCAGATTCTGTTGCATCTTCCACCCCTGATTCTTCTTCACTTGTTGTCTCAAACAGCTCTTCCTGGGGAAGACAATATGCCATTAGTGATGCAATCGAGCATGTAACTATGCCAAGAAGTAGTCCAGCACTACCAATCAAAAAACTGTTGTTGTTGTTGTTCGTCCTTCGGGTTCGAAGATGACCATGACTTCACTTTCAGTTGGAGGATTGGTGACTGTGGGTCCGGAAGTGACTGGTGAGGCCAATCCGGGCCCGGAAGGCACGCCCACACGTAGGACATAAGTGGATGGGTGCTGCAGTGGAAGCGGAGGTAGCCCGAGCCTTGCGCGCGGTGCGTTTCCTCTGGGCCTCTGCAGTGCGTCTGTTCTCAAAAAACTAACGTTACATTAACTACTATTGGCAGGAAGGAACAGAAATTAATATATACGGTAGCGCAGCGGTAGAGTTACTGCCTTACAGTGCCAGAAAGCTGGGTTCGATCCTGACTACGGGAGCTTTTCTGTACCGAGTTTGTTCATTCTCCCCGTGACCTGCATGGGTTTTCTCTGGAAAGCTCTAGTTTCCTCCCACACTCCAAAGACATACAGGTTTTTTATGCTAATTGGCTTGGTATAAATATAAATTGTCCCTGGTGTGTGTAGGATAGTATTAGTACGCGGAGATCACTGGTCGCCACGGACACGGTGGACCATAGGGCTGTAGCTCTAAACTAAAACTACACTAAAAAAAAATCATACTGGGAGCAAAATCCTCTCTCCTCATGATGACCACATATGGGAGAAAATACACCCTAGTGAAAACCCACAATTAACATAGCACTCAGTGCACAAGAACTGCATTCTATTGTCCCTCATGGTTAAATGGTCACACAACAATTTGGAAGATCTTCCTTTTTTCATTGCAAAAGGTAAGTTGGGCAACGGGGGATGGGGTAGATTGGAATGAATGCAGGGAAAGATTTAAAGCATCACCAAGCTAAGGCAGGATCAAGCTATTTATACAGAAGTCTGAAGAAGGGTCTCGACCCGAAACGTCGCCCATTCCTTCTCTCCCAAGATGCTGCCTGACCTGCTGAGTTACTCCAGCATTTTGTGAATAAAGCTATTTATACAATTCATTATCGAAACTCAACATAGAGTGATTAGGTATAAATGTGAAACCACTCCATTTATTGCTGCAAGTGGAATCAATCCTCTACCACACATAGAATTATCGGTAAGGGTTGTGAAAAGTAATGGAAAATTTAGAAATTCATTAATATATTTAATGTCCTCAATTTACCTCTCCGCTACTGTGATCTTTTGGCCCTTCATCATCCTGACCAGATTTTTCTTTGTGTTTCATTTCTTTGGACTTGCATTTCCCCTTTTTGCAAGTGCCATTGCACTCTTTCTCTCCACCTTTCTCTCCTTTGAGAAGTGTATATATTCTGCTTAAGAACTTGGTTTGCCATCCACTGAAATCAGCTTCAATGCTGCCATGTTTGCTCTTGACCACATTGCAGTCACCCTCTCCACGGGTCATTATACGGTTGGCGCTCAACATCCACAGCCACATGTCAATATTTTTACCAACCTGCAAAGAACACGTGGAAGATAGTTAAAAGGGACATTAGTTTATTTCACGGTTCCCAATATAACTGTGTACACAGAACGCAGCGCATGAAAAACATTGGCAAAAACATATCTAAATGCAAGGGGAAAATCATGGAAAATTCATTCTTGGCTCAGGAAAACTGCACCAGAACTCCAATGGGAATAAATTTCTCTGCAGCAGGACAGGTCAATGTCTAGGTGAGTAGTAGTGATAGGGAACTCTATAGTCGGGGGCACAGAATGGCAATTCTGTGGCTGCTAGCCAGACTTCAGGATGGTGTGTTGCCTCCCTGGTGCCAAGATCAAGGATATCTCTGAGCAGGCAGAAGACATTCTGAAAGGGGAGGGAGTGCAAGCAGTGACTGGGTCCATATTGGTACTGGCGTAGGCAGGGAGAGGGATGAGGTTCTGCTAAATGTATATAGGCATCCCGGCAGAAGGTTAAAGAGAAAGACCTCCAGGGTTCTAATCTCAAAATTACTCCCTGTTCCACACACCAGTGAGAGTAGGAATAGGAGGATAAAGCAAATTAATGCTTGACTAAAGAGCAGATGCAGGGAGATGAGCTTCAATGGACAATAGACAATAGAAAATAGGTGCAGGAGAAGGCCATTCGGCCCTTCGAGCCAGCACCGCCATTCAATGTGATCATGGCTGATCATTCTCAATCAGTACCCCGTTCCTGCCATCTCCCCATACCCCCTGCCTCCGCTATCCTTAAGAGCTCTATCTAGCTCTCTCTTGAATGTATTCAGAGAATTGGCCTCCACTGCCCTCTGAGGCAGAGAATTCCACAGATTCACAACTCTCTGACTAAAAAAGTTTTTCCTCATCTCTGTTCTAAATGGCCTACCCCTTATTCTTAAACTGTGGCCCCTGGTTCTGGACTCCCCCAACATTGGGAACATGTTTCCTGCCTCTAACGTGTACAACCCCTTAATAATTTTATACGTTTCGATAAGATCCCCTCTCAGCCTAGTCGCTCCAGTCTTTCAACATATGACAGTCCCGCCATTCCGGGAATTAACCTAGTAAACCTACGCTGCACGCCCTCAATAGCAAGAATATCCTTCCTCAAATTTGGAGACCGAAATTGCACACAGTACTCCAGGTGCGGTCTCACTAGGGCCCTGTACAACTGCAGAAGGACCTCCTTGCTCCTATACTCAACTCCTCTTGTTATGAAGGCCAACATTCCATTGGCTTTCTTCACTGCCTGCTGTACCTGCATGCTTCCTTTCAGTGACTGATGCACTAAGACACCCAGATCACGTTGTACGTCCCCTTTTCCTAACTTGACACCATTCAGATAATAATCTGCCTTCCTATTCTTACCACCAAAGTGGATAACCTCACACTTATCTACATTAAACTGCATCTGCCATGCATCTGCCCACTCACACAACCTGTCCAAGTCACCCTGCAACCTCATAGCATCTTCCTCACAGTTCACACTGCCACCTAGCTTTGTATTATCGGCAAATTTGCTAATGGTACTTTTAACCCCTTCATCCAAGTCATTGATGTATATTGTAAATAGCTGCGGTCCCAACACCGAGCCTTGCGGTACCCCACTAGTCACTGCCTGCCATTCTGAAAGGGACCCATTTATCCCCACTCTTTGCTTTCTGTCTGTCAACCAACTTTCTATCTATGTCAGTACCCTACCTCCAATACCATGTGCTCTAATTTTGCCCACCAATCTCCTATGTGGAACCTTGTCGAAGGCTTTCTGAAAGTCGAGGTACACCACATCCACCGGCTCTCTCCTGTCAATTTTCCTAGTTACATCCTCAAAAAATTCCAGTAGATTAGTCAAGCACGATTTCCCCTTCGTAAATCCATGCTGACTTGGAACGATCCTGTTACTGCGATCCAAATGCTCCGCAATTTCGTCTTTTATAATTGACTCTAGCATCTTCCCCACCACTGATGTCAGACTAACTGGTCTATAATTTCCCGTTTTCTCTCTCCCTCCTTTCTTGAAAAGTGGGATAACATTAGCTACCCTCCAATCCACAGGAACTGACCCGGAATCTATAGAACATTGGAAAATAATCACTAATGCGTCCACAATTTCTAGAGCCACCTCCTTAAGCACCCTGGGATGCAGACCATCAGGCCCTGGGGATTTATCAGCCTCGAGTCCCATCAGTCTACCCAAAACTTTTTCCTGCCTAATGTGGATTTCCTCCAGTTCCTCTGTCACCCTGGGATCTCTGGCCACTAGAACATCTGGGAGATTGTTTGTATCCTCCTCAGTGAAGACAGATCCAAAGTACCGGTTCAACTCGTCTGCCATTTCCTTGTTCCCCATAATAAATTCCCCTGCTACTGTCTTCAAGGGACCCACATTTGCCTTGACTATTTTTTTCCTCTTCACATACCTAAAAAAGCTTTTACTACCCTCCTTTATATTATTGGCTAGTTTACCCTCGTACCTCATCTTTTCTCCCCGTATTGCCTTTTTAGTTATCTTCTGTTGCTCTTTAAAGAGTCCCAATCCTCTGGCTTCCTGCTCTTCTTTGCTATGTTATACTTCTTCCCTTTTATTTTTATGCTGTCCTTGACTTCCCTTGTCAGCCACGGGTGCCTCTTACTCCCCTTAGAATCGTTCCTCCTCTTTGGGATAAATTGATCCTGCAACTTCTGCATTATTCCCAGGAATACCTGCCATTGCTGTTCCAGTCTTCCCTGCTAGGGCCTCCTTCCAGTCAATTTTGGCCAGCTCCTGCCTCATGCCTCTGTAATCCCCTTTGCTATACTGTAATACTGACCTAATAACTTCACCTATTAGGACTACAGGGAACTCCTCTGAGGCAGGGGGTGGTAGCGGAGGATTGTTTTTTCAGATTGAAGGCCACTGTCCAGTGGTGTACCAGTCTGATGTTTGTCATTTATATTAATGCAAAGAATAGCAAAGTGTGGAGTCATGCATTTTGGTAGTAGGAATAAAAGTGTGGACCATTTTCTAAATGGGGAGAGAATCCAGAAATCAGAGGTGCAAAGGGACTTTGGAGTGCTGGTGCAGGATTCCCAAAAAGTTAATTTGCAAGTTGAATCAGTAGTAAGGAAGGCAAATGCAATGCTTGCATTTATTTCGAGAGGACTAGAATACAAAAACAGGGATGTAATGCTGAGGCTTTATAAGGTGCTGGTCAGACCACATTTGGAGTATTGTGAACAATTATGGGCCCCATATCTGAGGAAACATGTGCTGGCTCTGGAGAGGGTCCAGAGGAGGTTTATGAGAATGATCCCAGGAATGAGTGGGTTAACATATGATGAGCGTTTGATGACACTGGGCCACTACTTGCTGGAGTTTAGAATGATGAGAGGGAACCTCATTGAAACATACCAAATAGCGAAAGGCCTGAATGGAGTGGATGTGGAGATGATGTTTCCACTAGTTGGAGAGTCTAGGAACAGAGGTCATAGGCTCAGAATAAAAGAACGCTCCTTTAGGAAGGACATGAGGAGGAATTTCTTTAGTCAGAGGGTGGTGAAGCTGTGGAATTTATTGCCACAGAACGCTGTGGAGGCCGTCAATGGATATTTTTAAGGCAGAGATAGATAGATTCTTGATTAGTACAGGTGTCAGGGGTTATGGGGAGTAGGCAGGTGAATGGGGTTAAGAGTGGGATTATGGGAAGATAGATCAGCCATGATTGAATGGCGGAGAAAACTTGATGGGCCGAATGGCCTAATTCTGCTCCAATCACATGAATTTATGAATGCTATAGATGAGAATGTAGTTGTCATGATTAGTAAGTTTGCAGATGACTCAAAAATTGACAGTATAGTATTCAGTGGTGTATACATGGAATGAATTGCCAGAGAAAGAAGTAGAAGGGAGTACAATTACAACATTTAAAAGACCCTTGGATGGATATAGGTATAGGAAAAGTTTGAAGAGATATGGGCCAGGCACAGACATGTGAAACTTGCTGTTTAGGCAACATGGTTGGCATAGATAAGTTGCACCAATGGGCCTGTTTCTGTGCTGTATAATTCTATGTCTATGTCTGTCAGACACTGACCAGGATAAAATGAAATCCCAGAAGGCATTTGGGTGTCCACATTATTATTCACTTACTTTGCAAGTAAATTTATAAATTGCATCCACAGCAGAACATTGAGTCATCAATTTTTGAAAAGCAAAGGCAAGTTACTTACTGTATTGTAATGATTGAGGTAAACGGAATTCCCCAAGCCAAAGACTGCATATCTCAAGCCTCTGAGGTATGTTTTGCCATATCTGAAGTCATGTGTTGCCTCTTCCAACCACTTACAGAACCAGGCTGCACTTTCTGTAGGTTGTCCATCAGTGTATGTGGAAACCATGAATATGCAGAGAGTTTTATTGGAAATCTGAACATACAAAATGAATTTTAAATTGTTTTAAATAAACATTTTTGATTACAAAAGATATCTTTATAAAATAACCCCAGTTCATCTATCATTCTCCTCAGTTTACTATTCTGGGTGAAAAAACTTGTATCTTCATAAATATGAAAATGATTAATTAATGTCTAATGATTAATAATACTGGATGAGACCACACTGGAAGTATTTTTGCCAAAAGTTAACTATCTGGACTTTTATCTCATAACATCTCAATGACGTTGAGTTTATACTAAACATTGCAGAATATTAAAAATTACAATTTAGGTTTTTGGAACAAAATGTTGAAATATACTAAAACATAGTAAATCAAGTCAAGAAGTCAAACAAAGATTAACAACTATTTCAACACAATGATATTGGCAGTGAAAACATGTAACAGAAAGTCAATTGTCTTTAGGAAACCTCTGCAATGTTGGTCCTATTGGTTACAAGTACAATATTAATGCAGCTTGTCTTGTTAATAATTTTCAATGTCAAACTAATGAATTGAATGAGCTAATATTTACGGTGAGGTACTAATTCTAAGAAAAAGAACTGCACCTGAACATAACATATTTTACATTCTTGAGTTTGAAATAAGAATTCCAACCCTAAATGTTGCCCATCCAAGTCCTCCGGAGATGCTGAGTCCCTCTAGTAATTTGTGTTCTATGATTCCAGCATTTGCAATTCCTTTTGCCTATATTCTACATTTTGTTGGAAAACATTTTCAGGAAATTTGGGAAACTTCAGTGATACAAATAGGTTAAATCAGCCTTTTACCCTTAGGATACTGTATTCAAATCCAGCCTAGATTGGGGGGATGGGGGGTTGGGGTGAGTGAAAATCTTCAGTGTTGTTTCAAAGGGTCGCTTTTCAAAGGCTGAAGACAATCCCAATCCAGTTCTTACTGCAAAAATAAACTTTCTGTATTCAGTACTAATTCTGTATCCTGTAAAATTCAGGAGGGTACAGGATATACAGGAAATTTTAAAAGATTCTCTGATGAATTAGGGAAATTTATTTGAGTTTGCAAGGAGATGAGGAAGAGGTTTTTTAGTCGGAAGGCGGTGAATCTGTGAAAGCCGTCATTCGGTATTATTAAGGCGAAGTTTGACAGATTCTTGACTAGTAAGGGTGTCAAGGGTTATTGGGAGAAGGCATGAGAATGGGGTTGAGAGGGAAAGATAGATCAGCCATGATTGAATGGTGGAGTAGATGCGATGGGGCGAATGGCCTAATTCTGCTCCCATGACTTATGAACTTATGTCTTGCATGGTGTTAGAACTCTATCGTTCTGAAAAGCAAACAATGCATGAAATAACAAACCATCCTACTTACTAGATAGCCACTCCAATAAATGTTACCTTCTCTCATTATTAGCAGTGTGAAGAAAATCCACATTAAATAACTAACCTCATTTGCCAGGTTATCATCGTCTGGATCATACTCCTTTAGATCAATGACTTCCACAGGTAATCCAAGTTTCTGTACAGCATCTGCAAGTATTTTGGCAAATCTCTGGAATGAAAGGATTTAACCAATAAAAAATTGGCATTCAAAATGTAAAAGAAATGACAAATAAAGGTTCTGCCTGTCCCATATTATCACTTTGCAGTGTGGCCACAACTGTTTCAGCTCTGATCCAACTCTTAGCAGAATATTGTGATTTCATCCTTTATGCTATGCAGATCACTCTTGGGTAAGTGACTCAATGAAAATACATTTCAGAAGTCCAAACCAAACTATGGACAAATCCATGTGTAAAGTTTCGCTTTGATGATATGGCATGCACACTCCTCACGGGACGTTTCTTATGGGAACAGAGTGACTTTTAATGTACAGTGATGTCCCAAAGTGCCATGTAAAAGGGATAGAGTGAGCGTGGATCTGAAATCAGGATATGTAATTTGCGGAAAAAAAGATTCAAAACGTTTTCAAACTGGGGAGACGTGCCACATGTGATGGAGCAAAGGGAAGAAGATGTACTACTCAATTTAGTCTAGTCTAAAATGCACGTACATCAAGCACATACCTTTGCAGTACCAGTCTGAGAACCAATGAATATCTTCACACCAGCAACATGGATTTCTTTTTCTTCTTGGACTAAACGTCCATTTTGAATAATTTCCTTGGGGACATTTGGCACAATGACATCCTTTACTACTTCCTCCTGCCGCTCAAAAGAAGTTTCAATACATTAGCAATTTGTATATTAATCCCCAAATTTTTCACAACCGAAACTAGTCTACTTCTCAGAAACAACATGCATGCAATTCATAAAGATACCCCCTTGCTCTTTTCAGTTAAAAATAACGTAATTATTTTCATTTTTATTGTTGTTTAACACATGCTCTTTCACAGTGGCTTGATTTTAAGACATGGATATTAATGTACTACAAAAAACATTCAAATGGTGCATTTCTTTCTACTTTCACCATTCAAGCATCAACTAGTTTTGTGGACATAAGTCATAAGCAATTGGAGTAGAATTAGGCCATTCGGCCCATCAAGTCTATTCCACCATTCAATCATGCCTGATCTATCTCTCCCTCCGAACACCATTCTCCTGCCTTTTCCCCCTAACCTCTGACACCAGTACTAATCAAAAATCTATCTCGGCCTTAAAAATATCCACTGACTTTGGCTCTACAGCCTTCTGTGGCAAAGAATTGTGCAGCAGGGTATTGTTGGCAATTTTCCAATCATCTGGGACCTCTCCCATCTCTACTGATTATTAAAATATCACTGTCAATGCCTTCACAATCTCTAAAGCCACCTCTTTCAGAACCCTAGGGTGCAGACAATCTGGTCCAGTTGATTTATCCACCTTCAACCCTTTCAGCTTCCCAAGCACCTTCTCCCTAGTAATAGCCACTCCACTAACTTCCAACCCCTGACTCTCTTGAATTTCAGGCTCGTTACTGGTGTCTTCACTGTGAAGATTGATGCAAAAAAATTATTCAACTCCTCTGCCATTTTGTTATTCCCCATTATCACTTCACCTGCATCATTCTCCAGCGGCCCAACTTTGACTCTTGCCTCTTTCTTACTCTTTATATAACTGAAGAAACTCTTGCTATCCTCTTTTATACTATTGGCGAGCTTACCTTTGTATTTCATCTTTTCTCCCCATATTGCCTTTTTAGTTACCTTCTAGTGTTCTTTAAGCTTCCCAATCCTCTGGCGCCCACTAATCTTTGCTATGTTATACGCCTTCTCTTTTAGTTTTATACTGTCCTTGACTTCTCTTGTCAGCCACGGTTGCCTCTTTCTACCCCAAGAATCTTTCTTCCTCTTTGGCATGTATTCATGACCAAGAGGCAAGATCCATTCCAATTTTCACTCAAACTACACAATGAAACAGAAAATGTCAAATATTCATTCAGCATCTTACACCATGGTAGATAGCCCAGGATGGCTGCCAGAAACATTAATCTCTTTATAGCCTTGTTCAATTACAAGATGCACAACTATTATACTTAAATGCAATTATTACCTTGTTATAGGTTTTATTTTTGTACTCAAGAACTGCCCAAATCCCCATGGCAACAACAATGGAAGAGCAGATGTAGTGTCTAATGTGCCACAACGACAGTGCGTAACTCTGCAAGGAGTTCCAGGCTTCAATATAGACTGAAAAGAGAAAAAAATGAACCTCACTATCAGCTAATATAAATCTCATAATTTGCATTTCTTTTATTGTTCAAAAATGTCGGCCTCCAAAGGAACTTCTGCGTTATTGCAGGGTATATTTTCAAAGAAGATCCTGTTTCTTCTGGCATGGGACATTAGAAACCAAGTGTTACTTGTCAAATAGAATGTTTTCTGATGTTCTGTATAACATAATCAATATTCTGGTGTTTGTTGGCAAAATGACAACCACACTCTGTTGTGTAGGAAGGAACTGCAGATGCTGGTTAACACCGACGATAGATAGAAAATGCTGGAGTAATTCAGCGGGTTGAAACGTCACCCATTCCTTCTATCCAGAGATGCTGCCTCCAGTTACTCCAGCATTTTGTGTTTACCACACACCTCTTGCCTTGCTTAAAATTTCTGAGTGTTGTTTTATGGAATTTTCTCCCTGAATTTCATAGCTTCCATACCGCTCCCCCCTTTGCCTAGTTGAACAAAACTGGTCCCTTTGAACATGCATTTGGATATATTTTCTAATCTTTTTGCTTGGGTCCTGTTCAGCCCTGAAGTGCCCGAGGATGCTTCTACAAGGTGTTAAAACAAACAAGGTCTGGATTTATCTTTTAGATAAAGAGATCCATTAAATAAATTCAAATTGCTACTGAGATAACATCTTACAAAAGTGTATAAATAATTAAATGATTTAGAGTTAGCTAAATGTGAACATTAAAAGTACATCAAAGTGGGAAAAATAGGCCACAAAGTGCAGGACTAAGTCGGCGGGTCAAGCAGCATCTCTTAAGTACATGGATAGGGTTGTTTCAAGTCAGGACCCTTCTTCAGAAGGTAACTTGCTGATTATGATTCCAGGTCATAATTTTAAACTCACGGTGAGCAATTTGTCAGAAACATTTCTTCATAAAACGTAATCAAAATTACGCATTGGTTTCGAAACAGAGACTAAAGAATTTAGCCAACTGGGGCAAAATAATTCAGTTACATGTAGACACAAGGAACTGCAGGTGTTGGTTTACAAAATGAATGCACAAAAGTGCTGTAGTAACTCAGCGGGTCAGGCAACATCTCTGGAGTATAAGAAGATAACTGCAGATGCTTGTACAAATCGAAGGTATTTATTCACAAAATGCTGGAGTAACACAGAAGGTCAGGCAGCATCTCGGGAGAGAAGGAATGGGTGACGTTTCGGGTCGAGACCCTTCTTCAGACGGAAGTTTCTGGAGTTTCGGGCTGGAACCCTTCTTCTGACTCCAGGAACTCAGGTCTATTGAATTTAGAATAATGGAAGTGTCAATTGTGTATGGGTAGGCGAGCACATATCTTTATTAAACTGTTGTTCCTCTTGCGATCCTTTGCCCCTCTAAAGAGCCTACTTTCACACTGAGGCCGGAGCCCTGCACCAACAAGGTAGGAAGCGTAGGAAGGAACTGCAGATACAGGAGTAACTGCCCAGCGGGACAGGCAGCAAGTCTGGAGAGAAGGTGTCTCCGGAGACGCATACTATCCCGCTGAGTTACTCCAACATTTTTGTGTCTATCCAAGGCAAAGACTCGACGGGAAGGAGCGGCGATTGGTCGGTCACTGCCCCCGGCATCGTTAATAACGATTCGCGGATCGTTTCAACGCCGGCCGGCGGCGATCGGAGGGGAGTTAAAGCGGCCTCACCGTCATCGCGCTGCTCCCCGCACACGGGCCCGGGGCAGAGCGACAACAGCACCCCGACAGCCAGCACCCACATGGCGGCAGCTGGCGCTCCTGCCCGCCCAGCCAGCCGGCCGGTCAGTCAGCGGGCGAACACAAGCCCTGGGATAAGATGAAGCCACAAGATTGCCAGCCTCACGTCCTTCTCAACGCCGCCATTAGGCACCGCGGTGCAGGCTGGGAGGGATTCAACCAACTTTATTCAAACTCCCGACCGACACTGAACGGCAGGGCTCTGCCTCTGGGGAGTGTTGTGGGACAGAGGGATCTAGGAGACAGACACAAACAGCTGCAGTAACTCAGCGGGACAGGCAGCATCTCTGGAGAGAAGGAATGGGTCGAGATCCTTCTTCAGACTGAGAATCATGGAAAAGGGAAGCCAGTGATATAGACTTCAATTTATCTGCTGTAACTGTAATTCTTTTTTTTTGTGCACAATCCGCAGGCATTGCCACTTTCATTTCACTGCACTGCACATCGTGTATGTGCATGTGACAAATAAACTTGACTTGACTAGACAGTGATGTAGAGGATCTAAGAGTACAGGTACATAGTTCCTTGAAAGTGACATCTCAGGTAAATGGGGCGGTCAAAAAGGCTTTTGACACATTGGCCTTCATCGATCAGAGCATTGAGTATAGGTTGGAAGTCTGTCAGTCTGAAGAAGAGTCTCGACCCAAAACATCACCTATTGAGTCTGAAGAAGAGTCTCGACCCAAAACATTACCTATTGAGTCTGAAGAAGGGTCTCGACCCAAAACATCACGTATTGAGTCTGAAGAAGGGGCTCGAACCAAAACATCACCTATTCTTTTTCTCCAGAGATGCTGTCTGACCCACTGAGTTACTCCAACTTTTAGAGTCTACCATTGAGTTTAGAAGATGGTAGGTAATGTTGCAGTTATATAACACTAAGTATTGTGTTCAGTTTTGGCCATCATGTTATAGGAAATATGTTGTCAAGCTGCAGATTTACGAGGATGTTGCCAGGATTCGAGGGTCTGAACTATAGGGAGAGGTTGAGTAGGCTTGGACCCTATTCCTTGGGGCACAGGAGGATGCGAGGTGATCTTATAGAGTGTACAAAATCACGAGAGGAATAGATCGGGTAGATGCACAGAGTCTCTTGTCCAGAGTAGGGGAATCGAGAACCAGAGGATAGAGGTTTAAGGTGTGGGGGGGGGGGGGGGGGGTTTAATAGGAACCTAAGGGGTAACTTTTTCACACAAAAGGTGGTAGGTGTATGGAACAAGCTGTCGGAGGAGGTAGTTGAGGCACATTCTATCGCGACGTTTAAGAAACATTTAGACAGGTACATGGAGGACAGGTTTAGAGGGATATGGGCCAATTGCAGGCAGGTGGAACTCGTGCAGATGGGACATGTGGGTCGTTGTGGACAAGACCCTATGACTCTATCTACTAGAGTAACCAAAAGATAACTCTTTTCATTGGTAGTGGGTTTGAAAACCAGAGGGCATACATTAAGATGACTGGCAAAAAAACTAAAGGAGACAGAACTCTAAAATCTGTTTTTTCATGCTTTGGATTAGAGAATTAGCCTAACATACAAAAAAAAGTAATCTGTTGTGTAGCTTGACTTCATTTTGATTGATAACTTCGGAAGGGATAAAAGTAAACGTGAACTAATTTCAGGTGTGCCTATTTAATGTATCTAATTTCCTGCCACAATCTGTGCATATTAGAACTTGAAGTAGATGATGTATTCATTTGACTACTTCCACTTGTTGATTACACTTGGTTATAGAGCAAGAGTTTTAACGTGTCAACAGCAACTTACTTGCCATCGCCACCCCTACCCAGTGCGCAACAATTAACAATATCCTGCTTAACAATATCCGCCCTGCGCTCCCGCTGAGTAGTTTTTTTTCTTGCACGGAGTTTTACAACATTAACGTTATTTCTCAGACAAGGAGGAATAAGCGGGCAGACACTCGCTGAAAGCGGATCCACCGAGCGGGTGCCGTGTTTCTCGCCGGAGCCGACTGGGAGGGAACGGCTTCTGATCTTTGCGGGTGCGTCAGAGTGGGGGAAGAGATAGGAGCGGGACACGGAGAGACCGGACCGGGACAGGGAGCGGGACAGGGAGAGACAGGACCGGGCTCACAGGCCGCGACACGGGAAGACAAGACGGGACTCGTAGGCCGGGGCACAGCCAGGACTGTTCGGCCGAGATAGGGAGAGACAGATCGGGTTCGTAAGCCGCGACAGTCACGGGACGATAGCGCTGGGAATAGAGAGAGACAGAACCGGGATCGCAGGCCGAGACAACCCACTGCTGGAGACGGGCCTGAAGCGAGCCACCAGGTCCCAGGGAAAGGCTCCGCGACGCTCGGGCAGCAACAGCAGCAGCCAGCGCCGCCACTGCGATCACTGTCCACACGGGAGACCGGTCTGTTGACCGCCGGCCGAGTCCGCCCTCTCCCCCGATAAAATGTCCATCTTCACTCCCACCAACCAAATCCGACTGACCAATGTGGCGATCGTCCGCATGAAGAGAGCCGGCAAACGCTTTGAAATCGCCTGTTACAAGAACAAAGTCATGAGCTGGAGGAGTGGAGCGTGAGTATTGGCAGGGACCCCCCACACACTGTGTTACAGTTGTTGGTCTCATATATATTCCCCATGTAACTTCTGATCGCTTGTAATTAATTGGTAAGACCACTCCTGGAGTATTCGTACAGTTTTGGTCTCCTAATCTGAGGAAAGACATCCTTGCCATAGAGGGAGTACTGAGAAGGTTCACCAGATTGATTCCTGGGATGGCAGGACTTTCATATGAAGAAAGACTGGATAGACTCGGCTTGTACTCGCTGGAATTTAGAAGATTGAGGGGGGATCTTATTGAAACTTAAATTCTTAAGGGGTTGGACAGGCTAGATGCAGGAAGATTGTTTCCGATGTTGGGGAAGTCCAGAACAAGGGGTCACAGTTTAAGGATAAGGGGGAAGTCTTTTAGGACCGAGATGAGAAAGTTTATTTTCACACAGAGAGTGGTGAATCTGTGGAATTCTCTGCCACAGAGGGTAGTTGAGGCCAGTTCATTGGCTATATTTAAGAGGGAGTTAGATGTGGCCCTTGTGGCTAAAGGGATCAGGTGGTATGGAGAGAAGGCAGGTACGGGATACTGAGTTGGATGATCAGCCATGATCATATTGAATGGTGGTGCAGGCTCGGGCCGAATGGCCTACTACTGCACCTATTTTCTATGTTTCTATGTAAATATTACCAGGGCTCAATGTTTACATACGTGGCTTTCTAGCCATTTGGTGTAATTGTGCTCTAGTTTTTTTTAAGTAATCTGCGTTTTATAATGGCGCTTGTTGTTAAAAATCCGAAGTTATCAATCAAAATGAAGTCAAGCTACATAACAGATAACTTAACATTTGCTCAAAGGGAGAGTCCAAGAACTTTCTTAAAACGAGTCAAAGTGGTAGTATAGAAATTTATGGCTTCTTTCTGGTTGATGCCAGAATAATTTAGATTACCCTGGGTTTTCAGGAAAGTGTCTGAACATCCACAATCAGGAAACTGAAGCAGAGCCTGACCCAAAACATCACCTGTACAATGAACATCATCTGCCCATTCCCTCCAAAAAAATAGCACCTAACCAGTTAAATTCATTCAGCAGTTTTTCTTTCACTCAAGATTTCAGCATGTGCAGTTTCTTGTGTCTCCTGTTAAGAAATCTGATTTGTTAAAATTTAGAGGGTAGTTCACATTTTCCATGCAAATGTTGAGGTTTTGGAATGAAATTAATTTATGCATTATGAGTTCAATCATCACTAAATATTTTAAAGGCTTTCATTTCAATATTTGCTAACCAATAATTTAGTGCTGTGTTGAAATTTCCCCAGCCCATGGCATAATCTCTTGTTTTACTGTATTTTTTTCTTCAAGTAGCCTTCCGTCTTTAAGCACATCGCAGCTCATGATACTCTAACTTAATGTTTTTCAAATGTAATGCTATTCCCGGAAAATAAGCTGACCACCCAACTTCCCTTTCTGAGCTGACATTGGCAGATATCTAAATTCGTGTGTTGACTCTTCGCATTCAGGCTGCTGTCCTCCCTGCTCTCATTGAACAAACGTTCTGTTCTTAATTATTTTTGTCTTCTGCTCCCATTGAACAAGAGCTAAAGAAAAGAACGATTTAAAGCAAGAGGACAAGGACTTAATAAGATGTTTCATCTATTCTATATATCAATTCTATTCTATATACTAAAACTTGTTGTTTGTTTGTTCCTGAACTACAGCCAAAACTATACACGATAGCGTGGCAATTTTAGGCCCACCTTACTCATCGTCGTCCCTTTGGTGCTAATGGAAGAAGTTTCATTGAAATCGGTGTTATATTTTTCAAGTTATTCACATTTTTAAGTTTAAAGCTATCTCCTAAGGGGGGAGTGGGTGGAGGGAGAGGAGGGAGGATAAGGTGGGGAGGAGGGAGGAGAGAGGAGAGGGTGCTGTACTAATGCATGAGAGGTTTGGGCCCAACAGGTCCACTTGGTCTAGTGTCTTTTAAATGTCACCTGTTTTATCTTTTGCACACTTTTTTCCCTTTTACATTTCCTTATAGTAATATTTTTGTCATACCTAAAAATATTTTCATTATAATTATTCTCGCTACAATTAGCGTACAATTCTAGAAATATAAATAGGAACATAAATAACATGAGAAAATTGAATATATAGCAATGCCTTTTGAAAAGATGAAACTCTCAGTGAAAACCTTTAACAGCTAGGATGATTTTCTGAACAATAATCGGTGTGATTACTAATGAAGAACATTATGAAAAATGTATAATAGTTAACTGGATTGCTTGCTAAAATCACAAAATATATAATATAATATGAAAGGAATGTTGAGTGCTTTGCAGATGGGCATTTGTAGGAAGAGATTCATCTCTGTAACAGTGCACTGTTCAGTGAAAGGTTTTTCAAAAGAAAAATTTAGGTAGGATTTGGTCAACTAAAAATGTGGTTTCCAGTTGGACCAAATTAAGTATGAGCATCTGACTTTCATTCTGAATCCAAGGAAAGAGCAGGGAATGTGATGTTGGATGTTTTTTTAAATAATATGACCTTATTGGATAGTTAAATAAGTGAAATTTGGGTTATTTAAAAAATAAATATTTGCGTAGTTTCATTCTGTGTATTTATGAAAGTAGCTTGTTATCTCAACTACTCTTATTTTCAGTGAAAAGGACATCGATGAAGTTCTTCAGACACACACTGTGTTTATAAATGTATCGAAAGGACAGGTGGCAAAGAAAGAGGATTGTATTACAGCTTTTCAGACTGATAATCTGACTGACATTTGTAAGCAGGTTAGTTTTGAGAAGGCTAGCTAAAGAAATAAGTTGCTTTGAAAAATATTACTGCCAAAATATGCAAAGTTAACTTTTAAATAAGTTTGTCTGCAAAATGTTTTAAATTGACGGAAAAAATCTGTGCCAATAATCAGTGACAATATTGGCAGTAAGACTGAACAATATACATACAACCATAAGTTGACCAATATATAAATTAGATATTTTTTTTAAATAAACATAATAACTCATAGTAATTTCCATCTTCTGCGTTATAAAGAACTGTCTATGTCGTTTCAGCCCATAGGGTCAGTGCATGGTCACAGAACAACCCCATTCCTCCATTGTGTAGGAAAATAACTGCAGATGCTGGTACAAATCAAAGGTATCACAAAATGCTAGAGTGACTCAGCGGGTCAGGCAGCATCTCAGGAGAGAAGGAACGGGTGACTTTTCGGGTCGAGACCCTTCTTCAGACTGATCCTCCATTCATTTTTTTTGCCTATAGCCTATTCCCCACACATTGCCACCCACCCCACCAGAATCTACCACTCACCTGTATACTTGGTGTAATTTACAATGGTCAATTAACCTACAAGCCTGGATGCCTTTGGGATGTGGAGAGAAACTGAATGAAACCCATTGAGGAACATGTGAAATTCACATGGATAGCACCCGAAATCTGGATTCAACCTGGGTTGGAGATAAGAGATAGGAACTCGACTAGATATGACGCTGTGTTGCCCATGCATAATTGACGGTACAATATTTAAAATGTTACATTAAGATCATAATACATAGGACCAGAATTAGGCCATTCGGTCCATTGAGTCTGCTCTGCCATTCGATCGTGGGTGATCCATTTTTCCCCTTCTACCCCATGCTCCTGCCTTCTTCTCATAACCTTTGACGCCCTTACCAATCAACCGATCGCACTCCAAGGTTGCAAAGTAACATGACTTGCATGACTTATTGCTGTTTTGGGGTATTTGTGGTGCTGGTGGCTGCAGTTTTAGTAACTGATAATCTGTACTTAAATTTAGGACTAGCACGCAGTAGTAAGAGAGGGACAAAATTGGAGGTTAAAGCTGCCTGTGGGCAATCACTTAGGTTTGAAAAATAGTTGATATTTCTGCTTCCCCAGAAAATAAAAAAGAAATAGGAAAAAATGCCCGTAACCAATTACTATAAAAAATATAGTTTAGTTCTAAATGTTCTAATTTTTTTTAAGTGTCCTAACTATATCAAATTTCATCATTTATTTTAATTTGAGTTGGCTTTGAATATTCGTATTGCTTCAGGATGTTAGGACCTGCACTCCTAGATCCCTCTGCACTACAACACTCCCCAGAGGCCTACAATTCACTGTACAGGTCCTGCCCTTGTTGGACATCCCAAAATGCAACACCTCATACTTCTCTGTATTAAACGTGGGAAGTTTTTATTTTGTAAATAATCAAAAGGCTTTAATATTTTACTTTTCTGGAAATTCCACAATGAGGGTTAGAGTTTGAATCAGCCCTAATCAGGTTAGATCAGAAATTGCCTCTTGTATGAGAGAGTGAGATAGCCAAATTGTGAAAAAGTGTACATTATCAGATTGATGCACATTAATTACTTTGGTCTTCAATTGGTTTTCATTGATTTAGTTTAGTTTGTCACGTGTACTAAGGTACAGTAAAGAGTTTTTTTGTATTTTTGATTGGTATTTTGTCTATTATTCTGTCTGAGAACATTGTAACATGTCATTGAGAACTAACTAGAAATAATCCAGATAAATATGTCAAACTGAAAATTGGCTATTCTACAAATTTCCTTTAATGTCACAGCGAAGACAGATTGATATATTTTGGAACTGTATTCCAATAACGTGAATAAATTGAACCTGGCTTATCCCATTTCTATCTGCCTCAGAAGTGTCTCTAACCAATAATGCTGTAATGTAACAAATGGTTATGGTGAGAAATGCTGATAATAATTAACACTGATCTCTCCAGGTAATTTTGAATTGTGTCATTTAAATAGTTATTCTTTAAATCAAATTCAATATCAACTACAAATACATATAGTTATGTTTTTCAGATTTTGGCAAAGGGTGAAATGCAAGTATCTGATAAGGAGCGGCATGCACAGCTCGAACAGATGTTCCGAGACATAGCGACCATCGTAGTAGAGAAGTGTGTCAACCCTGAAACAAAGAGACCATATACCGTGAACCTAATAGAGCGTGCCATGAAGGACGTTCACTACTCTGTGAAGGCCAACAAGAGCACAAAGCAGCAGGTAGATAAGCACAAATAACTTGAGCAAGGAAGAATTGCACTTGAATTTACAGATGTCATTAAGTCAGAATGAACATTCTGATTTTCACTGGAACAAGACAGACGTCCAAATGGTAGTTCTGGATCTGACAATGAGTATTATTTTATCTGATTTGACAGGTTTAATTTGATTACTGCTTTGTAAATTTTATTTCAGCTTACATGATTTGCTTTGCTACCTTCTACCATTGGTTGCTTTAACTTTTGAAGTAAAATGAAAATAGACGTTTGTTGAGATATATGGTTGTTAAATCTTTTTTGAAGGGAATTCAAGCTTCTCCAGCAAACCCAGCATTTATTGCCCATCATTAATTGCTTACTGCCATCTTGATCTACTGCAGTCATAGTATTGGAGAGGGAACCCAGGTTTTAGACCCAGCAATGATGAAGAACAAGCAATATATTTCCAGGTCAGGATGGAACTTGTATGGGAAGCTGCAGCTGGTGGTATTTCCATGTATTTGCTCCTCTTGTCCTTCCTGGTGGTGTAAATCAAGGTTTGAAAGTGCTGTGGGTGTAACCTAGGTGAATAACTGATGCATTTTTTCAGATGGTACACACTTCAGAGATGGAAAGAATTACTTTTATATGGACTATTTTGTTCTGGGTGGTGTTAAGGTGTTGAATGTTATCACAGCTAAACTCATCCAGGCAAGTTAAGAGTAAGTCCAGTACTCTGGTAGTGTCTTGCAAGTGGTGGAAATGCTTTGGCTTGTCATTGAGATGCAGCCTCTGATATGCTCTTGTAACTTTAGTATTTATATATATATATTACTGGTCCAGTTTAGTTTCAGGATGTTGATAGCAGGCAACTCGTTGAAGTTAATGTCATCGAAAGTCACGGGTCGGAGGTTTGCAGTTGGTCATTGCCTGGCAGTTTTGTGGCATGTTACTTGCATTTTATCAGACCCTTACATATAGGTTGTGCACTGCTTATATAAACGTGAACTGTTTCAATTCCTGTTAACTTGTAAATGGAATTGAACGCAGTACAATCATCATGTGACATCCCCACTTCTGACAGCCATGATGGAAGGAAGGTTGATGAAACAGCTGAAGATGGTTGAGCCTAGGATACTACCCTGAGAAACTAGCAACAATATCCAGGAGTGAGATGATTGTCCACAACCATGTTCCTTCATGTGATGTATTGTGTATCAGTTATCATAGTGTTTATTCCTTGTACCTTTGGTTGGTATTCAGACTTTTCAAAACTAAGGAATTCAAACTGCTCTATGGTATTCTTAGGGTTTGAATGTTGGAAATAATATCTTATCACCACTAGTTGACTTGATAAGGTTTCAAAGGTCTTAGATAATAGGATGGCTCTTTTGAGAGTTTTGTAACCAATTTAGTAGATTGGAGAGAACTGCGTTTTTGGAAGTGCTAGTTTACAGATTAAAATTTTGACCTGGACCCCATTTTGACTGCTCAGTTGCAGATATAACACAATCATGGTGCTACTCGCAAATGTTTGTTCCAGTGAGCTTGTCAGCCCTCAATTCTCAACCAACTGATTATCAGGTCTTTCATTTTCACCTAAAAATTAGCAACCTCAGTTGACTATATTTCAAAGGTAGTCCAGTGTTATAACCTGCAGTAGGAAATGGAGAGTGCATCTTAAGTGTTGTACAAGTGAAACGTTTGTATAAAATGCACTTGTAAAGGAAGCAGTCCATTATAGCAGATATGATTCCATTGGATATGGATATTTTGTTTATTAACATGCCCACATTTAAATGTTGGTACTGCAATGTAATTAAATCTGGATTGGTTTGTATGCAACTTCCTCTTCAAAATGGATTGATATTACCCTAGCTTCTCAGTTAGCAAGTAAGTAAAGAAAGTAAGCATGCAGGTACAGCAGACAGTGAAGAAAGCTAATGGCATGTTGGCCATTGCGAGAGGATTTGAGTTTAGGAGCAAGGAGGTCCTACTGCAGTTTTACAGTGCCCTAGTGAGACTGCACCTGGAGTATTGTGTGCAATTTTGGTCTCTTAATTTGAGGGAGGACATTATTGCTATTGAGGGAGTGCAGCGTAGGTTCACCTGTTAATTTCTGGGATGGCGGGACTGACAGATGATGAAAGAATGAGTCTACTGGGCTTGTATTCACTGGAATTTGGAAGGATGAGAGGGGATCTCACGGAAACATATAAAATTCTTAAAGGGTTGGACAGGCTAGATGCAGGAAAAATGTTCCCGATGTTGGGCGAGTCCAGAACCAGGGGTCACAGTTTAAGAATAAGGCTTAGGCCATTTAGGACTGAGATGAGGAAAAAATTCTTCACCCAGAGAGTTGTGAATCTGTGGAATTCTCTGCCACAGAAGGCAGTGGAGGCCAATTCACTGGATGTTTTCAAGAGAGTTCGATTTAGCTCGTCGGCTAAAGGAATTAAGGGATATTGGGAAAAAAGCAGGAACGGGGTACTAATTTTAGATGATCAGCCATGATCATATTGAATGGCGGTGCTGACTCGAAGGGCCAAATGGCCTACTCCTGAACCTATATGTTTTCTATGTTCACTGTTCCTATTACACAGTAGAAGAGTAGATACTGACAATGTATGCTTTCATACATAAAGGCATTGGAAGTGATCCGATTACTCAAGGAGAGTATGCAGATCGAACGTGCTCACATGAGACTTCGACTTAGGATTCCAATAAAAGATGGAAAGAGGCTGAAGGACAAACTGAAGCCACTGATAAAAACAATGGAAAGTGAGGAGTTTGCTGAAGATTTGGATATCGTAAGTGTTTCATATTTATTTATTGGAGCAGTATGATCAATACTTTGGTTGAAGGTTCTGTAAAAGATTTAATTCCACAATTTTTCCCAAACATTGATATTGTACTTCTATATATTTCTACCAATGAATTTGTATTTCTATATATTTCTACTAAACCATTGAACCTAAACATTGATGAGATCCTTGCTGTGATTTCATCCATTAATGTGTGGCTAAGGAATTGGCGTGAAGAGGAGCTTCATGGTATATAAATCATAGGGGTTTTTTTCCAGGGAAAGTGGTCCCTGTACGAGATGGACAGGTTACACTGGAACTGGAGGAGCACCAATATCCTGGCAGGGAGATTTCATTGTGCCATTGAGGGTTTAAACTATTCTTGTAGTGGGGTGGGACCCGGGGAAATAGTCTTCTAGGGTAGCTCTGTCAGGGCAAATATGTAATTAGATATCTTAAGAATAGGATCATCAAAGGTGATTTTTAATTTGTCTCGTGGGAATTCCATAGTCGAAGGGCTTGAATTTAAGTGTCCGTGAATGTTTTCTTAACAATATAAAGAGGCCCCTTCTAGAGTAGAACATTTCATTATGGAATGAGGCAGGGCAAGTGACTGAAAGTGGCAGTAGGGACATGTCTTTTTTTTGTTCTCTGGTTTACTACAATTTACATCTTGCATGTGACCAATTAGCCATGATGTAGAAATAAAATTGAAATATTTAGTGAGGGGAAAAGATTAGATTAAATATTTTGTTTCTAATTTATCTTTAATTTTTTTTTTAGGTCTGTTTGATTGATCCTGGTTGCTTCAGAGACATTGATGAACTAATTCGACATGAAACAAAGGGAAAGGCTTCCCTGGAAGTTCTCAGTTTAAAGGAAGTGGAAGAAGGAGATGAGAAACTTGAATAGGTTGCCCACGAAAGCTTTAGTCTAGCTGCAGAACTATGTTTAAGTATTCTTAATCTACACAAGTACCAATAAATATTCACTTGATTGATGTGCACAATGACTATTGGTTTTAATGGGACCCCAAAAGGAATAAATTAGCAGTTACAATTTTTTAATCCTCAAACCACTTAATATTCTTTACAGAAGTATTCTCCTTTGAGTTTTTCTCCTTGTATTTAATTAAATTGTTTAAAGCCTCTAAAATTGACTGGTGGATTGATTTTTCTTGTACATTCACATAACAGTAAATCCAGCAGAAAAAGATGGTATCACATTGGCTTGTGGCAGAAGTGAGTCACTTACTGCAAAACATTTACTCTCATTCTAGTTGAAGTGTACCTCCAATTGAAGAAAATGATATGCTTGACAAGAAAACTTGTTGCTCATTCAATAGTTAGTGTCTGTAGATAGTCACATTGTGGGGAAAAAGCCTTTATAATTTAACAAGAATAAGGGTTTTGTACAACCTCAAATATAAATTATGCAGGAAAGACTATTGGCGATTGCAATTTTTTCCTTTCCCAGCTACACAAAGCATAGTGGCCAGATAGACAAATCTATCAACTTATGTATATGTTATTAATAATAAGTACTTTATTCGTTCCACAACAGAAATTTGCAGGGTTCCAGTAGCAAAAATAAATAAGCATTCATTAAAAAAATAAACTAACAGTGATTATCTTTATTTACTGGTCTGCTGCGAGCAGTGCTGGTTGTGCAGTCTGACTGCAGCAGGAAGGAAGACCCTTCAACATCTCTCCTTCACATACTTGGGGTGAAGAAGTCTGTCACTGAAGGAGCTGCTCAGTGCAGTGACAGTGTCCTGCATGGGGTGGGAGGAGTTGTCCAGCAGTGATGATAGCGTTACCATCATCCTCCTCTCTCCCATTGCCTGGACTGAGTCGAGGGGGGATCCCAGGACAGAGCTAGCCTTCTTGATCAGTTTATCCAGTCTCTTCCTGTCAGCAGTTGAGATGCTGCTGCTCCAGCAGACCACTCCATAGAAAAAGGGCTGATGCCACCAGTGTCAAAGAAGGTCCTCAGGAGTGCCCCCTGCACTCTAAATGACCTGAGTCTCCTCAGCAGGTACAGTCTGCTCTGGCCTTTCTTAATAATTCTTTGTAAATATTTAGTACAGCAAAACATCAATAAAAGATTATGGATATATGCAGTTTATTGAATATACAGTTCAAGAATATGCAAATCAATTTACAGTTTCCCTTATTTCCTGATACAGGTGTAAGGAAGTTTGCATAAATCCTGAAAATAATGCAGGAAAATACAATGACCACTTTCTAATGCAATACAAATTAAATAAATTTGTACAAACTTGGACAATAAATTGCTGGGTTAAAAAGCAGCAAATTTTATAAAATATAAAAGGTTAAAACTAAGACATTAAAGGGACTGGAAATTTCTATAATGTTCTCTAACCTTGCTTCAAGACAGTACCGCATGCAGTGCAGAAAGTACTGACATGCTCCGAACATACCAGAAGCGTCCACCATTGGTTTTAAAGTTAATTGATAGTTTAGAAGTGCAAAGGTTTCTGTATTCCATAAAATTAACGTGATTAAATAAAATCTATCTTTGGTTAGTGATATCAATGGAACCAAATACATCATTGCTTTTATTGATAAGACCAAATAAAATACCAATCCTAATGAACATGTTTCATGGGAATACTTAGCATGCTCAAATATAGCATTCCAATAATTTTGTTAATGGCTTGTTTTATGTTTGTGTTGCACATTTTCCTCAGTTGTCTTTCCCCAAAACAAGATGTACCTTATACAGATGCTTCATTCTATATATTCTAGGAATTAGGATAATCAACACAAACCGTCTGTCAATAATGTTAACATGCAGAGAATGTAAGTTAACATGTCAAGCAGGAATCTGGCTTTCCTACAGTGACGAAGCCAACATTACACCCCATTGTCTTAGTTGTCACCCCCTACAGCCATTTACTATTAAATCCAGGACTCATTTGCTCAATTTATTGTCACTAAGCTATCTACAAGGATTAAACCTAAACAATTTATTCATTTTAACTTTCCAATACTAATACAACTTTATAGTTGTGGAATTTAAGCATTTTTTAAATAGAAAATCCCTGGTTGTACAGTACCTTTCTAATCTACAAGGCTCAGTACCAGTCAGCGTAGTGCAGTTATCCACTGACTGATGATGGAGGTCACATTATCTGTTGCATTTAAATGTAAAAATTCAGTATTTATGAGTCTTTGGGGAAAATTGCTACCAAACGGTTGGCTAAAAAAAAGGAAGCTCCTTCATTTATAATAGCTTTCATACAAATTTCAATGGCATGCACAAAGATATTTTACTAATCATGAAAAATTAGTCAATGAAAAATATGCAATAAAATTAAAGTTCAGTCAACATGTTTATATGCTTAGTTTCATCACAATTTTTTTTAAAGAAAATAAAGTCAAAGCATATTTTCAATTTTCATTTTTTCCAAGAGGTTATTTTTGGCATTGTAAGCTGTACAAGAGTAACAAGTTATACACAAAAAAATGTGTTCAGGTGAAATTTAAAAAGGCAAATCAGTTTCTCACATTGCTGCTAATATTTCTAAAACAAAAATGAATGAAGACCTATAAAAGTTCCATCCACTTTGAAAAAGAAAATTTACATCAAACCACGCTGCCTCTGTGATTAACAGGCAGTCTTTTGTTTCTTCATGTGAATTAAAATTGGCTCCTTTTAGAGAATCTTGGATTTTCAATAACAGGAGTTCTTTCCCACGTTAATTTTCCACCATTCACAAAACTCAAGGAAAATCAAAAACTGCAGATGCTGGAAAATGCAGGTAACAGCAGGTCAGGTTATATCTTTGGAAAATAAAAGTAAGAATGTTTCAGTTCTGTGATCTTTCATCAAGACCACAAAAGTTTCATTTATCTGTTTCGATAAAGGTTCTTCAAGCTGTTTCCCTTCCCACAGATGTGGCCTGCGTTCACAGCATTTTCTGTTTCTAAAACCATCATTATACTTGGTTAAGAATGAACATTCTCATCATTGAATCTTTGCAAAAATGCACATTCCTGGGTAGAAATGGCAAACTATACATCCAGTACGTTTGAATTGACTGGGAGCCTGTTTTTTTTGGTTACTTCCCTCCAACAATTCAATGGAAACCACCAAATTAGTGTGCAAAGTCCACACACAAAAATCATGCAAACCTTGAATCCTTTTCAAACAAAAACTTAGGATATTGAATTTCTCTTTTTATAGCTCTAATAATACTTTTCTGAATAAAATGTAATTTGAAAAGGAATAATGGACATGCACAAAAAGGACAATTTTACCTCCACCAGGTCTAAAAGGCAAATGCAATAAACAAAATAATCATTACAGGAAAGATGGGATCTGATTTTATAATTTTGTCAGAATTTAAAAGGTAAATTGGTGTCCAATTTACTACCAATCCAATGCATCCCATATGCATCAGTCTGAAGGGACCCCACCCAAAGCATCACCTATCCATGTTCTCCAGAGACACTGCCTGACCTGTTGAATTACTCCAGCGTTATGTCCTTTTTGTTAATCAGCATCTGCAGTTCCTTGTTTCTACATTTTTCTGCATTCCATGTGCATTTGTTTACAGGTATGGTCATATGTTCTATATTTGACCTCATTATAACATTTCTAATTAAACTGAGTTATAGATGAATAACTTGTATTCTGGTACAATCATACTATTATCATTTTCAATGTCACTAATTGTTACCATTAACATTAATCTAATTACAAATATAGTTTAATGGAGTTTTAAATAGTTGCAAATTACATGGGTCGGATATTCATTAGGAAGCAATGGCTTTGTGTAATACTTCAATACAGTCCAACCAAAGTAGTGTTAAATAAAATGCAAAATGAAGAGCATCGTTGAAATAAAATGCTGGAAATTATTTTTTTAAATTAATATCTTTATATTCACTATGTCAGGTTTTTGTATGAGCAGTGAAAATAATGATTAAAGCATGTTTTTGACAGTTTGTGAATAAATAACTTTTTCCATGGACAGCTAAATATCAGATTGAAGTGCGAAAGAATTCCATTAATTCACAGCTACTTGTAAAATAAACTGCAAAGGCACTAGCATTTAGTGTTGTAACTGGGAATTATTAGTAACATTTCCCATTTAGTGTGGCTATATATGCTCAGTGACCTGAATACACCAGTCTGTGGCAGTACTCAGTTATATTTGCAATTTCAAGCAGTGTTAAATTTCCTTTATAAAACAAAATGCGCAAGTACATTAAAAACATTGTGCTCAATTCACGTCATGGCTCTGGAATGCAGGTAGATCATCAAATTCACTTGCGGACCAGGCAGTTTTGTGCATGCTAGAGTTCTTCCAAAAAGGCCACTTGTGTCTTTGCAGTTACACTCTGTAAATTAAGCTGTTGAATGAAAGGGGAAACTAAATATCGGTAAATTGTTGAGAGAATTTTTAAACTAACTTTAAAATTTATTCATGAACAAAATATCCAAGTATTGCATATCCAAGTCAGCCTGAAGAAGGGTCCTGACCCAAAATGTCACCTATCCATGTTCTCCAGAAATGTTGTCTGACCCGCTGAGTTACTCCAGCACATTGCGTCCTTTTATGGGCAACATATATGGCAAATAACAAATAGAAAGATTAAGTTAAGTGAAACGTTTGAGTGAACGAATGAAGCATATGTAACCACCATTCACATCCTCTGAAATCTATTCATATGGCACTGAAAACTAACCTGCAGACACAACATTCAATCTAGAAGGCAAATGGTATGCTGATCTTTTAGATTTGAAAACACAAATAAAGATGTTTTCTACAATTATATTGGGCCTTGATGAGACAGTACTTGGAATATTATGTACAATTTTATTCTCCTAACTGAAAAAAAATAGTTTTTATATATGAAGTACATTGCAATTCATTAACCTCTTTCCAGGGATAGCGGGCTTTCTGAATGGAGAGATTAAGAGTACTTGGCTGGTCATTTCCCAGAGTGTAGAAAAATGAGAACAGATCTCAGTGAAGCTTTCAAAGTTCTTGCAGTGTTTGCCATGTTGGATGTAAGGCAGATCTTGCACCCGTCTCAGAAGTCTAGAATCAATTCTAGAACCAGACCATTTAGAGTTAAGATGAGGAGAAGCCTCTTCATGTAAAGTGCAGTGAATTTTGAAATTATCTTCAAGTTGTTTCAAACAATGTTTAGAAATTTATTGATATGTTAGGGTATCAATTGATGTGCAGATAGCATAGGAAAATGGCATTAAGGAAGGGAAGCACAGTGAGGCAGCTGGTAGAGCTGCTGCCTCACATGCCAGAGACCCGGGTTCAATCCTGACCTCGGGTACTGTCAAACATGGAATCTGCGCGTTCTCCCTGTGACATCACGAGTTTACTCCGGGTGCTCCGGTTTCCTCCCACATTCCAAAGACCCATTGGTTGTAATTTAACTGGCTGCTGTAAATTGTTCCTTGTGTGTAGGCAGTGAATAAGAAATTGGGATACCATACAGCATATTGTATAGCTAATATAGTGTGAATGGGTTAAAACATGCTTCAAATTTACAGAGCAACCTCCTGAAAGTGTACATTAGTTGTCATCTGGAATGAGAAATAATTTGACATTCCCAAGATTGTCATATCATCCAATTTCAATTCAGTGGGAGCCAATAGTAAATTAGAAGAGACAATAAGTTTTGAATAGCAATCAATTCAAAAATACAGGTTTTTGAGAAAATAGCAGGTAGGTAGAATAGTGTTACAAGAATCCTAAAAAGGACGAACAGTAACTGGGGGACGTAGGTGGCATCCATCTATTGGCTCCATCCTATCTCACTCAGATCATATTCTACTCAAGAACACCTTTGTTATCTCCGAATCTGAACATGTCAAAATATTCCAGACCAGATGAACAGGAAGATGCAGAGAGATTAGTCTTATTTAGTTATCTATTTATGTGACCCAATGAAATGACGTGGTAGTATGTTATTTAATTGCTTAAGGCGAACACAAGTTTTATGTTGATTGAATATATGTAACTTTTATTCTATTTTAATAATCCAGGGAAATTTTTACTGTTCCACCTCATTGGTTGGCTGACCCTGGCCTAAATTACCCTTAACCTATTAATTTGAACAATATTCATCTACGTTATATCTAAATATACATCATAAAAGAAAACTCACATTACTGAGTGGTGTGTAAGCGTTATCAGAAAATTCCATAGTCGCATTGGTAGGGATGCCCATGTTTGCTTGTCGTTCCTCCAGTTTCAGAGCCTCAATTTCTGTTTTGAGCTCCTTCAACTGCTCTTGTAGGTGTTTGCTTTTTTCCATATATTCCACACTAAGACATAAACAAATAACTTGCAAATGTAATCTGACTCTTCAAAACTGCAAGAATTACAAGAAGAAAGTGAGCCAGATTGTTTTTACTGTTTTTTAATCCTACAGATGTCATCGATATAATGTGGGCTTTTTGTACCTCAGGGCCTTTGGTCTAGACTAAGGTATCCCTTCATGTTACATTCCAAACAAACTCAAACAGCATCCATGAGACGCTGAGCACAGGACCAAAGCTGGTTTTGAGTTGCTAAATTTGTTTCAACACCTTGGGTGGTGGGCAGCACAATGGCACAGTGGTAGAGTTGCTGCCTTACATCGCATACAGCACCAGAGACCCGGGTTCGATCCAGACTACGAGTGCCGTTTGTACGGAGTTTGTACGTTCTCCCCGTGACCGCATGGGTTTTCTCCAAGATCTTCGGTTTCCTCCCACACTCCAGACATGCAGGTTTGTAGGTGAATTGACTTGGTATAAATGTAAATTGTCCCTACTACACATAGGATAGAGTTAATGTGTGAGGATCGCTGTTCGGTGTGGACTCGGTGGGCCAAAGGGCCCGTTTCCACTCTGTATCTCCAAACTAAACTAAACTCGGTGTGTCAATAAACAAAACAAAAGCACAATGAAAATACTTACAGCATTAAATACATACTATGAAATCATTGGGAGGGGAACAAATTGAATTAGGATATAACTCACATTGGATTAGATACTGGTATGTTTGTTCTATTATTTAAGCACTAAATATTAGATAAGCAACATACATTTTAAAAAAAAGACACAATAAGCTGGAGTAACTCAGGCAGCATCTCTGAAAAGAAGGAATGGAACTGGGCCCACGCCACAAGATCCTGTAGCAGGCCAATCTGAGCAGTTTGCGTTGCAGAAAGTTCAGTGATTTGGAAACTCTGAACTGTTGTTTCACACATGCTAGTAGCAATGAGAGGGTGGTTGGAAGATGGTGACAGGTGGAAGAACTCGGACAAGGTATTTAGCAATTATGTGGATTAGAAATGCAATAGGGAACTAGAAGACATAGGAAAAAAATTGGTTCAGTAGGCCATTCGGCCCTTCGAGCCAGCACCGCCATTCAATATGTTCGTGGCTGATCATTTAAAATCAGTACCCCGTTCCTGCTTTTTCCCCCATATCCTTTTATCCCTAAGAGCTAAATCAAACTCTCTCTTGAAACAATTGGATAGTAAAAGTGAAATTATGAAATAATATAAATCTTTCATCAGATTTTAACATTCTATATGAAATTGCCACCTGAACATCATCTACAACTGACTAGATTATATCAGTTGATGCTTTGCAATGTTATGCATTCTTGGGAGGATAGTATTAGAGATGGAAGTGTAAGCGTACCGTTCTCGTTCTATCTCCATGGATAGTCGCTTCATATCAGTATCCTTGAAGTCAAATTTAAAAGATCCAGATTCTAAATTAAGATCTCCAACATCAGCAGGAGGATGAGCCGAATATGAAGCAATAACCTATGGAAAAAGATTTAAAAATTCAGACCACTTCATTGCTTCAGGATTGTTCCGAATACTGCAAAACAAATTCAGTCAAAAAAATACTTCTGGCGTTGCCATTTTACCATCGTACACTGTACATAGATTTGCACTAGATAAAAGTTCATAAAAGTTTATTCAGAAATTCAGTAAAAATAACCATAGGCAAGAGACATTAAAATGTTACCTCTTTTTGATTAATTAAAAGAGCAAGGGCCAAAGAAAGAAAAACGGGACCAGATTGGATCAGCATCTTGACATGAACTAGTTGGGAAAAGCCTGCATCCATGCTTTACGGCTATTAACTCTATGACTTCAACATTTTTGCAAGTACTCATATTGGGTACATGGAATTAAACATACATGCACATAACAAATCTACTTTCAAAGTCATGATTTTGCACTTACCGGATAACTGGGTTTTGTAATCTCCAGCAGCCTGTGCTTGGCTCTTCTCTCTGCCTCTCTAGCTTCATTTAGATCTTGCTTTAGTTGTTCTGCTTCCTTCGACCTGAAATAAGAATTTTTAAACCAAAATTGTATTATTATACAATTCTATCAGTAATGCAGCACACTGCTGCGGTATTCCTTCGAGGAACGGTAAAGCAAATGTTCCCGGCTTTGATTGCACAAACGGATGGAGAGGAGGGGGCAAAAAAAATCGACATGTAATCCTGAGCCACTCTCACGAACAAGAAAAACAAGGGGGAAATGGGATGTAAGCTTTTTAGATCATTGTAAACAGATTATTTATACTAAGCTGTCTAAGCTACCTGGCAGATCTACCTCAAATGACAGACATCACATATTTGCTCAATCAATCAGGAGGATTATTTGCCCAATGCCAGTAAAAAGATTGGCCCACATAGAAAATTTACAAATGGAAAGCAATTATTTAATTGAGGTAATATTACCTACGAGTGGAAGAGGCACAGTGCACTTGCAATTTAGTGGTTTTGCAATTGCCATAGCTTTCCTTTCTAGATATTCAAGACCAATAAAGATGTTCTGAAGTATTTGATACTTTTCTAGCCACTAATTAGCACATTCACTTTCTCTCGTTTTCAAATTTTGATCCCTCTTGAAACAACCTAATCAACAAAACGGGTTGAGTAAAGAATGTTGGCAAAAGAGTAAACAAGTAAAAGACTGACCGTTATAAGATATGTCACATAATTTTTTACATTTAATACTAAATGATTTAACCAGAGGTTTGGTATTCTCAATCTGATGATACTGACTTCAATAAAATTCATTTATCATACAGACTTCCAAACTGCAGGCTAACCAACCTCCTCTCCGATTCCTCCACAAGCTTGACAGCTATCAACTCTGCTTCTCGCATCTTCTGTTCCATGAGACGCTTCTCCTCTTTAGTCTTTAGGGTTGTGACTTCCAACCTTTGTCGTTCCTGTTCTGCCTCTGCTGCTTTCTGAGCAAGTAACTTGGCCTCCTCCTCTGCAATTTGTGCCTTCTCAGCAAGTAAATCGGCAGTCTCCTCTGATCGTATCTAGTAAGTAGCATTAATTTATGGAATAAATATCAGTATGCAACAAAATTTAAACCATATCCATGGTCTATTATTTTTTTAAAGATCATAGCACATGCATTGTTAAAACTGATCACTACTAACCAGAAGATTTTTGAATGGAATAGTTCAGTGCTACTATTCATTGTCTTTGGTCAGGCCACCATCTCATAAAATCGTATTTAGTACTGATAAATAGGTAGATATAATTTTATATATTGCCTTTTTTTTAAAGCTACATAACAACTATAGAATCTTTATTGTTTGAGGACCATTCTTTCCTGGAATAAGTCCTGGAAAATATTGTTGCAATCTCTCTTGAACAATCCCTCCTTTTTAGAGATTTTAGTCTCATCTTCAGTATAATATTAAATCAGGAGATCAGGTCAGAAACACGATTATTTTTCATTAATTCTATTAATATTTTGTAAATAGCTTAAATTATTTGGGCTCAGCTACTAGATTGAAAAAGGTTGTACCAATACAATATTGCTGCATGAGACTGTGCCATACTTAGAGAACCTTTGTCTTCCATGTTTGTATATTTTTGGCATTCTGTACTCGTGTTCCACACTGAAGAGATGTTGAACTTACCAGTGCCTCATTTGCTAGTCTAGACTCGTCTTGTAACTGGTAAAGTCGTCTCTCCAAATCCTCTTTTGCTCGTTCAGCCTCCTCCCTCAACTTTTTTTCTCTGGCTAATCTTTGGCGTTCCATCTGAAATAACAGTAATCCACCTTTAAGCAAAAAATTCTGCTGTCACATTGTGCACCAATAGTAAATTAAGTATTATGTACATAATCTTACATAGAATGGACTAACCTTTTTTCTAGCCTTTTCTTCTCTAGCTTGAGCTTTCATCTGCTGGACTTCAATTGAATCTACTTTCCTTCTTCTCATGAACAGGTCATGATTTCCAATACACAACTGCAGAATCTGAAAACAGGCAGAGGAAGTGTCCTTGCATAATTCTGGTAGAAGTAAATCATTTCTTCAAGTAACATGGACTTGCCATAGATGACCATTTTCAACAAAAGCAACTTCCTTTCTTTTATAGGAAGTGCTGTGGAAAGTGAGGAATATTAATAAACTACAGAAAAAAAAGATTAGCTGCTTGAACCCATCTTGAAATAGGCCACAGTTCCAAAATATATACTTAGTTACAAAATTCTTATTCAATGCAAATTCAAGTGTTAACACATTACACATTAATTTTAATGCCAGTTTAAGATTTTAAAAATGAACCAAGGTTTATAACTTTATTATTGTGATACATTAAAAAAATGTATTTCTTTAAATTACATCACATCTTTTTAAAATGCAATTTTTCAATCCCCATTAACATTGAAATGTTATGAATTTATTTATAACAAGCCTTTTAAAATTATTCCCAAAACCTTTTACTCTGGTACAAGAAAGATTTACTCTGTTAATAAATACATTCACAACTTTAGTTTGGAAAAAATTAAATGCTGGATCCTGGGAGAGCAAAATCCATGGAAAATACTTAAAAATAACTTAATAAGGACTCGGCCAAAACCATTCAAGAAAACAAGACAGACAAAATGCTGGAGTAACTCATGGGGACAGGCAGGTTCTCTGGATAGAAGGAATGGGTGACATTTCGGGTCGAGACCCTTCTTCAGAAAGCAAGACTGCAATTAGTCCTGCTGTAAAACTATTACAAATTCAGTGACTGTTAAACTGAGTTTCAAGATTTTGAAGGAAGACGAAGTAGAATTCCTCAAACATACGTTGGACAAAGCCTCAAAAGTACATTAAGTGCGCACTAAAGTGTCAAACCAATTCAGTGTGCCAACTACTATTTTGCAATGGTTAGAAGCAGACTGAATTGCCATATCAGTGCTTGGCTTATCCATTATACTGTCAGGTCAAAAATCCTTGATTGAAATTGGAAACATGAATAAGGTCATAAGGAATAGGAGTAGAATTAGGCCATTTGGCCCATCAAGTCCACCGCCATTCAATCATGGCTCATCTATCTCCCCCTCCTAACCCCATTCTCCTGCCTTCTCCCCATAACCTCTGAATCTATCTATCTATGCCTTAAAAATATCCACTGACTTGGCCTCTACAGACTTCTGTGGCAAAGAATTCCACAGATTCAACACCCTCTGAGTAAATAAATTTATCTTCATCTCCTTCCTAAAAGAACGTTCTTCAATTCTAAGGCTATGACTAGTGGAATTCTAGTGGAAACATCCTCTCCACGTCCACTCTATCCAAGCCTTTCATTATTCTGTATGTTTTAATGAGGTCCCCCCTCATTCTTCTAAACTCCAGCTAGTACAGGCCCAGTGCTGACAAACGCTCATCATAGGTTAACCTACTAAACGAATAAAAACTAATTGTAGACAGCAGAAGAGGTGAGGACAATTGAGAGAAACATCTGCAATGGGTTTGAAATAGAAAGGCACAGCCACATCTGTGAAGTAAATAAAAAGGGTTATTATAATCATGAGTATCAAATGTAATACACTAAATTGGATGAAATGTAAATAATTCCTACTTCCGATATTGATGTTGGTCTACAAGGGTGATCCTATGCTTCCAGTTGTTCATTACTTTATCTGCCCCATTTCTACTTTGTCCAATGCCAGCTTGAGGTACAGCTTTCTAACTTCCATTTGGCTACTCAAAATTTTAATACTCATTTTGACAACATTGGCTAGCCACCTTTTTCACCTCTTCAAGATATCTTTGTGTTTCAACTTGTTCCTTTCTCCCATCTCTAATTATTGGTTTAAAAAAATATATCTTCAACATCTTTGTCCATACACATCAGATGTTCTGTCCATTCTCTCGACATTTTACCTCTCTGCAATTGTAAACACTTGTTTATCTTCTCACTTGTGTAATTTAATGAAGGATCTATGACCTCAAACAATAGAAGCTGTAACCTGACCTTTAGAATGCTTTCAACATTAGAAAATATGTCCAGAGGAGATTCATTTTGCCCCTCAAGCCTGTCCTATAATTCAATATGATCACGCTGATCTTTCTCATCTATTCTTCCAAGCCCTCAATTTCCTAATTGTTCAAAGATTTTATCTACTTCCTTTTTAAATCCCCCCCCCCCCCCCCATTGATCTTGGCTCCACAACCCACGGGGGTAGAGAATTCCCTAGATTAATCACATTGTGTGCTTTTGGTGCAGCTTTCCAGCATCTGCACTCTTATGCTTCAACCTTTATAAACATGAACAGAGCATAAATAAAATCTGAAGTAAGCATAAACAACTGTAGAGAAGTTTGATATTATAGGGCAAGGTAAAGCTGTTAGTTTAAATTAACACAGCAAGACAAACTCACCAATTTATTCACCCGGAGTTGTGACGAGTAAAATTTGAAAACCTCGGCCTTTTTGTCCAAGGGTTTGATAGTAAACTGTAAAAGGGTAAGCTTTAAGTTTACATTTGCCCAGTCCATAGATTATGAAGCTTCCAACTTAGTTTAGAAACCTTTGCTTTGAATTAATTGCATCTTTGAAGACATCAAGAAGCAAAAATATTTTAATTTCTTGACACATATTACTTTTCTTGCGTGCCAGTATATTAGCTGCACCTCTAATATGTTAAGCATTATTTACATAAAAGTGATATTGTGAGCAATTTCATTGCTTGTTTGGAATCAGATACTTTCAAATTGTATCTGATTCCAAACAAGCAATGAAATTGCCAGAGATTCCAAATTAAGTTACCCACACATTTTGAGCACAATTTTTAAGAAATTTGCAGACCACGGCATATTTCATTTAATTTTTCAATGGCGAAAACAGGAAAACAAAAAAATCACAGAAGAATTAAGATTAAAAAACAAGTAGATAAGATAACATTATTATTTTGCATTTATTTCCATTTGTCATGGTGACAAATTTAGTTTTCTACTTTAAACAATCTCCCACTTTATGACCTATATTCCAAAGAGAGCACCCTAAACACAGTGTACATTAATAGCCAAAATCATTAAAAACCAACAGTTTGAAAAAATATCATTACGACCATAAAGTAGACACAATTCTTGATCCAGAGAAAAAAACTTGCATTCCAATTCAACTGACCAAAATATAGAGGCTTTCTGAAATAGTTAAAATCAAGTGATTAAGGAAACAGTTGTGCTTAATTGTATTCCTACAGGCATAATGTGTGTATAGCGTGTATAATAAAAAGGATTCCAACGTACAGAATTTTAACAAATATAAAAAGACAACACTCTAAAATTCTCTCTACCTCTTTTTCACTGTAGGAAATATTTCTGATTCCACTCCATGCGAATGACTTCTTAGATGACAGCTTGTTGTCAGGGATGTAGATGTGAAGACCAAGTGCATCAACTCCAAGTAGCAAGTCGGTGTCCCTTTTATTTTGCTTTTATAAATTGTAATTAAAGTTACATTGAAAATACAAAACAATTTATAGTCAAACCTTTTAAGAGGAATACATATAAATGGAAAATTAAATTCAAACACAGTCTACTCAAAGGTTCTGCCAAAATGTGCTTAACCAGAAACGTTAATTTTCCAATAGACCAAAATGATCTTTTCTGCCATTTACTGTTTTTATTTTACACCTCCAAGACCCATATCTTTTTGTAGTAATGTCTACTGTATGGTGTGGGCATCTTTGTGATTTTTTATTATTTATCAATATGTAGCTTTCAAAGAAAGTTAAACATTCTTGTTTTCTAGCTTTTCTAATGGAAGTAGCAATTCACAATTATGCTATCAACACATCAGAAACGTACTGACCCTTCCCTGTCAAGTTGAAGGGTCTTGCATTAAGGAAGGGTCATTTTGGCTTCTATTCTGCTATTCCTATACCTCTTTCTAAAATCTAGGATTCCATGTGTTACATTAACAATTTTCTCAATCAGTTCTGTTCAATTGTTCTTGTATTCTTCAGAAGGTGCACACTGGTTAACATAACCACTTACCATTTTTCCAATCAAAATGCAGCACCTCACTTTTCTCAGTATTCAATCATATCTGCCACCAATCTGCCCATTCCAAATGCCTGAATATATGTCTTTACCACTTTCCGTGCAGTTCTAAATATGTCACCAACAAATTTAGGTCAGGTCAGTAATAGTACATATACTGCAAAAAGCAAAAGTCCTCTGGGGAACTCCAATACACTTTCCCTATTCCTTCGCGTTTCCTGTTACTTAGGCACTTTTATCGGTGATTACAACCCTTTTTATTCCATGATCTTCAATCTTTTTGACAAGCCCATTATTGAAACTTTGTCAAAGACAATTTGGAAAAACATGCATCCCATTTCAATGTATTTCCTGCTTTGTGTTCTGTAAATTATCACATTGGTTGATAAATTAAAGTTCCTGTTCAAATTAAAGTCAAATTTTTGATCCAGCGTTCATTGTGATTATTCCAAACTTGTTGGGGTCAAAATTTCTGTAGCAAAACAGAAAATATGGAAACCAACCCTTCCAGTACTTTGCACATTATAATGACAGTTCAAAAGGAGCATTCAGCACACTTTCATCCCCCTTAAGATAGTTAATACTCATTAATGGTCCTATATGCCACCTTGTGCTGTAATGCCACTTACTACATAATGGCTGCACTGAAAGCATTCCATTGAAACAGAGATAAACAACAATTTCAAAGCTAGACCATCTTCTTAGTAAAGAGTGCACTTTAAGATGAAGCAAAAATCCTTTTTAAATTTTAGTGTTTTTTGCCCGAGTTCATGTACCTATTATGATTACAGTATTGCAAAATACTTACTGTGATTGGGAAATAATTTACTCCATACATTTCTAGGTCCTGCGCAATCTTCAAATATTCCATTTCAGCTTCATCTCTGTCAAGTGATTAGGGAATAAATGAAACGGGAAATTAGTGCATGTGGGTTTCAGTATTATAGCAACATCATTTTCACTATTACAAAAGGATCATAGTATTTAAGAATTTTATATGTTTCTATAAGATCCCCTCTCATCCTTCTAAATGCCAGTGAATACAAGCCGATTTCATAAAATCCGATTTGATGTAGTAAAGCTTACCTGGCGATTCCCCTGTGCTCAGCATACCAGGCTGTTATCTTTTCTTCCCACATATCCGCTGTCATTTGATATTGTTTAAGAACCTAAAACATGCAGTATAAAATGTAAACGGTAATTAGTGAATAGTATTAAAATTGTTCCCAAAACAATTCTTGGGTTTAATGTTGCATTCATTAAAGTAGCAGACTCAGGCATGTGAACGAGGTCAAAAAAAAAGAGAAGATCTGAGCGCTTGCGCGAGGCGTACAACGGGGGTCAAAAATGTACACTCAAAATTACCAGTTAAGCCTCAAGCATTTCAAAGTAAAAATAGACATTACAGAATAATGTGAATATGTCACTGTACACTAATAACATTTTGAAGTAAATTCACACATTAATTGATAATCAGCCCAAAATGGTGGTAATTGATTTAGTTATATAATTGATTTAGTTATATAATCTTGCACTTAAATTTAATATTTACTCATTACAGTTCCACCACTGATTTTCTGGCACTCTTGGTTCCAGAGCTTTGCTGGTTTATCCAGCAGGTCAAGGAAGACGGCTATGGGGATAGATTTGCTGGCTCCAGCTGGGCTGGAGTTCCAGAGCCCCGGCCGCAGGTTGCAAATTCAATCCACCGATCAGCCCTAGAAGTCCCGATGAGTTTGAGATTGACTGCCTTGCCCAGCCGAGGTGCCACATTTCCAGGGAGACTTCCAAGGTGCGTGGGGGGGATTTCTCGCGGAACCTAGTGTTCATTACAAGTCTATACATTGGTTTTTTTCTCTCTTTTTTTCAATCCGATGTCTCCATTTATTTGGCAAAGTGAAAAACGCGGAAACCATGCAAAAAGCACGGAAAAAGGATTTTAAAAACGGGGAAATCCGTGGAAACGCGGAAAATTCACATGCCTGCAGACTAAAGAATTGTCGCATGTTCAAGGTTAGCATTCTGTGCAAAATGGTAAAATGACAAATTGTAGCTCAGTGGACAAATATATTGATTTGTAAGCCCAGGCTAAGCCAATGGATCAGAGCAAGATTAGGTTTTCAACTTGGTAGGCAGTGGGGCCTGTTCCATGCCGTTATCTCTACATTAAACTGAACTCCTTTCATTCAGCAATTAACATCCAGTAAGGTCTTGCCTTCAGTCAATTTCCTAGGGACCACATTTCAAAATGTAAAAAAAATAAAGGTTTATACTCAAAGCCCTTCAAGTACATCAACTCATTACAAAAGTTGCAAATGTAGAACTAGGGAAGAAAACTTT